>NC_082721.1:56543703-56845626 GCF_030144855.1 Hypanus sabinus | reverse complement strand
TGGGGGATGAGTGACCGAGCGACTGGGCGAAACGGCCCATGGGGGATGAGTGACCGAGTGACTGGGCAAAACGGCCCATGGGGGATGAGTGACCGAGCAACTGGGTGAAATGGCCCATGGGGGACGAGTGACCGGGCCAAACTGCCCATGGGGGAGGAGTGACCGAGCAACTGGGCGAAATGGCCCACGGGGGAGGAGTGACCGAGCGACTGGGCCGACTGGCCCATGGGCGATGAGTGACCGAGCAACTGGGTGAAATGGCCCATGGGGGACGAGTGACCGGGCCAAACTGCCCATGGGGGAGGAGTGACCGAGCGACTGGGCGAAACGGCCCACGGGGGATGAGTGACCGAGTGACTGGGCGAAATGGCCCATGGGGGACGAGTGACCGAGCAACTGGGTGAAATGGCCCATGGGGGACGAGTGACCGAGCAACTGGGCGAAATGGCCCATGGGGGACGAGTGACCGGGCCAAACTGCCCATGGGGGAGGAGTGACTGAGCAACTAGGCGAAATGGCCCACGGGGGAGGAGTGACCGAGCGACTGGGCCGACTGGCCCATGGGCGATGAGTGACCGACCAAATGTACCGGGGCAGGGTTTGGTTGAACCAGTTGGATGAGAAGTTGTAGATATAACTGGTGTTGGCTGGTTGGGGGAAGTGAATGGACTTTGGTGAGAGGTGTGCACATGATCCATTGGAAGAGTAGGTGTGCATCAAGGTACAAGGTGCTATTAGATTTGTTGGGTTAGCATGGAATTAAAAAAGTAATTGAAGGAGAAAGAATATCTAAGGGGAGGGCAATTGGACAATCTGGATTACCACTGGGAAAATTTCTGTAAACTAGACAGCATCTTTGGCTCACCTGCCAATCACTTCCCCCTGGGTTCCCTCCTTTCCCTTTCTATATAATTTTAACTTCCTTTCTCTTTCTACTCTCATCTCCTATCAGATTCCTTCCTCTCCTGCCCTTTACCTTTGGCTTCACCACTTGGTTTCATCTTTCACCTTCTAGTTTCCCCTCCCCCCCACCTTTTCCTGAAGAAGAGTCTTGGCCCACAACATGGACTGTTTATTCATTTCCTTAGATGTTCCCTGACACGAGTTCCGCCATTGTTTTGTGTGTGCGTGTGTGTATGTGTTTTTTGGATTTCCAGCAACTGCAGGATCTTGTGTGGTCAAGTATTTTTGTGTATTTTTTTTTGGGAGTGGGTGTTCCTGGGCCAGCTTTTGCCGCCCTGAGGAGAGTGAATGGTAACCACCTTCCTGAACGTCTTGTCTGTCTGGGGTGGGAGAGCTCCATCAGTGATCTTCTGCAGGAAGTGCATGGGTCCACAGCAAAGGAATACTAAGATGACTAGAGTGAGGGTAAAACCAATCAGGCAAAGAAGATAAAATATGCCTGGAGTGGGAGGAGGTAGGGAAGGTCCTTAATAAATACTTTGATTCAGTATTCACCAGTAATAGGGACTTTAACAAATGTGAGGACAACTGGAACAAGCTCATACACTGGAACATGTCAATGTTAAGAAGGGGGATTTGCTGGATCTAGAGGAAAAACACTAGGATAAATAAGTCCTGGGAACAGATGTTACTACAGAAAGTGAGGGAAGAAATTGGTGCACCTTTGGTGATCATCTTTGTGTCCTCACTGGCCACAGGAATAGTATCAGATGATCAGAGGGTGGTAAATAGGGATAACCCAAGATTTATGAGCACTTAGAGAAGCAGAGTCTGATTAGTCAAAATGGCTTTGTGAGGGCAGGTTGTGCCTCACAAGGCTGATTGAATACTCTGAGGATGTGACAAAACAAATTGATTAAGGTAGAGTGATAGATATGGTGTATATGGATTATATTTAGGCATTTGACAAGGATCTTTATAGTAGGATCATTCAGAAAGACAGGAAGCATGAGATCCAGGGAAACTTTGCTGTGTGGATTCAGAATTGGCTTGCACACAGAAGGCAGAGAGTGGTCAATGGAGTGTATTGTGCTTGGAGAACTGTGACCAGTGGTGTTCCACAGGGATCTGTTGTGGAACCCTTGGTTGTTAGTGATTTTTTAAATAAATAAATATAGGGCTTGAATGTGGAAGAGGTTGGTGGTGTTCTGGATATTGTGAAAGGACATTGACAGGATGCAGAGCTGGATAGAGAAGTGGCAGATGGAGTTCAACCCAGAAAAGTTTGAAGTGATTCACTTTTGAAGGTCAAACTTGAAGGCAGAATACAGGTTTAATGGACAAGATTCTTAACAGTGGAAGAACAGAGGGTTCTTGGAATTCATGTCAATAGATCACTCAAAGTTGCCGTGCAAGTTGATGGAGTACCTGAGGTGTATGGTGTATTGGCCTTCATTAGTTTGGGATTGAGTTCAAGGGTTCTGAAGTAACTTTGCATATAACAGCTCTGTAACACACTGGCTAGACCACACTTGAAGTATTGTGTTCAGTGCTGGTTGTTTTATTTTAAGAAATATGTGGGAGCTTTTGAGAGAGTTCAGAGGAGATTTACTAGGATGCTTCCTGGATCAGAGAACATGTTGCTTGAGGATAGGTTGACTGAGCTAGGGTTTTTTTGTTTGGAACAAAGGAGGATGAGAGAGTACAAGATGCTAAGAGGCATAGATTGAGGGGGCAGTGAGAGACTTTTTCCTCAAGACAGAAATTGCCAGTAAGAAGAGGCATAAGGTGTATGGTGAAAGCAGAATGTCAGAGATGGGTTTTTTACACGGAGTGGTGGGTGGCTGGAACGCGCTGCCAGGGGTGATGGTGGAAGCAGGTACAAATGCACCATTTAAGAAACAGTTAGACTGGGACATGAACTGGCAGGGAAGGGAGGGGTACAGAGTAGTTTAAATAGGTGTTATTGGCAAAGAGCTTGTCCCTCTGCTGTACTGGTCCATTCCATGCATTGAACGCATTATAGCATCTTTCAGATCCATTCACGCCACCTATCAGAAATCAAGGGCACTTGGTTTCCTGCAAGTTACATACCATGCTGATGTGGAAGTATGTGACAATGAACAGAACAGCCCTCTGGCCCATGTTGCTGTGCTGATCAAGATCAGTCGAACCCTTCCCTCCCACATATTGCTTTGCTTTTCTACCATCCATGCACCTATCTAAGAGTTTCTTAAGTGTTCCTAATATTTCTGTTTGTACCACAATAACATTAAAGGCTGCTTACCATACTTGTATTTGACACTCTAGCTTAATGATATTCATTGTTTAGTTGCTAAAGTCTTGATAACTCTGCTAATTGATGTTGGCTTCTGAGTTTGCTATTTGGTGTGATACCTTAATGATATTTTGCTCCATGAGCCTATCAACTTCTGCTAAATATACTAACAATTTGGCTTCTACAGCCGTCTGTTGCAATGAATTCTACAGTGTCAGCATCCTCTGGCTAAAGAAGTTTCTTCTAATCGCTGTTCTAAAGGGACATCCCTCTATTCTGCGGTTGTCTGCTGATCCTAGACTCCCTACTATAGGCCTTTCAATATTTTATAGGTTTCAATGAGATCCTCCTTTATTCTAAACTACAGTGAGTACAGGCCCAGAACCGTCAAATAATCCTAATTCATTAATCCTTTCATTCCCAGGATAATTTTTGTGAGCCTTGCCTAGACCCTCTCCAATGCTAGCACATCCTTTCTTGGAAATAGAGCCAAAAACTGCTCACGGTACTCCAGTTGCAGTCTGACCAATGCTTAATAAAGCTTCAGGATTACATTTTTGATTTTGTATTCTGTTCCTCTCAAAATGAATGCTAGCATTGCAATTGCCTTCCTTACCACTGACTCAACTTGCAAGTTAACCTTTAGGGAATTCTGCATGAAGACCCCCAAGAACCTTTGCAGCTCTGATCTCTGAATTTTCTTCCCCTTTAGAAAATACACATGTATTCCATCTACCAAAGTGCATGACTATACACTTCCCTACACTGTATTTCCCTTTTTTGCCCATTCTCTATATCTCTCGTAAGTCCTTCTGCAGACTCCCTCTTCCACAACACTGCTTGCCTGTCTATCTTCATATCATCTGCAAACTTGGCAACAAAGCCATCAATGCCATCATCTAGATCATTGATACATAATGTGAAAAGAAGCGACCCCAACACTGACTCCCAGCTATCAGCAGCGAACGAGGCAGGAGTTATGGAGGGTAATAAACATTTACATCTATGGAGAGTCCTGATGAAGGGTCTCGATCCAAAATGTCGGATGTCTATTCCCCTCCATAGATGCTATCTGACCTACTGAGCTCCTTCAGCTTTTTGTGTGTTGTTGGGTGAAACTCCAGGTTACCCGAGAAATTATTTCCACGTGTTTCAGGAGCAACCACGAGTTCCAGTTTATCACCCAACACCGAGCCAAACTCGCCTGGCAACACAGCTGACAGAGGATGAACAAATCCGAATAGCACAGAGGCTTGGCCTAATCCAGCACCTTCCCAAGGGCAGCTTTGACAGAGGCAGGGAAGCCCAGAGCAAGAAGATCAAGGAGTGAGTATCCTGGTGGTTAAAAAACTGTTGTCCCAGAGCATTCTAGGGGAGGACAAAGAGTGACTGTCCAGGTAATGACAGATTGGTGGTTAAATTACTCAGACCATGATCCCAGGGTTTATATTGTTCTGTGGTTTCTGGGAATTTTAACTAAACAAACTACCATCGATCACGGTACTACTGGGTTATGATTGGTTCACTGGCAGGGTGTTACTTTTATTTAATACTTAATGACCTGTCACCAAACCTCTCCACTTTTCACCCCCCAATGACCTACCATATTTATATTTATTTAGAGATACAGAACAATAACAGGTCCTTGAGGCTAAGTAACCTACTAACCCATGGAAGAAACCAAAGTAGATGGATGATATTAAAACATGCAGTCAGGAGGAGAATGTACAAGTTCTTTACAGATGATGGTGGGAATTGAACCTTAGTTGCTGGCACTGTAATGTGTTAACCACTCCGCTACCTGAATTTAATTTGTTTCTGGGCTGCAGGCATTTCTTGCTGCCTTTGAGAAGCTGGTGAATCACTGTTGTCTTTATACTGCCTCAGCATAGCATTGGGCCATTAGGTCAGGAGGAATGTCCATTGACAATGAAGAAGAAACGGTTTGTTTCCATGTCAGGATTGCTTGTGTCTCTTTATCATCTTGTACACCTCTGTCAAGTTACCTCTCATCCTCCACTGCTCCAAAGAGAAAAGCCCTAGGTTGCTCAACCCATCTTCACAAGAAATGCTCTCTAATCCTGGTAAATCTTCTCTGTACCCTTTCTAAAGATCCCACATCCTTCTGTAATGAGGTGACCAGAACTGAACACAATATTCCAAGTCTGACCAGAATTTATAGAGTTGCAATACTTCACTGTGGCTCTTGAACTCATTTCCTCAACTAACAGACCATATGAGTGGAGGCCAAGTCTCTGGATGCTTTCAAGAGAGAGTTAGAGCTCTTATAGATAGCGGGTTCAAGAGATATCGGGAGAGGGCAGGAATGGGGTACTGATTGTGTATGATCAGCCATGATCACAGTGAATGGTGGTGCTGGCTAGAAGGGCCAAATGGCTTACTCCTGCACCTATTGTCTATTGTCTATTATATGCTTTCTTATCACCCCTATCAACTAGTGTGGCAGGTAATTTTTCCTGTAAATGCCTGCAATAAAAATATTAATCTTGGGGTATATGGTAAACATAAACATTGATAATAAATTTACTTGAACTTTTATGTGCTTTCAACTCCCATGTCTGCTGCTTCAGTGTGGAGTTTCCTCTTTCTCCCTTATGGGTTTATCCTGGATATTTTAGTTTCCTCCCTCATCCAAACTATATGTGGGTTGGTGGGTTAACTGGCCCCTAGTACATGGGTGAGAGTTAGAATCTGGAGGCAGTTGATGAGAATGTGGGGAGGATAAAATGATATCGGTGAACATGGGTATTTTTTCTAAGGTATATCAGATGGGCTGAATGACCTGTTTCTGTACTGTTTGTCTTTGGAATGATAATTATGAATTGGCTTCTCCATGTTCCAGATTGTGGTCAGATATAAAATTAAACCTGGTCCAGCCTCGGCCACACTGAATCTCAACAGCTTTAACCTATTCCCTGATGTGACCTGACTTGACCCCAAGGCTTTTGCAGTACACTGTGTCCAACAACTGACCTGAGTCACTGAACATTCATGCCTTGCAGTGTCACTCGCAGTCTCTGCAGTGAGCACTTGTTATTGCCTGTTTGTGGTACTCATGCACACAGAAAACTGATACCCACAGAAATACCTCCCAAGTTTGGGAAAGCAACCAACCAACTGAGCTGGCTGCAGCACTGACCAGTATGACACAGCATTACCCGATCTGGTTGGGGCTTCTGTGTACCTATCCTGATCTAGATCTATGAGCTCAGACTCCGAACTTTGGGTTAGAGCATAAAACAGCAGAGTCCAAGTACTTTGGCCCACTGTGTTGTGCTGACCTTTTAACCTACTCTAAGATCAATCAAACCCTTCCCTCCATGTTTCTGTCATCCAAGTCCATATCTGAGTATCTCTTAAATGTCTAATGTATCTGCCTCTACCACCACCCCGGCAAGGTGTTCCATACACCTACCACTCTGTTTTAAAAAAACTTATGTCCGGCATGCACCCATACTTTCCTCCAATCACCTTAAAATTATGCCCCCTCATGTTAGCCATTTCTATCCTGTCTGGCTATCCACTTGATGTCTGCTTTTTAATCGTCTTCCCATGATATAATCTTTCAGCATTGGTAAAGGAAAGGTAGAACATTGATGTAATGAGAGACTTTGCAGCCAGTTGTTAAAGGTTTCTTAAAGTTTACCAAGGAAGGGCTTAGCCAGAGTTCCTGTGGGTCCCCTACAGACAGGAGTTGGAAAATTATGTTGAGCAGGAAGGAATTGGGGGAAATTAATATACTATGTCCTCACCGAAGAAGATATAATTAATTTGGAAACACAGGAGAGGTACAAGAGAAGGGAGTCAGGGGTCTATCCCCGCTGCTGTTGTTGTTCCAGGTCACACTGGGTTAATTCTCAAAGTACAAATGTCTCTAAATCCCTGTTTCACTAACAACTTTAACCTTGTATCCCAGAGATGCTGACCATCCTGCTGGTGGTCACAGGGTCTCCACACTTAATTCTTGGCTTGCCCTCAGAGTTTTTCTTTTCTGCAGAATGAGGATAACTGAACTCTCCTCAATGGGGGAGGTGTAGTAGATCTTCAGTCATTCTCCTCCTCACAGTGCTCAGAGCTACACGGTCCATACCACCAGCAGAGGTCTAATCGCTGTTTTCCAACTTTCTACCCTGTGCCTCTGCTTTTAAAGCACATAATTTGGTTTGTTCCCTGTTGAACAGCAAGCATTTATGTACACCAGCCATCTGTTCTCTGTTGTCCCATTTATATGCTGAAGTCACAGAGTATTACAACATGGAAGTAGGCCCTTTGACCTATCTAGTCCATGCCAAACTGCTAGTTAAATAATTTTGGTATGCTGTTTGTCCTCCCAGGTGTGTGATCTGTATGATGGACTTTGAGTATGGTGACCCGATCCGGTTCCTGCCGTGTATGCACATCTACCACATGGAATGCATCGATGAGTGGCTCATGAGGTCCTTCACTTGCCCGTCATGTATGGAGCCTGTGGATGCTGCCTTGCTCTCTTCCTACAAGACCAACTGACCTGACTTGCTGAACCTCACTGCAGTTTGAATGTTGTGCCACCAAAAGAAAAGGAGAAAAAAAGGGCTGGGGGGAGGGAGTGAAATGGGGGAAACATTGAACTCATTTGGAGCAAAGAATTCTCCTCTTGTCTCTTACCCATCCCCCCCATCCCATGCCAAAAATCAACCATAGCTTTTGTTTATACCAGACAGTGCATCTGCCTAGTTGACAATGCCGCCTTTTGGCCAGATGTTCTACTTAATACTGACCAGCAAAAAGGGAGGTGATTAAAACCATAGCGAAGGCTATGCTTGAACAGCTCAAAGGTGTTTGGTTTTTTAGCTTTCCTTTGCACATTCTGTTTTGATGGCCTTCATGTTGATTGCCCTTGCTTGCTCTGGGACAAAGCAGCAACTTTGTACTATGTGTCTTTTAGAGGAAATTTTCCTCCTGTTGTCACACAGGCATGGGGTGGGGGGCAGTTGCCACGATGTCCTTCCCTTGGAGGCTGCTCCCAGTTGTGATTGGCTTTGGGCTGAGTTTAGACAGGAGGCACCTGAATAACCCTGTCTGAGGAGTTGGATGATTCCACTCAAGGTGTGGAGTTGAAGAATCATTTGAATGGAGAGGCACTGAACCTTGATGTCGGTGGGATTATATCTTTTTCAGACTCGGGATGTGGTCACATGTGGCTAGGGTGTGCTGTCTATGATGACGTGCTGTCTTGGGACTTCTGCACCGGGAAGGTGCGTTATTGCCATTTCTCTGTGTGGCTACACTTCAGCTGTTGAGATGGAGCTAGCCTCCAGACAAATGGGAAACACATGAATCTCCATTGTCTCTACTCCAGCCTTGAACTGCAGTACACAGATGATGTTTCTGTATACGCCTGGAGGAGAGCTTGGAATTAGTGTGAGCCCATTCAGCACAGTCCGTGAGAGAATGTCTCCTCACTAAACATTCTCACCAACCTGGCCTGGCCACACAGCCAATCCTCTGACTACGGCACTCAAATATGTGGATCTCTCCCAATGTTGAGAGGTACGCCTTGGCGAAAGGTATTGATGCAGTGTAACTAACACACGCACGTGCACACAAACACACACTCTCTACCTACCCCTCCCTCTCGAGCTGAGGAGAGGAGATTTTGAGCACCAGGCTTGTTGTTGACCAGGCTGTAGTGATCTCCACACAACTTGTGCTTTGGAACCATGGATTACTAGCACCTTAAAGCACCAAAATGTTTCACCAAATGCTGACTGCAGAATCCTCCCAATTCATTAGTAAACCAACCAGCATGTTCTGCCAGGCAAGCATTGCTAACACTGAGAAGTACAGTGTTCATTCTGCTCTGCTACCCAGACTGTGGACACACATCACACCAGATCTTCTAATGGTTCGTCCATTCCGTGTTCTGTCCAGCAAGGGATTGACCTCCTTCCAGGTGTTACTTCACTGACCCATGGAAGTCCCTGACCTTTGACCAGGTAAAATGGAAGAGCATGTAGGGGATGACTAATTTCCTGGGGTTATTTTGGTGGAAACACAGGCGCAGCTCAAACTGTCTGTACACCTGTGTTGTCAAGCATGCATTCGCCTTGTCCACAGTGCTGGAGTGGGAGAAGTTGCTGCTTTTGGGTTGGGAGTTCTGTGATTTAAGCATAGTAGTGTTGTATGGGTGGCCTTGTTTCTGGGTTTGGGTGCCACGTGGCATTCCCGTGTCCAGCTGCCGCTCACCTATCCACCAGTTAAGTGAATTAATAGTAGCCCTCTTGCCCAAGGCTTCAGAGCCCACTACTGCAGCCTACCCATGTTCCTCAGGGGTTAGGATCCAGCTTAGGCTTTCTTGCCTGAATGCTGAGAACTCTTAACTGCAAGAATGGGACAAGTTGTTTGAAACATGATGGAAAGATTCGAATATGTAAGCTGTGCTTTGCCTTGTACCACGTTGCGGACTGTGCTGAGTAGGAATGTGTTTTTCAGTTGCATCTGCCCCTAATCTTGACCAACAGGCTCTGGGTGCTTCCGACCACAGTGGGGAAAAGGGTTCTGAGTTGCATTGGTATGCTTGGATGACTCTGGGTTGGATTCTAACACTGGAGACCTGGGAGAAACCTCCCATTGGCCTGTAGACACATGGAACACCACAGTTATCTGCAAGCTCTGAGATTTGCCCAATTTATAGCGCTTGTACACTCCAGGGATCTCAAGCTAATGTAGGATTTTTAAAAAAATCTTGGTACTCATTAACTAACAGTAAATGTGAATATTAGTACTGAAGGTGACAAGTGCAGGAAGACTAATTCATCAAATAACCAGCTTCTTCCACTGAGATGGTAAATGTCCCCTCTCCTGTTCTCCCTCATGTAAGGGAAATGGTTTCAGTAAATCACATAAAGGTTTTAAACTATTTCTATATATCTAGACTGCTACACCATTCTGTCAGTGGCAGCTGTGAGTGTGCTGCCCTTTGCATGGATGTTTTCTCTCCCAAAGGGTGTTAAGCTGGCCCGTGAGGGAAGCCTGCTATCTGGCAGTCATAAGTAGCCATGTACCTTAAAGCAAGGATTCACTGGGCATGGTTTGGTTATGAATCCTTAAGTGTTGATCAATTCTGTTTATTACTGCTTTTCCTTGTGGGTAGATGCCAACTCTGTATGGATACATTCCAGGCCCGGACTCCTGCCTATTCTCTCTGAGCCCTGCTGTCACGTGGCCAATAATTTGGGTGCATTGCTGGTTAACCCTTGGCCAACATCACCAATTCTTCCAACACTGTACAGAAAGTGTTCAAAGAATGGCTTTGTTTTTCACATGCTCATGTTTTTTTTCACCTGGGGTGTGAAAGTTGCCAAGAAGTTCAGTTTTAATTCCTGGAGACTGACGGAGAATTCTGGAAGGTTCTGTGTGTTTCAGATCAGTTGATAGTGACTATCCTAGGGCCTGAAGCTCGTGTCTCTCTGAGCAAGCGACAAGTGATACCTGAATGTGGTCAGATTTACTGTTAAATGTGCATTTGTATAAAATTCTCCTGTTTCTAGGTAAGGTGTTAATGCAAAAAGTTAAAATAATCTAACATAAGATGGTGTCATTGCACCCAGGACACTCAGTTGTTGAGCTTTTATTTTTGATTTTGTTGTTGACAAGTCGGAGTAGTAACGAATTTTGGTTTTACCAGGGATCTCTTGGTTTTCCTCTTAGAAATGATTTAGACAGGGTTTGGTTCCACTTGGTGACTGCAGTTGTTTCACCCCAGAGTTTTACAGTGGGTCTCTTGTTCGACCACAGGTGTAGGGCGTCAGTCTAACATCTATTCCCAGTTCACTTCCACCTTCCTGTAGCAGACTCCCCTCAAATACCCTCTTGCTCAAGCTGGTGATGCCTGGTCTCTGTTCCCATACCAGCTGGTGCTTTTACCTGACAACATCAGGTGGAACTTCAGAAGTGCCTGTTAGCCCTTATGCTGCCTCAGAACCCTTTGGCTGAAATGTCTGTGGGATTCCACCCTGCTGTATAGAGCAAGTGTTGGTGACTTGCTTTTTGCATCTGTGATGCCCTGGTGCTGTTCCTGAAATGGATTTGAGTTAATTCCATTGATGGAACATGAAGCTTTGGTGAGTTAATATGATACTCTATTTGGGTGTGGATTTAATGTAAACTTGCACATTCTCTGATAGAAAGGAATGCATATGCAGAAACTGCAATAATGTGTGTAGAAAGTATGTCCACGTAAACTTGTTCCATGCTCTTAGAAATGACAAATGTTCAATTATGTTGGAAACGGGGTTTTTGAATGGGGGAAAGTGTGACTTTGAATAGGGCTCTGAACTATGTTTTCTGCCAGTGTCCCTTACTGATCATGGGGACTTGGTCTATAACATCACAGATCTTGGACTGTTACATGTAGACTTGGCATTAACAGCTTCCACTATCAGATGGACTACTGTTTGGGAAATGGCAGTGCTGGGACTGCACGTTGAAAGCAAATGGCCTAGGCAGGAACACAAATGGCAAGGAATTTTAGCATTACTTTATTGGATGGGGAAGTTTATAATGAAAATGATCAAGGATCAACTTCATTATATATATAATGTATATATGAAATTAATTGTGACAGGGTTAGGAGACCTATTTCAGTGTGGCTAGGGTTCCCCGCCAACAGGTTGTGGAATCGCAATGAGATTAGAGTCTATGTTGATGGACAGCCTAGTGTTCAGAAGGTCATCACTATCTGACAGGGGAAGAATAGCCAACCCAATCTATAAAGAAAACCAGTATCAACTGCACTTTTTGAAAATTTTGGATGATAATCTTAGCCGATGTAAGCTGGTATCCTCTAGTCAGAGGTGTAATTGTGGATATGTAGAGATAAACTTGAACATCCAGTTGGAAGTACAAGTCAAGAAATATAGATAATTGAAATAGTGCTGTACTGGAATCTTTCCTTTTACTCCTGCAACTTGTCAGTGCATTATATTGGCAGTTTAATTTACACTTAACTTCCCATGTATTATCAGTTCCTTCAGCCATGCTGAAGATCTTTCATCTGCACAACTCTCATAGGCTGCACACTTTAGAGGTTATCCTGCTGAGTGGTGGTTCTTCCATATCTGCTGCACCACCAGGATCCCCACCACCATTTTAAAGTCTTCAGACCTCAAACATAGTCACTTTAAAACCCAAACAGAGTAAGACGTGTTTCACAAGGGTGTAGTCTAGGCCTGTCCTTTGGTTTGTGTATAGCCAGTTGCTGCTGGCTACATAAATGATGTAAAACATGTCTATTTTTAAAAAATAAAGAAACCTACAGGCTGATTTGTATCCATGGTTTTATTGGTGAGGTAGTCTGGATGCCTGTTACTGCTCCTTGGAGATGTTTGTTAGACCTGTGGCAAGGACAGAAAGGTCTGTCCCCAAACCACTGGCTTATAGAGGAGCAGCAAAACGAGAGTGTAAAGGAATGGGAGGGTGTGAGAACTAAAGTGGAACAAAGCCGTGTCAGCAAGAAAAAGACACTCTCCAATTAAATAGTAATGTAAACAGTAAAAGCTCCAAAACAATAAGCACTTCTACCCATCTAGTCTACACCAACCACAGCACCCTCCAAGTCCTTCCCTTCTATGTCCACACCCAAATTCATCCTAAATGTTTCAATTGTATCCCACTCAACCACTGTTCTTGCAGCTTATTACATTTAAATGTAGAGCACCAGGAAAAATTACCTTTTAAAAATCTTGTCTTTTGGTCTAGTTTTGAACTTACCAACCCTGGAGAAAAGACTGACTCTCCACTATATCCATACCCTTCATGATTTTATAAATTGAGGTCACCTCTCATTCTCCTTTACTCCAGAAAATAAAGTTCTAGCCTGGCTGACCTCTCAGTCAAAGTACAGCACAGAAACAGGTCCTGTGGCCCATCTAGTCAATGGTAAATCAATTTAAGCTGCCTTACTCCCATTGACATAGCCATCCATATTCATATCCCTAACCCATGACCTCCAGTGGCCACTTGCATTTGCCCTAACTATACCCCTCAATTTTGTATACAGTACCTCTATCAAATCTTCTCAATCTTTGACATGCTAAACACAATCCTAACTTATTCAATCTTGTTTACATTTTTCCTGTATTGTGCGACCTCAACTGCACACAATACACCAAATTAGGCCTCACCAACATTTTATACAACTTGAACATAACATCCCATCTTCTGTACTCAATACATTGAGTGCCAAAAGCTTTCTTTATGACCCTATCTACTTGTCATTCCACTTTCAATGAATAAAGTACCTGTATTCTCAGGTTCTATCATACCCCTCAGTTCACCTTGCAAGACCTACCTTGGTTGGTGCTACAAAAGTGCAACACTTCACACTTGTCTGCATTAAATTCTGTCTGCCATTTTTTTTTTCAGCTGATGCACATCTCTCTGTAAGCAATGATAGCCTTACTCACTACATTCCCAATAAAAAAATCTTTGTCATCTGCAAAGTTGTTGATCCAGTTAACACATTATCATCCAGATAATTGATATAGATGACAAAGTACCCAGCACTGGTCCCTGCAGCAGACAGGTAGTCATAGGCCTCCAATCAGATAGAGGCAACCCTCTACTACCACTCTCTGGCTTCTCCCACAAAGCCAAAGTCTAACATACACAAAATGCTGGTGGATCACAGCAGGCTAGGCAGCATCTATAGGGAGAAGCCAAAGTCTAATTCAATTTACTACCTCATCCTGAATACTAAGTGTCTGAACCTTTGACCAGCCTCCCATACAGGACCTTGTCAAGTGCTTACTGAAGTTCATATAGACATTCACTGCCTTGCCTTCATCCACTTTCCTACTAACTTCCTCAAAAGACTAAACTAGTAACTCACACACACACACACAATGCTGGAGGAACTCAGCAGTCCAGGCAGAATCTGTGGGGGGGGGGGGGGGGGGAAGTACAGTCAACTTTGGGCCAAAACCATTACGTAGTAAGATTGGTTAGACATGACCCATCACACAAAAGCCATGGTGACTATCCTTTATTGGTTCATGGCTATACGAATACTTGTATATTCAATCCTTTCGACTACTTTACAATAATTGCCTGTTTTTTTTAGTCTTTCTTACACCACTTAACAGTATTAGCTGTTACCTCACTTATCGCTAAGGACAATTTATCCACCCTAATTTGCCTCGACAGCAATCATCCCCCTCCTCTAATCTGTTTATAGTCCATGACCTTGCTGCAGCTTTACCTCACTTCTAGACTGTGTCCATTTCCTGAGTAAATAGATGCAAAAATAAAATTTAAGATCTCTTAGCTCCATGCATAATTACCATTGTGATCTTCCAGAGGACCAGCTTTGTCCCTTGCAATCCTTTTGCTCTCAACACATCTGTATAATCCCTCTTCTATTTCACCTTCTCTGCTAAGACAACCTCATGCCTTTTAGTCCTGATTTCTTAAGTGTTCTCTTGCATTTCTTGTCCCCCATAATCCCCACTTTATTTGTTCCCTCCTGTCCATACCTGCTGTGCACCTCTTTCTCTTGAAAACTAAGGCTCCCTACATTTGTTATCTTTACCTTTTTAATCTGACAGGCACATACAAGATTTGTACTCTCAATTTAATTTTTGAAGCCCTCCTCTTTTCAAGTATACCTTTGCCAGAAAACAGCCTGTCCCAATTCCCACTTGCCAGATCTTCTGATACCATCAAAATTGGCCTTTCTCGAATTTAGAATCTCGCATGCCCTGCCTCATTCCCTAATAGCAAATCCATTATCATATGCTCTCATTGGGTCTTCTATGTACTAATGAAGGAAGCTTTGCTTATTAATGAACTCTATCCTGTCTAGTCCTTTAATAGTATTGGATTCCCAATCAATATGTGGGAAGTTTAAATCACTTACTGTAACAAATTCTCTTCGGCTGACAATCGATTTGCTATGATGACTGAGGTCTGGGTAAGGTTGCATGGAAGACCTGCCTATGCTGCAAGTCTCCCTTCTCCATGCCACCAATGTTGTTCAAGGGAAGGACAGTAGGACCCGTACAGCTTGGCACCGGTGTTGTTGCAGAGCAATGTGTGTTTAAGTGCTTTGCTCAAGGACACAACATGCTGCCTCAGCTAAGGCTCGAACTAGCGACCCTTAGATCACTAGACCAATGCCTTAACCACTTACAAACAAATGTTACTTTCAACAGTCTGCGATCTCTTTGCAAGTTTATTGCTCTATTTCCCTCTGACTGCTGAGTGGTCTGCATTATAGCTCCATTAATGTGGTCATACCTTTCTTATTTCTCAGTTCCACCCGTAACTCCTCATTAGTGGTATTCTCCAGTCTGCCGTGATAGAGCACTGCTGTGCCATTTCCCCCTTCTAATTCCTCCCACTGTCACATCTAAAACTGAACCCCCCAAATATTGAGCAGCCAATTCTGCCCTTCTTGCAAACAAGTCTCATTAATGGCTAGAATGTCATAAATCCAGGTGTTGATCCATGCCCTGAGCTCATCTGCCTTTCCCACGATACTTCTAACATTGAAACATACGCAGCTCAGGATACTAGTCGCACCATGCTCCCTAAAACTCCGGTCCTCTAGTCTAGGAACCGTCTTCATATACATCTGCAATTTCACCAGCTCAAACATGCCTTTCCTATAATGGTGACCAATAGTGTACACAATGCTCTAAGTGTGGCTTCACCAACAACTTGTTTAACTGCAGCATAATGTCCTATTCCTAAACTCGATACCCTGACTGATGAAGGCCACCTTCTTCACCATCCTGTGTATTTGTGAAGCCACTTTTAGTGAACTGTATACTTATACTCCCAGGCTCCTTTGATCCACATGTCAGTACCTTTCCATTCACTGTTGTAAATCATACCCCGGTTTGAATGTCCAAAATAAGTCACCTCATACTTATCCAAGTTGAATTACTATTCCTTAGCCTATCGCCCTAACTGATCAGGATCTCCTTGGGAGACAGTGATAATATGATAGAATTCATCCAGCAGTTTGAGAAGAAGATAAAAGTCAGATGTAACATGCAGGATAGACCGAGTCAGAGGATGTTGCTTACTTGAATTTTCAGGCGGCCTTTGACAAGGTGTCACAGGAGGCTGCTTAACAAGATAAAAGCCCATGGTATTAAAGATATTAGCATAGATAAGACAATTGGCTGACTAGCAGGAGGCAAAGACTGGGAATAAAGGGGGGCTTTTCTGGTTGGCTACTGGTGACTATTTATGTTTCACAGGGGTCAGTGTCTTGACTGCTTTTCACATTATATGTTAATGATTTGGATGATAGAATTGATGGCTTTGTAGCCAAGTTTGCTGGTGATACCAAGATAAGTGGAGGGGCAAGTAGCGTTGAGGAAGCAGGGAGTCAGCAAGACTTAGATTGGGAGAATGGGCAAAGTGGCAGATGGAATAAAGACAAAGACTTTTATAAACAGGGAGAAAATCCCTGGGCTGAATGGCATAATTCTGCTCCTATGTCTTATGCTCTTTAATATGTTTCAATTCTGTAACTACTTCCATCCATGTACCATGTACATGATCTATGATTTTCCCTGGGGTACAGGAAACACAAAGTAACTTTAAACAAATGATATACATGTTACATTTATGTGTTTAACTGTAGAGTTTGTGTTAGTCCTGACAGCAATCCAATCTTTCCGAGTAATTTCACACAGAGTCACAGCAAATCCGGGTAGTTGGAGACTGCGGGTGGCAGCTGCATCCCAGAATAAGGGTATGGTAGAGGTGTTAAAATGCTCCAGTGTGAGGTCTTTGGCCAACAACCCACTGTTAAATAATCATTTTATAGATGTTTGTCAGGTAAAATAAGACCACTGTGGCCAACATTAACAGAGAGGGCAGAAACAACAGCTACCTGGCAAACAATTATACCCAGACAGCTGGGGAATTTGAAAGAGACCTCCTGTTGTAAAATATTAATAGTAATAATTCATTAGATTAATGGTGTTTCACTGTATCAAAATACATTTGTGTCCAAAAGCAGCTCCCCCCACACCCAGTCTCCCTTCAAAGCTCAGAGACAGCAGTATTATGACAGTATTATGCTGTGGAGTTCACCCAATCAAAAAAGTGAAACATTGCTAGTGTTACTGTGTCAGTATGTCAATGACTGTGTGCGTGTATTTATGCAGTCTTGTCAGTATCTATGTCAGTGTGTATAAATTTGTCAGTGCATGTGTTGGGGGAAGGGACAGGGATGAATTATATTTACAGGTGCATGGTAAAAAAAGTTAAACAAGTTATCCTCCCAGTGCAGAATAAAGTCCAAATTAACTCCTAGTATTCAAGTGGCATTGAGTTTGAACCTGATTAAACTGTCATTGGTTACAACTACATTGATTTGAAGTAATGCAATAAAACTGCCTCAGCAGGTACACAGGTCCTACCCATCATACGCTGGTATCACTGCCCGAACCAGTAGCATTACAAGCCCACTGACTACACACTCCCACAAGCCCAGCTGCACAACAGCCTCAACTCCAGTCAAACATTAACGTTACTCAGCAAATTCACACTTGATTTAAATCCTACAAAAATTAGTTTGCTTTAATATAGAATTGTTCACATCATTGGGAAGGCGCAGTTTTGACTGCCTCCCACTTTCCAACATGTGCACTGTTGCACTCTCACTAAACAAAAATCACCAGGCTTGACCTGGATACTGTACATTCTTAATGTCAAGGCACTCGTTTAAACAGCTCAAAAAGATAAACCATTAGACTACAAGACCCAAGAGCAAAATTAGGCTGTTCAGCCCATCGAGTATACTCCAAGGCTGATTTATTTCCCCCTCAACCACATTCTCCTGCTGTGTCCTCGTAACCTTTGATGCTCTTTCTGCTTTACATATTTGGGCTTTACATAGTGATTTGGGCTTCCACAGCTGTCTGTGGCAATGATTCATCATCCTCTAAAGAAATTCCTCCACATCTCTGTTCTAAAGGGGCGTCCTTTTATTCTGAGTCTATGCCCTGCTTCTAGATTTCACCCACTATTGGAAACATCCTCTCACTATCCAACTTTCAAAATTTGATAGATTTAATGAGATTCCCAGTTATTCTAAACTCCGAGTACAAGCCCAGAGCTAAACGCTCCTCGTATGTCAACCCTTTGCTGTAGCTGTGTGCTTCGATCACCACATGGATACTGACTAATTACTTCTTGAACAGATAGATTCTCTCCAATGCCAGCACATCTTTAGCAGCCCAAAGCTGCTCTTAATGTTGCAAGTACAGACTTACAAAACCTCAGCATTACAACCTTGTTTTTATATACTAGTCCTCTCAAAATTAATGCTATCATTGCATTTGCTTTCTTTACCACTAATTTAACCTGCAAATTAACCTTCTGGGAACCCTGCAAGAGGACTCCCAAGTCCCTTTGCATTTATCCTGTTTAAAATAATCGTCTACACTTTTATTCCTTCTACCAAAGTGCACGATCACACACCATGTTCAATCCGCTACTTCTTTGCCCGTTCTCCTAACATGTCTAGGTCCTTCTGCAGATTCCCTGATTTCTCAACTCTCCACCTATCTTCGTATTATCCACGTACTTGGCCACAAAGGCATCAATTTCAACATCCAAATCACTGATATAAAACATGAAAAGAAGCAGTCCTAACTCCAACCTAGTCGCGGGCAGAAATCAGCACCTCCTCATCTCTGTAACCAGGTATGGAGCTAAAATCAAAAGGCACATGCCAAAACTGATGTTCAAGGTCTATCCATGGTACACAATGCCCATCTCTCACTGCCCTTAACTCACCAGTCAAAGAATCAGTAAGCCATAGGCCATCTGGCTACCAAAGTGACCCCACTGCAATGGTAATCATATCCCATCCCAACTCTGGGAACTGAGGGCAACTAGCAGAGAACCAGAATTAATGACATTATGAACTCATTGTTCATTGTTGGCACTTTTGACAGTGGTTTCTTCTTGGTATTTTGAATTGAAGCTTAGAATTAAGACTCATTAAATGACTTTGGAAAGAAAATTATGCTAATATCCTCATGTTCCCCATGGTAGGTTTTCTGTACACCTGCAAGAAATATAAAGACTCCAGGATATCATGTCCACAGCAGGTCCTGCAACTGTCAATTACAATGAAGAGCCACACACAATCAACAGGATACTACTCCTGTGGCCAGGAGCTCCGAGGAACACTCTCCACCTTCATGGGCCATAATGAGAGATCAGAGATCAGAATGAATAATGCACCCAGTGTGGCACAGTACACATTTTTAATACTAAAGCAAACAACTGGAAGGTGAATCAGTCACTACACTATTCTGTTACTGAGAGGAGATGGTGTGCCCCAGGCGCAATAAGACCAGGAAACTACACTGTTTCTGGACATGCTTTACATCCAAAGCATGAAAGAGAAATTGTGAAACAAGGATTTAAGTCTAGAAAGATGAGTGGTGGGAAATCAAATTCAGAGAAGCAGAAACAATATTCAAACTGATTGTTAAACTAGAGACCTCTTGTAATATTCCAGCTGCTTTCCTTCTCACCCCTCACACCTATTTCAGGAAATCTTGTGTTGTTTACAACCAAACATCTATTAAAAATATCAACTGCCCACTCTGCATTTAACCATATAGCTTACAGCTTTGGAACTTACAAGACACTGATACAATTGGAAGATTGGTGGTTTCTTCCTGATCTCCACTGAGCCACAAGCAAAGGAAAACTGCTTCTCTCTCCCTGACACTCCATCTATAAAGTAATCACCAAACCCATGCTCTGAAGTCACTTTTTCCCCCTCACCATTTGATATTATTTTTGAATAGAGTCTCACAGAGCACTCCGGGTTTAGTAGGCAGAGACACTGAACACCACAATGTAACAGGCTTAGTGGTTATTTATGGGTAAGGAAATTCAATCAAGCAAAACTAAGTCTTCTACTTGCACTGTGGAAGATGAACACTACCCAGGTGAAAACTCAGTGAGGTTATATGAAAATGTTCCACTAATTACACCTGAGGTAGTTTTGTGACCTTGAGAAACCTTTGCTAACCCTGCTCCAATTCCTGCGTTTACACTACTCTGCACACCCTCCCCCCAACCATGCTGGGTCACTCACTCATGGCTGTGCTCGATCCACTGGACTATCCCGTAATGGAACACTAACATCCACATCCTCAGCTTTGTTCACTGGATAGACCTCAACCCCAGGATAAAAAAAAGCATGAAGTCCAGTCAAGACCCAATTTGGTCACTGGTCTCTAGATCTAATGGTGTAAACAAGAAATAAGTCCTACTATTGCCTCTTGCCCTTGGGGCCAAAAGAAAAGAACAGCAACACTCAGGCACTGGGCTCTTCAAAGAAATGCACCAAACATAGGACCAGACCAAGAACAAACCAGATAGTCCCATTATTTGCTTATGCCAACTTGGCAAATACACTTGCCAAGGGGAGGTCAGCAAAGTATGCAATATTATATACACATTTCAAAAATTGACTACAGTTCTGTAGCTAATAACTGCAGGCACAGAAGATCAAATATGCATGGAGCTTTCTGTTTACTGACAATTGGAGCTATAATCGTGCATATTATAAAAAATAAAGATTAAAAGTATCTGAAAACTATGTTCTATGGAGAAACCAGTATGTGGATAGCTACAACAGGGGCTGTACACTAATAATCACTGAAACTGGATTATAATGATAAAAATTAAACAATGCATTCGATGTTTTGCAGGTGTTGTTGTCAAACCACAAATTCAAATAAATACATATTTTAGGCCATCAAAAATCTCATACTGTCTGTACAGTCAGGGCAATGGGTTG
Source organism: Hypanus sabinus (assembly GCF_030144855.1). Classification (NCBI taxonomy): domain Eukaryota; kingdom Metazoa; phylum Chordata; class Chondrichthyes; order Myliobatiformes; family Dasyatidae; genus Hypanus; species Hypanus sabinus. Next base: position 56,824,594 of record NC_082721.1, on the reverse strand, counting down.
AGGACTTGATCTGAACGGTGTAAAATATAATACAGTTCTTGTCTGCATGGGCTTGCAGATGAGGCTATTTAACAAGAGGCCGGGTTTTGTCGTCATCACTGCACTGATGTGCTTTGTACTTCTTCACCTCTGCCATGTATTTTGCCCACGCATCTCCTCCACGTGCCTCAGCCTGGGAAGGGAAGGGAAAGAAACAGGCAGACTAAACATCAACATTGCACAAAGCTAGATACCAAACAGTAGGGAGGCAGGTGAAGGGATAACCTTTGAGCATAACAGACAAGAATTCAACATCCAAATCTCGCGCCAACTCCAACAGAAAAACATTGGCAATTTAAAAACAATTCTTCTTTTATTGAGGCACTGATTTTTGCAGTCATGGTTCCACATGGCATGGTTTCAACACCTCATTCAGGAGGGCAGTCTTGTGCCTACTCTGAGTATACACAGAGCAGTTGAAGTGCCTATGCCCTGGGATGGTTGCAAACTCAAGTACAAAAACAGGCAAAAATCCAAAGCCTGTACCAGTTCAAAAACACAACAATTCCTTTGGTTTTTAAAATTGTTAAGGTTTTAATCACAAATGAACAAAAGCTTTAATCTGAGCACTACATTTTAGGAAGTTAAGACTTTAAATTTAAATGTCAAAGGGAATGTTAATAGGAAGACTTTTACATGGAGACTTATTTTTCCCCACAGCATAGCCAAGAGATTTGACAGAGGTAGTCAAAATTGTAAATTAATTGGTTCCAGAGATTTCAGCTAATTAGCAAATCTCTAGAATCACATATAGCAAAATAATGCCATTTGCACCATTTTGTCCCTAAAATGTCCATTGTATTCCCACTACTCAGCACCCAGCCCTAGCCCTGTACATGAGAGCATTTTGAGTAAATCTTCAAATACTTTATAAATACAGTAGCTGCTCCCTCCACCTGCCTTTCAGAATAGTATGCTCCAGATACCCACTTCCCTCACAATGGAAAATTCCCATTTTCCCTCTGAACTTCCTATCGATTATCCAAAATTACTTTGTCGCCAGGGGTGATATGAAGCAATTTTTTTCCTTAAGTATACATAAGTTATTGTAAACAGGACTGTTCTGCCTTAAAAGCTGTTAGAAGCTGAAAAGAAAATTGGTTAAAAATTTGAAAGAAATCACTGTGACAGAGCAGGAAAGTGGGATAAGTTTGTAGAACTATTAAAAAGCTGGTACAGGCACAATAAAAAGACTGGGCCCCTGCACTCTATCTTTCTATGAAATAAAATAACTTAAGTCAGTAGATATTTTGTCAAAAGCACAATTAATTACTTTATAAAAGCTTCAGATTCTTACCTCCTCATCAGCCTTGTGTTTCTTGGCTACCATTCCCGTCTTGAGGGCTAGCTTTGCCCCACCTCGCCGCTTTCCCACCTGGTGTAAGGGACAGAAGACTGCAACCATTACACGAGCGCTTGGAGCTGCAATGTCAATGCTGCCCACAATGTAATTAAACAGGACTCCTGAAATTAGACCTCATTCCACACAGAATGCATCTCCCACGACAACGTCTCAACGCACTTCTAACATACAGTATACAAGCTACTGTGAGCGGAGGTAGGCCATTCTTTACACTCCCCTATAAAGCAAAAGTAACAGTGCAGGTGTTACCATTTTAAAGACCACCAACAGCTCTTTAAATGTTCAATGGTAAATCAGCCAGACATGTAACATGAATATTTGTAATTCCATCAATGTTTGTAAGTTTTCCTTAAAAGTTATAATTTGAATTTGATCTTTCTTGCAAAAGTTAAAACAGATTTGTGGAACCAGCCTGTTAAATAAGCAATGCTTCAATCAAATGGCTTGGACCCTGCTCCCCCTTTCTTAAAATGTTAACCCCAACTTCATGTTTGCAAGTTAAGAAAGTGCTTTAAACAGCAAATAACTTGTTTCAGCACAAATGAATCCTTGAAAATGTTTGTTTTTTCTGGTCTTTGCTACTACTTTGATTTGCTAATATTGTTATAGCTTGTTATAATTTCTGAACGACCACCTGATTTAAAAACACAAATTAAAACTGAAATGAGAATATGCACATTCCAAGACGTCAGCCTCCAGTTTACTCTCTAGCCAGCTTTTTAAGATGTCTACAGTAACACAGTAGTTAGCGAGAGATTATTACAACTCAGCGCGGAGTTCGGAGTACAATTCCAACATCATCTGTAAGGAGCCTGTATGTCCTCCCCATGGAATGCATGGGAATTCTCCAGGTGCTCCAGTTTCCTCCCATGATCCAAAGGCATAATAGTTAGAATGTTAATCGGTCATTGTAAATTTCCAGTGATTAGGCTAGGGTTAAATCAAGTTGTTGGGAGGCACGGCTTGAAGGGCTTATTCCGTGCAGTATCTCTAAATAAAATAAATAGAATAACAAACCTGCAAAGAGTGTATAAATTGAACAATTTTATCCTATGGAACAATCAAGTGACTGCTTACCCAGTGCTAATATTGGTACTTGTAGGTGTTTTCAGTATTTATTTTGCTTATTAAAAATATAATCGGAATGTTTCAAAGGATTTATCATTTGTTTTCCACATTTCCTTCCAGGGAGTGGTTTTAGAAGTTCTGGTTAAAAAAAAAATACTTTAAGCCAGAGAGATGTGAAAATCTACACATGAATATAAACAAGCATTACAACTGGAAAATTGATTTAGCTAATCAGCTACAAAACCAGTGGCTGGTATGATCACATCCTCATATTGACCAATCATGGGCTCAAAATATAGGCCACAGAAAACAAAGGAAAACACAGGAGTTTCAATTCTGTACAAGGCACCCCCCCCCCCACCCCCATAGCTTTTAAATTTCCAGAACTAATGGGCCAGCATCCACACAACTAATTATTTAAAATCAATGCCAAGTAGATTCTATTCAATATATTTGTTAAGATTTTTTTCTAAACTTCTGTTGAAGAGGCACAAGTCTATGCTATAAATCAATATGAACAGTCATTTTCAAATATTTTTCATATTTTCAATTAGCATCTGTGATGATTACTTTAACTGACTCTTTTGCTTCCCATCTAGCAGAAAAAAAGTGCTAAATTTGTGGCATAACAGATAAAAATTAAGTGAGCAGTGCACTTATAGACAAAATACAATATAGTCATTGGTTCAACATTACATACAATAAATGATATTTTCCCACAATTTTTTCATGCCCCATTAATACTTGTGAAATCTGTGTACCGTAAATAAATACATTTGAACATGGGACTCTAACCGGGCTGCATTCATACCATTGGTTGCAATGTTTTAAGAGCAAATCACCCAGCTGCACTAAATTTGTATTAAAGAAAATTAATAGCTACTACTGAAACCAACACCCTCAAAGGGTAACCATAATACAGGTATTTAAAACAGTATGCAAACCATACGTGATAACAGTATGTAGCTTTTGATAGATACTTTAGTCTACGTAACACAATGGATATTTGTACCCCATCCAAATTGTATAACACTTAATTTATTTTAGCCTTATTCTCAGAAGTCTAATCATTAAATGAAATTTTGACACTAATCTGGACAATGATTTGTTATTATTCTGGTGTGCTCTAGGCAGTGGCTTATGATGTTAAATCACATCACTTGGCTTACTTAACCTAACAGCCGAAGAACTTCAATGTTCATATCAGAGCACAATACAATTCTTTTGAAGCTGTAAAGCAAAGTTTTACGGGACTGTACACTTAAAATACTCTATTTCCATTGTTCTGATCTAGATCAACATTAATCTCCCAGTTTGGAATGTTTATTTTCCTGGATAGGTGATTTGGCTTCTAGGGTAGGCTTTAGTAAGTGGAACAGCATGTAGAAGCCACACAGCCTTGAAACAGCATGCAATGTAAAAATACCCAAAAATGGTATGGTTATTCAAACTGAAGATAATTATATACAGACAACCCAAAAAGTTGCTTAGTGTGAAGAATCAACCAAAGGCTTAACTGAAGCAGGAATTCCTGGAGATACACTGCAACAGCAGCAGCCTGGACACTGTTCCATTCAAAGTAACCATTGGGAAGAATACTTTGCCCGAAGTTTACATTTTTAATGAAATAACATTAGACCAACAACCAGTTGACTAAATGCTCTGAAAAGGAAGGTCACATCTAAACACCAACATCCTCAAACACCTAAAACTATCACTTTTCTACAGCAGAGGTAAATTTGGAGGTATAAATTTATACTTTGGAGAAGTATAAATACTTCTATTTATACCATGGGACATTAGTAGTTACAACAATACACTTAATACAAAAATGATAATATTTTTGGCAGAGTGATAGCACAGGACCTTTGGTCCATAATGTTGTGCCAAACCGATTAAGTGAGTAATCAAATGGCCAATTAAACATTCCCTGCACCTAGACAATGTCTATATCCATTGATGTACTATCTAAACCATAAAAGATACCGAATAGTCATAGTAGAAACTAAAAATTTAGGTTTGTAAGTGAGATACTCCATGTCTATGATCAGTTTTGTTGAGGCCATATTTCTAGGTTCCAACCTAACAACCATTTCACTCAAAGTATTAAAGAGCCACCACACACAGTACTTGATAGTTCTTTTTGAGTAATTAACATACAAATGCTCACACATTATGTACATCAGAAAGGCAAGTCCTTCAAGGCAAAATTTAACACTAAGTAAAAGTTATACTCCTCATAGTGAGCAACAGCCTCCTCATTGAGTCTTACAATATTTCTCAAATGCAAATCAGTGATATGGGATTCAGATAATCATGTACATAAATTACTACATGCAAATGAATATAAAGGAAGGTACAGATAGGTGCAACAAGTTAACCAAGGGGATGAAGACCTTCAACAGCACTGAAACACAAATTTAAGTGTTAGGTTTCATTTGTATAATAGATTCTTTTGTACATAGATTCATTTGACTGACACCTTCTGGAAAACTGCACTCAGCTATAGGCATCACACTGCAGATGAGGTAAAGGCATTTGGAGAGTACTGATGATTCAGCAGAATGACACTGGGCTTGTGTATAAAGTTGACCTGTATTCCCTTAAGGTTAGAAAGTTAATGAATAATCTAGTTAAGGACTTTAAAATCACATACAGTGGATTACAGTTAATTGGTCAAATGGTTGACTGGGGGGTAAACTCTTAAAGAACAGAAACTGAGAAAATTGCTAAGATTCCCTTCATTTATTTGGACACTATGCAACAATTGGGGCAGGAGACGTTGCCGATTAGTTTCTAACTTGTGTCAGTAGCATGCACACGTGGCCATTAAACACTACACTGTGCTTAGAGCTAACAGGTTTTAAATAGTGTCAGTTTTAAGTGTTTGTGTTCAAAAAGCAGTGATTTTTGTCACTAATAGTTGGTGAGAAATAAGCAGCAAGACAATTCAGAACTGTTTTGCTCACTGCAATTTTAAGCATTCAGGCATAGAGATGCCAGACACAACTAGGATCAAAAATGAAGCAATTACACTGCTTCAACAAGAACCATAAAGAATTTGAGAGTATCAATAATGATCTTGAATGTTAGAATGAAAATGAAGATGTGGAGGATGCAATCTTCGAAAGGATTGTATAAAGGTAGTCCATTATCTACATTACGTGTCTAGCTGATTTTGTTCATTTATAGTCAATCAAAACAGCAGTGTGCACTGGATTAATTCCTCTGTTGATGACTATAAGGAACTAATAGTTTTATATAGTACTGCAGTAATATTATTAGTGTTCTGCTTTTCAATTAAATACATTGTTACTCAGTTCAACGATAGTTTGTCTTTCAAATACTTTTTTAACTACTTCCATAAAACTTATGCTAATTGGAGCAGCCAGTTAATTAGGCAAAAACATACCAGCCCTTATGTGTCCTAATTAACTAGAATCCACTGTATATCAAACTTGATAGTCAGAAAAACTAGTTCCTCTGGTGGCAAAATTCAAGATAACTGGGTATAATTAGGTCTAGGCCGGGGGTCGGCAACCCGCGGCTCCGGAGCCGCATGTGGCTCTTTTACGTCTGTGCTGCGGCTCCTTGTTGCTTTGGGAAATAATTGGTTGTGGCGACCCTTTTCCTGGCACATCCGAACCGACTCACAATTAGATAGCCTACGGGGGTTTGCGAGCACAGAGCTTTGGAGCCTCTGCGCCATGGGGGGCAGGTTGAGGGAGGCTTAAAAGTGAGGCTGAAGATTTCGAATAAAGTTTTTTCCTTCGACTGCAGTTACCGACTCCGTGTCGTAATTTTAGCGCTGCGTGTAGCACACCGCTACATGGTCAGTATTTAATTAAAATGTATTTTATGTTAGTTTGTTAGTTTTTGAAATGTAAATCTAAATTTGAAGATTATGGTGATCTTGTACAATCTAAATAAGACTTTGTGGCGACCCATTTCCTGACACATCCGAACCGGCTCACAATTAGCCAGCGTTCAGGCTAAGGGAGATAGCCTACGGGGGTTTGTGAGTACGTGTCTTTTGCAGCATCCGCGCCCATGGGGGGCGGGTTGAGGGAGGCTTAAAAGCAAGGCTGTTTAGTTCGAATAAAGCTATCTTTGACTGCAGTTTACTGACTGCGTGTAGCAACCGCTACAACGTGTTTTTATCACTGGCTGTCCAGAGGGGAGGTGCTGAAACGCTTTGTCGCGTGTCTGGAAGAAGTGAAAACTTTCCTGGGCAGCAAAGGGCTCACCTTTCCTGAGCTGGAACAGCCAGAGTGGCTGGAAAAGCTACACTTCATGGTAGACATAACAGCGCACCTGAACACGCTGAACACAGCTCTTCAACGGGGTAAGGACGTACAGCCCTGCACATGTTGGAGGATGTTTTGGCATTCGAGCGCAAGTTGACGTTGCTTGCCAGAGATTTACAGAAAGGCACATTGTCTCACTTCCCCAATTTGAGAGAGTTCAAAAAAGGTCACGACATGATAAATTCGGAGTATTTACATTGGGCAATCATCGCAATGCAAACATCGTTTGGGAAACGCTTCTGTGAGTTCAGAGAGGAAAAAAACACATTATCCTTCCTGGTCACTCCCCTAAGCATCGATCCATCCCTACTGAATACGACTGCATTGTCAGGTGTGAGTCAACCTGAACAAGGATGATAAATATTTTAATTGCCTATTATTTTACGTATATTCATATGCTTTCATTGTTCAGTGAAATAGTCCTTTTATTTTTCAGGTTGACAGCTGGCTGACGTTATTTTTGGTTTGCTGCTGGCGGCAAATTTAAGTTTGGCGTTTTTCATAAATACAAGAAGGACTCAAATAGACGTTGAGTATTTTACTTAAAAGTAACCTTCAACCCAACGTCTTTTTTTCGGAGGTCAACATGTTTTTGTTGCATGCAGAAATGTAATTTCGTTTTCTCTGCAGGAGTTCATCAATTTCATAAATGCAACACATTATAGTTTGTTTATACATAGCATAAAGGCAAAACAAAACGTTGTATGCAGTGTTATTTCATTTTAAATGTCAAACGGGTTTTGCGGCTCCCAGTGTTTTCTTTTCTGTGGGAAACGGGTCCAAGTGGCTCTTTCAGTGGTAAAGGTTGCTGACCCCTGGTCTAGGCTATCAAGAGTGAAATTCAGAAAACAAATCAAATTCTTCAATTTATTCCCTAAACAACTCAAATGATCTCAAAACCATATCTACAAATATGTCAAGTATTTGGGTTAAAGAGTAAGGGTGTCAAGGCATTTGCTTTTTCAAAAAATATAGCAGCTGTAAAACAATAGACAAGAGGTGAACAATTCAGGGCATTAAAAAAAAACTCCTGCATTGAGTCCTCAAGCTCTAAGGGATTACCTCAGTTTAAGACTTAATAGGAAAGAAACATACAGGCCAGCTCACAACTCTTAAGGTTTTCCTTTGTTCTTTTTTTCCATAAAAAAGTTTTTATGCCTATTCTTTTCATTAGGAAACTCTGATTGATTTATCTATTTTCTGACCTTATGTAGGGTGCCACAGCTGTTGCTCTCCATTTTAGGACATCTCAAAACACTTCAGAATTCTTTTGAAAACGCAGTAACCATTGCAATGTAGAGGACACAGAAGCCAATTTGCATACAGCAAGCCCCTCAAACCATAAGTGAGCTAGTTTGATTTAGTAACATTGCCTAAAAGGCAAATGTTAGGAAACCACAAAACTGCAACTATCCTAATAAGTTCACCAACTTCTAAAGTAATGTCTGATCTGAAATATTGATTAGTGCTCTCTCCTGAGATGCCAAATACTCCACTCATTGTCAGTTTTATATCAGACTTACAACCTTTTCACTCGAGTACCTTTATTCCATCATGTATATGTCAACTCTTTGAAACACCCATCCAGCTTTCTTCCCATAGCTCTTCAAACTTCACAATTATATAAAACCATAAAATACTGGAAACACTATAGACAAGAGAGACGGGTAGGTGCAGATGGATCTAGATAAAGTTTGCAACATTCCTCCTCACCCAATTCCATCTGCCTAGCACCTGCTGCTCATCTGGTTCTACTCACCAGCCTCTGTTCCACCCCTCATTTTTATAACTCTTGCTACTTTCCTTCAACATTCTCAGTCCTGTTGTTGGAGCTCCACTTAAAATAGTGACTATTCATTTGCCCACAGATACTGTCTGACCTATTGAGTTCTCCAGTTGCTTAATTTTTGTTTCAGCTTCCGGCATCTGCAGTCTTGTGTCTCCTTCAGGACTCAGTATCCAATTCAGTACCACTGTCTCCCTGACTGCTCTATCTATATCCTTCATAATTTTGAACAGGGGACTATTAAATGTCCCCTGAACCTTGGCTTAAAAACAACTGCACAACTCTTCTGTCTAATTGATAAAACCAACCTTTACCATTTTGGTACTTGGAATTACAGAACACTTTAGCTAGGGTTTACTTTTATTTTACTTCATGCCATTAATATAATAGAAAATTTTAAAATAATCTGTAATAGATTTCTGATCTAACACATTACATTTCACACTACAAACAATGTCTGATACAAGTATTTCCAGCATTTTGATTAACACGTAGTATTCTTCAAAAACAAATCAACTTGTCCTGTGAGTATCTTGTTTTGTGCTGGTGAAGTCCTAGTATTCTCCATTCACACCACTTTGGTTGATGAAGTATATATTTGCATCTTTTCTAAATCTATTAGGTGGATGTATATAACAGAATCTCAAGGAGCACAAGACTGAAATGCCATTCTGGATTACATATTTCATAACTTCCCAGCTACAGCTGGGAGCTACAACTAACACAATGCCCATCCTTCACTCACTAGGAAGGATGAATCTGGAGCAACAGTCTGCTGGAGGAACTCAGCAGATGAGGCAACATCATTTGGGCGGGCAGGGAGGGGGAGAAAGTAATGGCACATCTATGCTGCTCAGCATGCTGAGCTCCCCCAGCAAAATGAAGACATAAGAGACCACAGATGCAGCGCCTTTGTGGAGTTCCTCCAGCAGGTTGTTGCTCCTCTGTATGTCAGTTCCTGACATTTGTGGCTAAATCCAACACCTTGGTTCATTTATACATCACCATTTTGACAGCGACTGGCTTTAGTGAGAGGGGACCGGCTTTGGATTTACACGTTTGACGACCAACAGCGTGTATCTGTGTGCGGTGGGAGGAGAGGTGGTAGGGGTAAGTTTTCCAGGTTTTTCTGTAAAGGCAGGCGGTGTCTCCTCTGTGACTCCAACACCAAGGAGGTCAACCTGTGGGCACGGTTTATCACTGGTATCTTCACCCCAGCCCCATTCATTACCGAGGCAAATCAGAGCCAAATCTCTCGCTCTTACAATATTCAGTGTGGGTTTCCTGCCGGGATGGCCGTCGCTCCCGGCTTCGGGGCCTCGCTTGCCGCCGTTCTCCGCGTCAGCACCGCTCGCTTCCCGCCTCTGCTTCTCCTCCTCCATCTTCTTGAAAAGCTCCATGAAGCTGCCGTCGTTGGCGAAGGCATTGACGCCGGGGGTGCGGGCTGGGCTGCCCGAAGCTGCTGCCGACCCTCCACCCGGGCTACCGCCCGCTTCCCGCCGCCCAGCACTTCCAGAAGCTTCGCGGCCCCGTCTCCGCTCCGCCATCTTGGCTACCCCGGCCGCTACGTCTGCTGGGAGCCCTGATAGTTGTGAAAGGAACAAATGCTAAATGAACAAAATAACCACTCAGACACTATCTACACGCACAGTTGTGCATTTTACAATGTATGAATCCGGCAGAACCAATTTGTAAAGGGAAAATTTGTCAAAAACTGAACCCGCAAAGGATAATGGGTCGTGAAGCAGTGACGGAATGTATTTTATTATAAAAATACATTTCAGAATACTGATCCAGAAATTTAAAATACTTGACTGTTCAATAGTATGTTGATAAAGAACTACTTTAAAATTAAGAGGTATTATAGCGGGGAGGCATGTGCCAATTAACGCTGCTGACAGGAGAAGAATGATCACGTGACGACAGAAGATGGCGGGCATGGACGAGGAGTTCGAGGACGCTATTGACGTGGAGCCGTTGGAGCCCACCCTGACCAACATTATTGAGCAGAAGTCGCTCAAGTGGATCTTTGTGGGCGGCAAGGGAGGAGTAGGGAAAACCACCTGCAGGTAACTGGCCGAAGTCCCGCACAGTATGTCCTAGATATGTCTACGGGCTCTCCTAGATCCCGGCCTTGTATCCGAGGCGGGCGGGAACCCTGATCATAAACGGTCTATGGGCAGAGTGTTTTAATAAATCAAAATGGCCATTTATTATCACTGACTTGTATAATATGAAATTTATTATTTGTCGCAGCAGTATAGTACAACGCTATAAAATTGCACAACGCACAGACAATGCTGCAGGCATTCAGTGGGTTAGATAATGTCTATAGAGGGAAGTGGACAGTTGGGGTGTTGGTTGGGATTGAGGATTTATGGACCGTTCTGAAATCTGATAGTGGAGAAGTTGTTACTTAATCATTCAACGTAGGTCTTCGGGCTCCTGTACCTCCTCTCTAATGATAGTAATGAGAAGAAAGTGTGCCCCAGATGGTGAGGGTCCAAATGATGGATACCATTTTTTTGAGTCTTCGCCTCTGAGGGTGTCCTTGATGATTGGGAGAGTTGAGCCCGTAAAAAAAAAAATGGTTTGCTGTTTTCCATAAAAGCTGCCTGACCTGCTCAATTCCTCCAGTATTTTGTGTGTTTCTTCGATTTTCAGCATTTGCAGATTTTCTTGTATTTGTGGTTATATGACGAATACACTATGTGGCCACTTTATTAGGTACACCTGCATATTAATGCAAATGTTTAATCAGCCAGTCATGTGGCAGCAACTCATGGTTTATAATTCTGACTCTAAGAAAGTACTACCCTGGCTTTCTTTTATTTAATAAAATACCTTGGTTGTTCGTTAGATTTTCCCCAAGAAAGCAAATGTGGACTTCAGGAAGGGGAAGTTGAGGGAAAACACATCAGTCCTCATTGAGTGATCAGCAGTGGAAAGGGTGAGCAGTTTCATGTTCCTGGGTGTCAACATCTCTGAAGACCTGCCTTTGGCCCAACATGTTGCTGCAATTATAAAGAAGGCACTACGGTGGTTATAATTCATTGGAAGTTTGAAGTATGTCATCAAAGACTATTGCCAGTTTCTACAAATGTACAGTGGAGCATATTCTAACTGGTTGCATCACTGTCTGGTATGAAGGGGCCTCAGACAAGATTGGAAAAAGCTTTAGAAAGTTGCAAACTCAGTCAGCTGTATCATGGGCAGTGACCTCTCCATCATCGAGAGCATCTTCAAAAGGTGATGCCTCAAAAAGGCAGCATCCATCATTAAAGACCCCCATCACCCAGGACATGCCCTCTTCTCATTGCCATCATCAAAGAGAAAGTACAGGAGCCTGAAGACACACGCTATGTTTTAGGAATAGCTTTTTCCTCTCTATCATCAATGGACAATGAAACCATGTAAATTAGTTTACTGTTTTCTTTTAGTTTTTCTTTTTTTGTTTGTACTACTTGGGAGTTAAGATATGATTCTACACCTGGAGTCCATAAGACATGGGAGCAGGAGAGGCTATTTGGCCTATTGAGTCTTCTGTGCAATTCCATCATGGCTGATTTATTATCCCTCGGTTCCATTCTCCTGCCTTCTCCCTGTAACCTTTGACACCCTGACTAACCAAGAACCTGTCAACCTCTGCATTAAGTATACTATACTAAATGACTTGGCCTCCACAGCCATCTCCACAATCAGCCACTGGCTGAAGAAATTCCCCTTCCATCTCTGTCTTAAACAGACATCCCTCTATTCTGAGGTTGTGCCTTCTGGTCCTCAATTCCCCAAATATAGGAACCTTCTCTACACATCCACTCTGTCTATGTCTTTTAATATTTCAAAACTCAAAAGTAAAATTTATTATCAGAGTACATATGAACATCACTGAAGATGTGTCCGGAGACATCGGTAGATGTATGTACACAGCATGTCATATATATAAATGTTCAACGGATTTCTGGAATACACAAACTACCCCATCAGGCACCAGCAGTTATCCATGGTCAAAGTCACTTAGATCACATCTTTCCCACTCTGTTTGGTCTGAACAATTGAACCCCTTGACCATTTCTGCATGTGTTTTTGAAATGAGTTGCTGCCACATGATTGGTGATGAGATATTTGCATTAATGAGCAATTATACCTAATAAAGTGGCCACCAAGTGTATTTGTCATATAACCACAAATACAAGAAAATCTGCAAATGCTGGAAATCGAAGAAACACACAAGATACTGGAGGAACTGAGCAGGTCAGGCGGCTTTTATGGAAAACAGCAAACCATTTAAAAAAAACTATTTCCATAGATGCTGCCTAACCTGCGGAGTTCGTACAGGAGTGAGATATGCCATCTAGTGGAGTAGTGTTGCTGCAACAATCCGGCTCTCAACATCAGTAAGACAAAAGAGCTGATTGTGAACTTCAGGAAGGGTAAGACGAAGGAACACATACCAATCCTCAGAGGATTCAGAAGTGAAGAAAGTGAGCAGTTTTAAGTTCCTAGGTGTCAAGATCACTGAGGATCTAACCTGATCCCAACATATCGATGCAGTTAAAAAGAAGGCAAGACAGTGGCTACATTAGGAGTTTGAAGAGATTTCCTATGTCAACAAATACATTCAAGAACTTCTATAGACATACTGTGGGGAACATTCTGACAGGCTGCATCACTGTTTGGTATCGGGGGGTGGGGTGGGGGCTAAGACGCAGATGGTTGTATCCATCTTGGGTACTAGCCTACAAAATACCCAGGAGTGGTATCTCAGAAAGGCAGCATCCATTATTAAGTACCTCCAGCACCCAGGGCATGCCGTTTTCTCACAGTTACCATCAGGTTGGAGGTATAGAAGCCTGAAGGCACACGCTCAGCGATTCAGGAACAGCTTCTTCCCTTCTGCCATCCAATCCCTAAATGGACTTTGAACCCTTGAACACCACCTCACTTTTTTAATATATATAATTTCTGTTTTTTGTAGGATTTTTAATCTATTCAATATACGTGTACTGTAATTGATTTACTTATTTACTAGTTTTTTTCATCTAGATTATGCATTGCATTAAACTGCTGCTAAGTTAACAAATTTCACAACACATGCCAGTGATAATAAATCTGATTTTGATTGCAGCATTTTGTGTGTGGTATATGTCATGTAGTCTAGTGAAGAATCATCTTAGTGATGGTTTGTCATTGGGATCAGATTAAATCAACAAGTTCTGTAGTGTTCAGATGGACAAGATCTCATTGAAACTTCGAAATGTTCAACAGGGTGAATGTGGGGAGAATGCCTTCCCTTGGCCATGGGATTTAAAATCAGTCACAATTTCAGAATAAGGGATGGTGAGGAGAAATTTTGTCACTTGGCGTGGTGAATTTTTTCTATTCTGTACTTGGGAGTTTTAGAGGTTCTGTCATTGTTCATTCAAAACCAGTTATTTTGGTGTTAAGGAATGTGAGGATTGTAGAAGAATTGAGGTTGATTAACCATGATCTTAATGATCTACTCTTACACCTAATTATTATGTTCTTGGAGGTACTGATACACCATCCAAATGAAAATCAAAACTTAATCTTCCAATAGATTTTAAAGTCATAAACAAGTTGAAGACATTTGTAATGGCTTTCTTATTTTAAAAAAAACTGAAGAAAAAGCTAACACTGAATATCTGAAACGAAAACAAAGTGGAGGAAATGTCTGTGAGATTGGACAGCATCTGTGGAAAGAGTGTTTTCAGTTCAATAATTCTTCAGTGACCTCACTTGTTAAATCAATTTTTCTCTCTTACAGGTGTTGCCTGATCTGAATTTTTCTGTCATTCTTTTTGTCTTCATTAGCATTCTTGAAAGCGCATAGGTAGTGATGGAATATTTCTATTAAAATTTTAATTTGACTGTTACTGTGGTGTAGTAGAAATTGACTTTGTGTCAGAAATAATAATAGCATTTGCCATTTACATGAGAATTTGGCTGAGGTACTAATAGTTTTTGAAGCCTTTACAATGACTACTTCTAAGCCAAGTACAAGGTTAAGGAAAATACAAGCTTAAGTAATCTGTTGACAGTTATGTCTAGCTCTTTTCTTCCCTGACCATTTTTGCAGAACATTTTCTTAGGTATAGGACATTGGTCCTTCTCGTAGAATAAATTGTGTGAATTGGGAGCAATAATGACTTGCATCTTGCCATAATATCAGCTTTGTTTCATAGTTGTGTCTACTTGTAAGTTTGCCAGCTAAAATTCAATTGGTAGCAGCTGCATCTGAATCTTTTAAAAAGCTTTGTTTTAAAGGCACTTGGGTGCTAATGTTGTGTCAGTTCTGATTACCTCATTATAGGAAGAATGTGGAAGCTTTAGAGACAATGCAGAAAGATGTACTAGGATGTGTGGTATCCTGTGTGGCTTAGAGAGCATGTTTTATGAAGATAAGTTGAGCAAGTGAGGGCTTTTCTCTTTATAGTGAAGGAAGATGAGGTGCACAAGATAATAGCCATAAATTGAGTAGGCAGTAAGAGAATGTTTCCCTGGGTGGAAATGGCATATATGAATAGGCATAATTTTAAGGAAAGAAAAGGGGTAATGTCAGAGATAATGTCTTTTTTACAGAATGTTAAGTATGTGGATCATGCTGCTGGGGTGATGATACAGGCAGATGTATTAGGGATGTTTAAGAAAATCTTAGATAGCCATATGGATGTTAGAAGAATGAAGCACTGTGTGGGAGGGCAGGTTTAAGTTGATTTTAGAGTAGCTTAAATTGATCTTAAATGGTCAAAGAAGAATGTGTACTGTAGTTTCTATGTTCTATGTAGTCTCTTATGTGTTACTAAACATATGTTACATATGTGTATCTACTTCTTTTGATCATTCATGATCTTGCTGCATCCTGCTGAAGAGTGGAGAAATTATTCCTGACATGCGATCAACAATTTAAAACTGAACATTTCTAAAATGTCATGATCATTTTGCAGATTGTTGGAGCTTACTATTTAAAATAAAAACAATAAAGATAGCTCCTTAACAATATTTAAATTGTAATGTTTTCCATTGGTTGAAAAATTACTTCACTCAGTGAGTACAGCTTTATAAATAGAAACTTATTTCTATCAAACAGTTGCAGCTTGGCTGTGCAGTTGTCAGAGGTCCGAGAGACTGTGCTGATTATTTCAACGGACCCAGCCCATAACATTTCTGATGCATTTGATCAGAAATTCTCCAAAGTGCCAACCAAAGTGAAAGGTTATGACAACCTCTATGCTATGGTAAGTAAAATGTAAGCAGTAGAGGATAATGTTCCATGGTTTATTCAAAAATTCAAAATATATAAGAAATATTGCAGCCATTTTATACTAGAAGTGTTTTCTGATTATTAATTTTAAAGACTTCTGAAAGTGTTGCAGTTTTGAAATGTGCAAAAAGTGATTCTGGTTGAAGGATCATGAGAGAAAAAATGTTCTTAATAAGTTTCACTCTCCATCCTAAACCATCTTTTACTATAAGAAGTAGCACAGACTTAATAAAATTAGATTAAATATGTGACTTAAAAATGGTGTGGGAGAAGTGGGTTTGAATTTGTGGGACATTAGCACCAGTGGGGAAGGTGAGAGCTAATCTGATAGGCTGGGATCCACCTGAATCATGCTGGACCAGGGTCCTGACAAATTTCGTAACTAGGACTGTGGATAGGGCTTTAAACTTGATAATCAGAGGGTGGGTTGAACAATGTTGGGAAATATAAATGAAGTAAATGGAAAGAGTGCAGGAGAAGCTGCAGAAGTCTCCGGAATAAAGAAAAAAATGACAAAATTTGAAAGAACGGTGGTGAATACAGAACCGAAGGTGATATATTTGAATGTACTCAGTATACAATATAAGGCATTTAGAAACTGGCAGATATTATGATGTGGGCCTCACGGAGGTCATGGCTGAAAGTTAACTGGAACTGGGAACTTAGCATCCAAAGCTATAAGAAAGAAAAGATGAAACATGAGAGCAAACTAGTCAATAATGTAAAGCAAGATACTAAAAGTTTTTTCAGTTATATAAAGGGAGGTGAGAGTTGATATTGGACCACTGGAAAATTATGCTAGCGAGGTAGTAATGGGGAACAAAGAAATGGCAGATGAAAATGAAACTGTGGAAGACACTAGTAGTGTGCCGGAGTAAGTAGGGAGCAGGAGTAAGGGCCATTGCTATTACAAAGGAGAAAGTGCTAGGCAAACTGAAAGGTCTTAAGGTGGATAAGTCACCTGGATCAGGTGCTTTCCATCCCATAGTCATGAGAGAGGTTGCTGAAGAGATAATGTCTCCATTGGTCATGATCTTTCAAGAATCATTTGATCCTGGTATGGTCCCAGAGGACTGGAAACTTGCAAGGGAGGAAAGCAACAGAAAGGGAATAATAGGCCAGATAGCCTAACCTCAGTGGTTGGGGAAAGTATTTGGAGTCTATTATTAAGGATGAGGTTGTAGGGTACTTGAAGACTAAAGATAAAATAAGTCCAAGTCAGCATGTTTTCTATAAAGGGAAAACTTGCTTGGCAGATCTATTAAAGTTCTTTGAGGAAGTTACAAGCAGGGTGGACAAAGGAGAGGCAGTGGATGTCATTTACTTGGATTTTCAGAAGGTGTTTGATAAGGTGTGTAACCCTCAGGTTCGGCCAGCACGTGTTCATCTAGGAGAAGACAGCCAAACTGAGAAATCTGATTTGTGTGGATGCTGCGTGATACGTTGCCTGGTTATAAATCTGAACCGTAAAGTATCAGACAGTACACTGTATGCAATTGAATGATTGAACTTTATAAATCTTTATCTGAGTATAGGGTTAGCAAAGAAAATGAAAATAAAAAGAGCCCATTTTAGGAAAAGCCAAATATTTACGTAGGAGCTCACTGATAAGGCCATTCGTCCACCATTCGACCTCCAAGCGTTGCTGACCTTCAGACCCTTGCTCCCCATCCACTAGTTCTCTACACACACGTCTTCCTTCTTCATCTCTCACCGACAAAGGAGCGTGAAGTCCCTGCTCCCAGATCCCCAAGAAAGACAACATCCCACTCATTGGCTAACGCACATTCCATAGGCCCCGTTTTCTCTAGTCATAACCCAAACATTGCTGCTACAGAGAAACCATTACCTTAGCAGTGGAACATTTCAGAGTGGCCATAACTTCAGCAGTGAAATCTTATAGCGAGTTACCCTCTCCCCCCACCAAACTTAGTCATGTTCTCATGACGTTGAGATAATTTTCCAAACCTTCCTGCAAAACACAAAGTCCAGTCTAGGTGTAAAAGGCAGTGGCATAGCTCCCTAAAATGGTGGGGGTCACTCTCTGTTCCCCTGGTGCTGCCTAGACCAGCTTATCCAGTGGTCTCCTTAATCTCTGAGACCTCCGCACCACCTCACCTAGCTCTTCAGGTTCACACGCTGCTGGGGATACTTCTGGTCTACCTGGCGAGGCCTCCCCCGACCTATCACTCGTGCCTACCTGTAACTCAGACCCCACTCTGTCCCTTGGCCAAGCCTCACTTCCTCCTTTGCAGGGTCCCGCTGCAACCCAGGCTGTCCACGGATAGGTTCCCCCCCCCCTCCCCCCCCAACACCACCACTTCACCTGACTCAGCGGGAGAAGGGCTGGGAGTCTCTTCCTCTATCAATGGGGAGTTAGCAAAGGGCAGCATATACCACACATCCAGGTCCTCATCCTCTGAATCATTAGCCCTCTTGGGTGGGGGCCAGCTTAACCTCTCCTGCTCTTGGCCCTGCAGTCGCCCTGTGTCTACCTGCACCTCTTGTCCCAGGGGCTGCAGGTGATTCTGATGGAGAATCTTGACAGGTCCATTTCCATCCTCTGGTTTCACCCGGAAAACTGGTAGGTTTGGCACCTGAATGTCCATCACTTGGGGCTTAGCCACTTTATGTTTATGTTTCCCAGGTAGCCCTAAATTCCTAATGAGGACTTGTTCTCCCGGCAGGAGTTGGGAGAACCTCACCTTTTCATCATACCTCCTCTTATTTCCTTGATTCTGCTTGGCAGCCGCAACCCCAGCTAATTCATAGCCCTTTTCAGCTCTCTTCTCATATCAGACATGTACTTTAGTTAATTCTTCAGTGGTAAGTCACCCCTGTCAGCCCCAAAACAAAGGTGAATGGGCAGCCTCACCTTGTGCCCAAACATCAGATAATATGGCGAGTACCCAGTAGCTTCATTTCGAGTACAGTTTTAACTGTGAATCAGATGTCCAATATAGAAACATAGAAAACCTACAGCACAATACAGGCCCTTTGGCCCACAAAGCTGTGCTGAATATGTCCTTACTTTAGAAATTACCAGGGGTTATCCATAACCCTCTTCTAAGCCCATATACCTGTCCAGGAGTCTCTAAAAAGACTCTATCGTATCAGCCTCCACCACCGTCGCTGGCAGCCCATTTCATGCACAATATGTTGACTCCACCTGCTCTTCTTGCTGATCTTCTGGGTCCCGAACCTTGTGGGTGATAGAATGTGGTCCTCGACTCCAAGCATGCCCAGTAACTCTTGGATGAATCTGCTCTCGAAATCCCATCCCTAATCACTATGTATCAGCCCAGGAAGGCCATAATAAAGGTAATACTTTGGCCACCATAGATGACCTCTGGTCCTTGGTAGGAAAAGCCTGTGCATAACTGGTGTAATGGTCCATGATGACTAAGACATTCATGTGTTGCCGGCATCGGGTTCTGTTGACGGGTCCAGGGGCCCCGCACTCTGCAAGTGGGACAAGGGAGTTGCCTGTGTAGGCAGTGTCTTCCACCGTATGCATCGAATGCACGACTTGCACTATTCTTTGACCTCCAACTTCATTCAGGGTCAGTAACACCTGTCTCTGAGCAATCTATAGGTCTTTTCAACCCCCAAAAGTCCAGAATCATCATAAAGCAACTTTAATGTATCCTCCGATACTTCTCCGACAGAAGCAGTGGTAAGTCACCCCTGTTAGCCCCAAAACAAAGGTCAATGGGCAGCCTTGCCTTGTGCCCAAACATCAGATAATATGGCGAGTACCCAGTAGCTTCAGCGCCGAGGTCGGTCGAAGGATGACGTGACCTGGTATAGGATCTGGTTCCACAACTCCAACTGAGGGCATTCTCTCAGAAATGGAGGCACTGCAGCGTATTTTGTCTTCTCTGCCTGAGCCATGTCTCACTTTTTGACCACAGACCAAATGATACTGATGTCTGGGTCATCTTGCTGAGCAGTTGCCACTTCTCCAAAACTCAATTCCAGCAACTGATTTGTCTTCAGAGCAGTCAGGTTACAATAAACTTGGGGAATGGCGTCATCAGAAGCTCCCAAGTGATCTAACTCTCGATCCTGTCCCTCCTTTTCCTCTGCCTTCACAGTGATGGCAAACAGGGCCTTCACCCCTGGAGCAGGAACGCTCTCCCACTCCGTGTCCCTGTCCAGTCCCTTGTGCACCTGTCGGAACAAAGCTTCAGCATCAATATTCCGGCTTCCCGACCGGTACTTCAGGCTGAAATCATAGGCAGACAACGCTGCCAACCACTGATGGCCTCTGGCATCCAGTTTCACTGAGGTCAGAATATAAGGGGGTTGTTGTTCGTCCTCACCTCAAACTTGGCCCCGTAGAGGTAGTCACTCAGCTGATCCACCACCACCCATTTCAATGCCAGAAATTCCAATTTGTGCATGGGATAGTTTTTCTTGGAGGGCGACAGACTCTGGCTGACAAACATAACCGGTCTCGACCTGGTGTCCTGATCCTGAAGCATGCTGCAAGAGGCATGAGAAGAACTGGTCAAAATTGATTGGAAGGGGTCACTAGGAGGACTAACAGTAGAGTAGCAATGTCAGGAGTTTGAGTTTTTCAAAAAGAAGCATTCTAAAGGGAGCATGAGACAATTGTAGCTGACAAGGGATGTCAGACAGCATAAGAGCAAAAGAAAGGATGTACAACATAGCAAAAATTAGTGGGAAGCTGGAAGATTTGGAAGCTCTTAAAAACCAACAGAAGGCAACTAAGAAGCAATAAGGATAAAAGATGAAATATGAAGGCAAGCTAACCAGTAATATAAAAGAGAATACCAGAAGTTTTTTTTAACAGAGTAAAAGAGAGACGAGAGTGGACATCGGACCACTGAAAAATGACATGAGAGGCAGTAATAGGGAATAAAGAAATGGCGGGTGTATAGGGTTAAGGATGTAAGCTGAAAAGTTTAAGGAGAACATAAGAGAAAACTTCTTCACTCAGAGGGTCATGAGATTGTGAAAGCGGCCAACGCAAAGTGGTGCATGCAAGATTGATTTCAATGTTTAAGAGAAGTTTGGATAGGTTCATGAATGGTAAAGATAAAGAGGGCTATGGTCCTAAATATTTTGCATGGGAGACACCAGCACTATGCCAGAAATTTGTGAGGGTGTCAGGAGACATAAGTGAGTGTAGTTGCTCCTACTAAGGAGAAATTACTTTGGAAACTAGAAGGTCTGAAGGTAGATAAGTTGCATGGACCAGATGGACTACACCCCAGGGTTCTGAAAGTTGTCATTGAAGAGATTGCAGTGGTGTTCGTAATGATCTTTCAAGAATCACTGTTTTCCAGAATGATTCTGGAGGCTTTCTTTATATTTGCAGTTGAACAGTAGGGTTGCCAGGGAGGATAGTTGAATGCTTCTCTTGCAGGATGTGGGAAAGGCAGAGAGTCCTCCAGTGTCCCTGACGGCATCAACTGAGGGAGGTGCATCCACCTGCAGCTTCTTACCCTCATGTTAAGGAGTTGGAGCTGGAACTGGATGAATTCATACGGGAGGGCAGAGGGAGTGATAGAACATTGAGCAGGGTAGTTAGACCCAAGGTGATGACAGTTAGGAAGGGAAAATGGATTAAACAGTTTATGTAGAGTACCCTGTGGTTATTCCCCTCAACAACTTTGGACACCAGAGGAAAGTCATAGTGGTCAGGTATCTGTCATTAAGTCTGGCTCTGTAACTCAGAAGGGAAAGGAAAGACAAAGCAAGCTGTGGTGATATGGGATTCATTAGTTAGGGCAATAGAAAGGTTCTGTGGACGGGAATGAGATTCCCAGATGGTATGTTGCCTTCTGGGTGCCAGGGTCCAGGACAATCTGCCTAAACTAATAACACACATACAATTGTACTTTCCATGGCTACACTGTTTAATCATTCACAGTCCAGACTGAAAAAAATATGTGAACCCTTGTACTTAATAACTGGTAGAACCTTCTTTAGCAGCAATTATCCTCCACCAAGTGTTTCCTGTAGCTGTTGATCAGACTTACACAATAGCAAGGAGATATTTTAGACCATTCCTCAGCCCTAGGGTGCTCAAAGCCTGTGCCCCCCAGCTATGTGGAGTACTTCATCATGTCTTCAACCTGAGTCTGAGTCTCCATAGGGTTCTTGTGCTGTGGAAGACATCCTGCATCGTCCCTGTACCGAAGACCCCAGTGGCTCCAATGACTACAGATCGGTGGCACTGACCTCCCACATCATGAAGACCCTGGAGAGACTTGTTCTAGAGCAGCTCCGGCCTATGGTTAGGCCACACTTAGACCCCCTCCAGTTCGCCTACCAGCCCCGACTAGGAGTTGAGGATGCCATCGTCTACCTGCTGAATTGTGTCTACGCCCACCTGGACAAGCCGGTGAGCACTGTGAGGGTCATGTTTTTTGACTTCTCCAGTGCATTCAACACCATCTGCCCTGCTCTGCTGGGTGAGAAGCTGACAGTGATGCACGTGGATGCTTCCCTGGTGTCATGGATTATTGATTACCTGACTGGCAGACCACAGTACGTGTGCTTGCAACACTGTGTGTCAGACAGAGTGGTCAGCAGCACTGGGGCTCCACAGTGGACTGTCCTGTCTCCCTTTCTCTTCACCGTCTACACCTTGGACTTCAGCTACTGCACAGGGTCTTGCCATCGTCAGTATTCTGATGACTCTGCCATAGTTGGATGCATCAGCAAGGGAGATGAGGCGGAGTACAGGGCTACAGTGGGAAACTTTGTCACATGGTGTGAGCAGAATCATCTGCAGCTTAATGTGAAAAAGACTAAGGAGCTGGTGGTGGATCTGAGGAGGGCTAAGGCACCGGTGACCCCTGTTTCCATCCAAGGGGTCAGTGTGGACATGGTGGAGGATTACAAATACCTGGGGATACGAATTGACAATAAACTGGACTGGTCAAAGAACGCTGAGGCTGTCTACAAGAAGGGTCAGAGCCGTCTCTATTTCCTGAGGAGACTGAGGTCCGTTAACATCTGCCGGACGATGCTGAGGATGTTCTACGAGTCTGTGGTGGCCAGTGCTATCATGTTTGCTGTTGTGTACTGGGGCAACAGGCTGAGGGTAGCAGACACCAATAGAATCAAACTCATTCGTAAGGCCAGTGATGATGTGGGGGTGGAACTGGACTCTGACGGTGGTGTCTGAAAAGAGGATGCTGTCCAAGTTGCATGCCATCTTGGACAATGTCTCCCATCCACTCCATAATGTACTGGTTAGGCACAGGAGTACATTCAGCCAGAGACTCATTCCACCGAGATGTAACACTGAGCGTCATAGGAAGTCATTCCTGCCATCAAACTTTACAACTCCTCCCTTGCAGTGTCAGACACCCTGAGCCAATAGGCTGGTCCTGGAATTATTTCCACTTGGAATAATTTACTTATTATTATTTAATTATTTATGGTTTTATATTGCTATATTTCTACACTATTCTTGGTTGGTGCGACTGTAACGAAACCCAATTTCCCTTGGGATCAATAAAGTATGTTTGCCTGTCTGTCATTCCTCCATGCAAAACAGTTTCAGTTGATCAATGTTTTTAGTGATACCTTGCGTGAACTGCCCTTTCCAAGTCAAGCTACAACATCTGAATTGGGTTAAAGTCTGGACTCTTGACTTGGCCATTCCAAAACATAAAATTTCTTCTTTGTAAACCATTCTGTTGATGACTTACTCTTGTGTTTTGGATCATTTTCTTGTTGCATCATCCAATTTCTATTAAGCTTCAGGTGATGGACCCCTACCCTGACATTTGTAAAATGTTTTAATACAACTTTGAATTCGTTGTTCCCCAACAATTGCAAGCAAAACAGCCCCAAACCATGTTGCTCCTTCCACCGTACTTCACAGTTGATGAGGTTTTGGTTTTAGTGTGCAGTGCCCTTTTACCTTTAAGCATAGTGGAGTTTAGTGTGTATTTCTGCCAAAAAGTTTTGCGCGTGTTGCTTTGACCCCAGCATCTGCAGAGTATTTTGTGTTAACTTTTGTCTCATCTGTCCACAGAACATCCAGGTGGTCTTTTGGAAACTTGAGGCATGCAGGAATGTTTTTGTTTGGAGAGTAGTGGTTTCTTCCATGATCACCTTCTATGAACACCATTATTGTTCAGTGTTTTTCATATAGTAGACACAAGAGCAGTTCTAGAGATTTCTACTGTTCTTTTGCTGTTCCTCCATTTGTAGACATTTTCTTTTACTGTGGACTGATGAACACTCAGGTCTTTAGAAATGCTTTTATAGCTTTTTCCAGCTTTATGCGTCTTTACAATTCTTCTATAAGTCCTCTGAAAGTTGTTTTGATCGAGGCATGGTACACATAAACAGATTTTTGTTGAGAAGAACAGGCTCTGTCAGTAACGTGACTTTGTGTGACTTTTTTTAAATTGGGCAGGATACCTCTACAACCAACACCTTCTAGCTCATCTCATTGCTTGGAACACCTGGCTCCAAATAAACTTCTGTAGAAGGCATTACCCCAGAGGTTCACATACTTTTTTTGAACCTAGACTGAGATTGTTTAATTGGTGTACTCAGTATTGACAAGTAGTACAATTGTTTGTGTGTTAATAGTTTAGGCCGATGGTGTTTGCCTAAAATTGTGACTTAGATGAAGATCAGACCACTTTTTAAAAAAAATTTTTTTATATAGTTTTTCAAAACATTTTACAAATTAAAAACCCCAAATCCCAATGAGGAACATTAAAACAGTGCAAAATTAAGCATACAATAACAATATGTTACAAAGGAAGAGAATTTAGCAAAAAAAAAAGCACCTAAATTAAAGACAAGTAAGCTTAGTGTCCTCCCCAAGCCCCACAACACAAGAAAAAACAACAGCAACTCCAGACCAACCACAACACAATGTAGAGAGTATAAGTCAGGACAGCAAAGCTCCTAGACTGTGAATACACTCAGCAACAGAGGATAATAATGCCTTCTACCAGAAAAAAAAGGAGCTGAAAGCAAGGGACCGAAGAGGAAAAAAAAACCCTAGTCAAGAGGAAGGTTATGAAAGTACTCGATAAAAGGTCCCCAGACCTTATGGAACTTTAGATCCGAATTGAGAACTGAATAATGAATTTTTTCGAGGTCCAAACAGGCCATGATGTCGTTAAGCCTTTGAGCATGAGTGGGCGGGGCAGCATCTCCATCTGAGGAGGATCAAGCGTCTAGCCAGAAGAGAGGCAAAGGATAATATTCAGCATTTGGTCGGACCCAGACATAAATCTGTCTTGCCCCAAAAACCGAACAGAGCAATTAAGGGGTATGGTTCTAGGTGCTGTTTCAGAATACACGATAACGTAGTGAAGCCATCTTTCCAGAATTTCTCCAAGCTAGGACAGAACCAGTACATATGGATGAGAGAGGCCACGCCCCTCTTGCATTTATCACAGAGCGGACTAACGCTAGGGTAGAATCGAGATAGTTTAGATTTAGACATATGGGCTCTATGAACAATCTTAAACTGTAAGAGGCAGTGGCGAGCACATAGAGAGGTTGAGTTAACCGATTTGAGAACTGAATCCCAGCTCTCCTCAGATAAGGAGATATTTAAATCCTGCTCCCAGGCCATTTTGATTTTATCCATGGGGGCCCGTCGTAAGGCCGCTAGTTTATCTCGGATGATTGATATTAAGCCTTTACCTAGTGGATTCATGGAAAGAAATAGGTCCATAGCATTTTTCACAGGCATTTCAGGGAAGTTAGGAATTAAAGGAGCAATAAAGTGTCGGATTTGGAGATATCTGAAAAAATGAGCATTGGGCAGATTGAACTTAACAGAGAGCTGCTGAAAAGAAGCGAAGCGATTATCAATGAAAAGATCTTCAAAATGTCTAATGCCCTTCCTATACCAAACCTGGAATGCTGAATCGTATGTAGTAGGTAAAAAAAGGTGATTATGAGCAATAGGGCTGGAAACGGAAAACCCCTGGAAACCATAGCATTTCCTGATCTGAGCCCATATACGCAAAGTGTGTCTAACAAGAGGATTAGCTATTGATCTGGGCAGACTACTAGGGAGTGCAGAGCCAAGAAGTGCAGAGATAGATAATTCTTTAGTGGAGCTCAGCTCCATCGCCACCCAGTTAGGGCACTCGGGTTGGCCATGGAAGAAAGACCAGAAGGTAGCACAAACGTATATTAGCTGCCCAATAATATAAACGAAAGTTAGATAAAGCCATGCCACCCTCTTTTTTAGATTTTTGGAGATGGATTTTATTAATTCTAGCGCGCTTATTCTGCCACAGATATGACAAAATAATAGAGTCTAAGGAATCCAGACCACATTTTATGAGTAATTAATGTGGAAAACCAGGTGATTGCAAAGGGTTCACAAACTTTTTCTCGCAGCTCTATAGGTACTTTGATAATAAATTTATTTTGAATTTAATAATGTACTTGAATTTATTTTGAACGTACTCCTTTTTAGTACAGCCCAAAAATCAGGGAAAATTGTACAGCATGAAAAACCAAAATTAAAAAACTGGAATGTCAGTAGTTCAAAAGTATTCATTCCCCCTTTGCTCAATACTTGGTTAAATCACCTTTTGCAGATATTTTGGATAAGCCTATTAGCTTTGCATAATGTGATGGTGCAGTGTTTGCCCATTACTCGTAAAATTGCTCAAGCTGTGCCAGATTAGTTGGGGAGCAAAGGTGGACAGCAATCTTGAGGTCTTGCTGATTGGGTTGTCAGGACTCTTTAACTGGGTCACCAAAGAACATCAATTTTCTTCAATTGTAGCCACTCCATGGTTGCTCTGGAAGTGTGGTTTGGATCATTGTCCTGGTGAAAGATGAACTTACTCCCCAGTTTAAGCTCTCTGGGCGAGGTTATCTAATACTGGATTTATGCCACACTTACCTCTTAGTGTTGAGGCTGAAATATTCCATTTAGTCTCATCTGACCACAAGACCTTCTTCCACACCTCCTGAGTTGCTCTTTGCAAAGTCTTTATGGGCAAGGATTTTTTTTAAGCCAGGGCTTTTAACTTGCCACTCTTTTATAAATGCTCTTTTTGTGCAAGGCCTGAGAACTTGTGGAGACTTGAACTTCATCTCCAGTTGTAACCACTGACTTCTGCAGTGCACTTAGAGTGAGTGTTGGCATTACAGTAGCCTTTCTTACAAATGCAGTTCTTCAGAGACTAAATTGATGGGGCAGCCTGACCTATGCATTGTTGCTGTGGTATCATATTTTTTCCACTTTTTCATGATGGACTGCACTCTCTGAGGTACAGTCGGTGCCTTTGAGCTGGTCTTCTCCAGATTTATGGTTCTCTGCTTTTACTTCCCTGAATTGCCTTGAATGCTCTTTTTTCTTCATTTTGGTTTGGTCTGCATTTTCAGATAAAACTCTTATTAACATGAAGACTTACTGGAGCATTTGACTTCAAGAGCAATACACATGACTAGTATTCTTTATCAAGATGCTGGATGGGTTTAAAATGTGGGATTGGATTGCATGAATTTGGCTTTGTTCATTGAACTTAGAAGATTGAGGGATAACTTAACTCTATAAATCTGCAAGTGATATTTGCGTTAGTTGGTAAACAAGGAGTTGAAGTGGGTAGATAAGGCTGCTGGACTGAAGTTAGTTATGCCCACCAGAACCTTGTTAAAGGGCAGAGCAAGTGGTTCAAAAACAGCAGCTATTATGTCAGCCAGTGATTTGGGAACGGGTTGGGATACAGCTCTTGACTTTAAGCCAAACTACTGTATACCAAACAGTTAATTTGATAAGCAAATAATTGTTCTAAGAGTAGCTGGAAATCCAGACCAACACACACAAAATGCTGGAGGAACTCAGCAGGTCAGGCGTTATTTATGGAGAGGAATAAACATTCAACGTTTCAGGCTGAGTCCTGATAAATGATCTCGGCCTGAAATGCCCACTGTTTATTCCTTTCCAAGGATGGTGCCTGACCTGCTGAGTTTCTCCAGCATGGATGCAAACAAGTTGTGTGGTTGAAATCTGAACCATAATAGTAGTGTGGTCGCGAACATGTCTTATCCAGTCATCTTCACTCTAGTTGAGAATATCAACATTACCAAATGCAGTGTCTAGTGTTGAGGCCAATTAGTATACCCTGCTTCAATTAACTCTATATGCAGGTGTTAGATCTAGGAACTCCTAATACTCAACAGGATTTCTCTTACCTATTTGAAGAAATCCAATTTGTGGCATTTCAAATCATGTATGAATTTGGTTTCCATGATGAAAACTTCAAGCTTGGTTGTTTTTCTGTTGCATTGAGCAGGAAATTGATCCAAGCCTGGGTGTAGCTGAATTACCAGATGAATTTTTTGAAGAAGACAATATGTTGAGCATGGGCAAGAAGATGATGCAGGAGGCGATGAGTGCATTCCCAGGCATCGATGAAGCAATGAGCTATGCTGAAGTTATGAGGTAATATGCTGGGGAATAGGGTCAGTCTTCTAACTTGGCCATTTGCAATTTGCTCAGTCACTGGCTGAAAGCAAATCCTAGGCTTTGCCTCTTAACAGGATTGTTGCTTCAGGAACTGCTCAGTTGATCTTTTCTGTATAGTGAAATGATGAGAAGGATCTTTCTGTTAGTTTTGGGCATTGAAATTTATGTGGGATATAATAAAAATATTCATGAGTGATCTCGCTCTTAATTTATGTGAATTTCTATTACAAGAAAAAACTTACATCAGCGAAGTGTTAAGGCAAAAGAGTAGTCGATGATTGAAATGGATTTATGATCAAGCAGTAGTGGAAATCCTTTTAAGCCACTTGAAGATCTGCAGGAGGGCATATTGGCAGAGGGGCGTTGGGGAGTGGGAAGTGATGGAAGGAGAACCTGTCCAAGGTTTTTGGGTGCATAAGCTAAGAATGAAGCTCTTTGATGTGCAGCTTGCAAGCACAAAAGTAGGTGATAGTGAGGTGAATGTCCAGTTCAGGACATTTTGAATTGTGAGGTGGTTTGTAAAATGAGAATAGGATGTATGTACTAATAGTGTTAGATGAACTAAGATGCAGGGAGTTGCAAGTAGAACATTGGTGGCTGTCTGTCATATCTCATAATGACAGGAAACCTGTGCAGGAGAGGTTTTAAGAAGGAAAAGCAGTTGCACTGGGAAGTCTGAATCCAGTGGTACGAGTAGTCATCACAACTGGGATCTTACATGGTTGCAATGGATGACCATGACTACTTCTGCACCTTGTCATGCCCTTCATTCTTTATGGAGCATTGTGGAGCTGCCTTCCTGGCCATTTGATCTCATTGTAGATCTCATTTGCCAGTCCACCGGAGCTGACTTTGTATGCTAGGATAGGTGTGTGCTCATACCCCTATGTCCTAGGGTATGAGGCCTGTCAGCTGGTTTAGCCTGCCTGTTAAGGCGGCTTGTTGGGATGTGGCTGTTGTATGCAACAGCTACTTAGAGGCATCAATGAGAACGGAGTGTAGGGTGGAGACTAAAGGTGAGTGAGTTGCCCCAGAGTGCACATGAAACCCCTTTCAGTGGAGCTGTTACCCCTCCTGGGATATCCCATACAACCCAACATTAACAGTGGCATAAATATGTGGGTTTCATTGCTGCACACTCTATCCCAAGCCTTTGAGATTTTAGAGCATTACAGCACAGTACAGTACTGGCTCTTCAGACCACAATGGTGGACAGATGTTTTAAACCTACTCTGATCTAACCCTCTTACATAACCCTCCATTTTTCTTTCATGTACGTATTTAAGAGTCTTAAGTGCTACTAACATATCTGCCCTACCACTTCTAGCACACTTATTGCTCTCCAATAACACCCCCCCCCCCCCATACTTTCTTCCAAACATATTAAAGTTATGCCCTTATGCTTCCCCCCCCCCCGGGGATTAGCCATTTCTGCCCTGGGAAAAAGTCTCAGGCTGCCCACTGTATCTGTCTCTTATCATGTATAGGTCTGTCAAGTCACCTCTGATCCTCCTTCACTCCAAAGAGAGAAGCCCTAGCAGCATGACTGCCATCCCACTGCTTATTCCATGAAATGTATTTGAGAGTCTGAGTTATGAGATAGGCAGATTTTTTTTGGACTGGCAGTGAAAAATCTGTGTGCGAGGGTTTCCAACTCGATGCAGAAAGCAGCTTTAGAATAGTCAAGTATGAGATTCTGTAGATGCTGGAAATCCAGAAGATCTCACAAAATCCTGGAGGAATTCAGCAGGTCAGGCAGCATCTATGGAGAGGAATTAACAGTCGGTGTTTTGTGCCAAAGCCTTCTGGCTTCTTTGTCCTTCCTTTCTGGTCATGATGAAGGTTCTTGTCTGAAATGTTGATTTTTATTTCCCTCCATTGATGCTGCATGGCCTGCTGAGTTCCTCCAGTACTTTGTGTTCCTTTACAACAGTCTCCTGGTTTAGAACTCCTTTTGTTCAATAACTTTTCATCAATTGTGAAAGATTATGCTCTGCCATGCTCTTTAAGAGTAATTAATTGTGACTGATTCCCTCCGCGTATATCACGCAGTATGTATCTGCAGAGTAAAGCTACAAATAACATGCAGGGCTACAGGCTGATAAACACAAATTAATTAACATTAATTAGTCTGGCTTCTTCCTCCTTCCTTTTCAATCTTGATGAAGGGTCTCAACCTGAAACGTTGACTATACATTCCCTCCATAGATGCTGCCTAACCTGTTGAGTTTCTCCATTATCTAGTGTATGTGCCTTTGGAAGAGTCTTCCTGGTTTAATAACTGTTTGCATCTAATTTACAGACTGGTGAAAGGAATGAATTTCTCAGTGGTGGTGTTTGATACAGCACCGACAGGACACACACTGCGACTCTTGAACTTCCCAACGATTGTCGAGAGGGGTCTGGGGAGGTTGATGCAGATTAAGAATCAGATCAGTCCTTTCATCTCTCAGGTAGACAAAACTCATGTTTGAAATTAGTTAAGCTAAATAACTATTAATGGTTGCCAAAAAAATTGTTTAATTTTCTTTATGAGGGATATAGCTAAGTTAAATGCAAACAGACTTTTTCCACTGAGGTTGGGTGAGACTAGAACTCGAGGCCATGGATTAAAGGTGAAATGTTTAAGGGGAACTTAAAGGGAAACTACTTCACTCAGAGGGGTGTGAGTGAGGAACAAGCTGCCAGCAGAAGTGATGGATGTGGGTTTGATTTCAGCATTTAAGGAAAGCTTGGATAAGTACATTGATGGAGGGGTATGGTCCAGGAGAAAGTTGATGGGCCAAAGAGCCTGTTTCTGTCCTGTATTTCTATAAGACTATAAGGCAGAGTTTTCTGGTGAATGCCTGTACACAAGAAGATCTCTGGAAGGAATTGTAAGGTTGTGAGGGGGGGATGGTGTGGTGGTTGCTATTTAGGGTTGGTCCAGGGCATTAATATAATCACACTGCTTTTGGGAGTGCTACAGCAGGGTTAGAAGTCCATGGTTAGGAAATGGATGGGAATGAAATCCAACAAGATTCTTGCTCCTGGTGCCATTCACCAGGCTGCACCTAAAAGTGTGCATCAGCTCGTGAGTTTGTCTGTAGATGGATAGCATTGTCATAAGACTCAGGTCCAGTAGAAGCCTTATTTCACCAAGGGTTCTCCACTGGGAAGAGGAGAAAGCATTAGATGAGACAAGATTAAACATTAAGTTTAAACCTAGATTGTTGTGCCTTAATATGAGATGCCAATCGATATTAGGGAAGTTGAAGTCAACTGTGGACACTTTTCTAACAGAGAGCTTAAAAGAGTAGAATGTTGTGCCATACTTTTAATCTACACTAAGATCAATCTAATCCTTCCCTTCCACAGCCCTCCACTTTTCTTTCATACATGCGCCTTTCTAAGAATGTACCTCTTAATAGATGTTTGTTTTTAGAAACTGGATTTTTCTACATCAAATTCACTTTTTACACTGTTCCTGAGGCACTCTACCCAGTGGCTCCTAAAAATGATGTACAAGAAAGTTTTAGGTTAAGTCATTGCAACACCATGACCATTCTAGTTCTTGCAGTCAGAACACCTCTGATGTTATGCAAATGATAAATCATTCTGCTGTACATAGGGGGAGCTGAATCACATTTAAACTTGTGGGCTGTTGTCCTCGAACAGTTAATATGTTGCTGACTTTGTGCCATTTTAGAGGTGTTGTTTTTTAAGGGACATCCTGAGTGTCCTCATGTCCAAAAAGGAAAATTTGAGAATCAGGTGATATAATGGAGTGGATGACAAATGATAAATGATGGCATCCATGCAATTTATCTCTCACCTTAATCTGCGCATAATTGGCATGTTACCAGTTTCATACCTCAATATCTAGTTAGTGCGTACACCCAGAAGATGTTTCTAGTAGTGGGAGAGTTTAGGACCAGAGGGCACAACCTCAGAATAGGAGTTCCCTTTAGAAGAGAGATGAGGAATTTCTTTAGCCAGAGGATGATGAATCTGGAATTCATTGCCACAAACATATGTGTAGGCCAAGACATTTAAAGTAGAGGTTGATAGGTTCTTGATTAATAAGGGCATCAGTGGTTACAGGAAGAAAGAAGGCATGAGAATGGGGTTGAGGGAAAATAAATCAGCCATGATTGATAGGCTGAATGGCCCAATTCTGCTCTTATGTCTTACGGCCTTATGTACTTTCTGTAGCATTAGCTGATGCTTTGCTTTCGTCTTTTAAATTATTACACCTGGATGGCTCGGATTTCCCTTCTGAGCTTGTTGGTTTTGGGGATGTGTGTGTCTTGTGTACTTGTATGTGAAAAAATCTGCTTTTAAAGACTGAATTTAATTTTCATCATTTAACAATGAAATTTTAAAATGAAAGTAGCTAGGGTTCTTTGCAGTCCAACTCTTAAAATATCACATAGTCACTTCAGTTAAAAGAATTAACATGACTGTGGTCTATAACCTTCTCTGAATAACTGTCACTTGCATAGTTGGTGAGTTCTGTAACATTTGGCTGTAGAGTCAGTGTATTTACTGAATGCCCCTGCATTTCAGATGTGCAGTATGCTTGGACTCGGTGATATGAATGCAGATCAACTGGCATCAAAGCTGGAAGAGACCTTGCCTGTCATTCGTTCAGTCAGTGAGCAGTTTAAAGACCCGGTAATTGTCATGTAATTTAACATCAAATCAATGTTGGCAAGTTTTAATAATTGAATTGAAGCTCTCTCTCTATCTGAGCTGTGCTGTGGATTTTCTGTTTAAACTCTTAACACATAGATCTCAGCAATAAACATTCTTTAGCTCTCATTCCTTCCTGCCAGTGTCTTCAAACTGATATATCCATATCAGTCAGCCAGTGAATATCAGCATCACCTGATATTAGCAGGAACAATGTCAATAAGGTTGAAGGAGTACAAAGGAAATTTACAAGGATATTGCCAGATGTGAGGACCAGAGTTATAGGGGAAAAGTTGGAACAGATTGGGACTATTCCCTAGAGCATAGGAAAGAGATGGGGAGATTTGACAGTGGTATACAAAATTGAGGTGTATGTTTAGAATAAATGCTAGCAGGCTTTTTCCACTGAAGTTGTAGGAGACTAAAACTAAGGTCATAGGTTAAGAGTAAAAGGTGAAATGTTTAAGGGGAACCTGAGGGGAAACTTGTTCACTTAGAGTGTAGCAGTGTAGAACAAGGTGCCAGCAGAAGTGGTGGTTGCGGATTCAATTATAGAATTTAGGTGTAGTTTGGATAAGTACATGGATGGGAGGTTATGATCCAGGTTGATGGGACTAGGCAGAATAATAGTTCAGCATGGACAAGATGAGTCAAAGGGCCTTTTTCTGTGTTGTACTCTAATGAGGGTTATCGTCACTGATGTGTTGTGAAATTTGTAGTCTTGTGGTAGCATACAGTGCAAGACCTAAACCTTATGCTACAAAAGCAAGTGGTGTCAAAATAAAAGATTGTAGCTACAAATATTTGGGTGATAGTGGGAAGTCAGTGTTTGTTACTGCAAAGTTTATCAGATTAAAGTACATGGTGTGAAATCTGTTAGGATGTCCAGTCATCCAAAATGTTACAGTTGTAAACTACTCTTCAGTTACTTTATTACTTTATTGTCACCACAACTGATACTAGAGCGTACAATCATCACAGCGATATTTGATTCTGCGCTTTGTGCTCCCTGGAGTACAAATTGATAGTAAAATATAATAAAAATTTTAATTATATATCATAAATAGAAAAGGGAAAGTAAGGTAGTGCAAAAAAAAACTGAGAGACAGGTCCGGATATTTGGAAGGTACGGCCCAGATCCAGGTCAGGATCAGTTCAGCAGTCTTATCACGGTTGGAAAGAAGCTGTTCCCAAATCTGGCCGTACGGGTCTTCAAGCTCCTGAACCTTCTTCTGGAGGGAAGAGGGACAAAAAGTGTGTTGGCTGGGTGGGTTGTGTCCTTGATTATCCTGGCAGCACTGCTTCGACAGTGTGCGGTGTAAAGTGAGTCCAAGGACAGAAGATTGGTTTGTGTGATGTGCTGGGCTGTGCTCAAGATCTTCTGCAGCTTCTTCTGGTCTTGGACAAGACAACTTCCATACCAGGTTGTGATGCACCCCAGAAGAATGCTTTCTATGGTGCATCTATAAAAATTAGTGAGGGTTTTAGGGGACAGGCCAAATTTCTTCAGCTTTCCCAGGAAGTAAAGGCGCTGGTGGGCCTTCTTGGCGGTGGACTCTGCTTGGTTAGACGAAGTCAAGTCATGTTTTAGCACATTGTGTGTTTATACCAGCTAGATATGTTCAGTTCACTTTAGGGCTCTGGCCTCTTATACATCTGATAATACTATTGAATGCACTGCAATTTAAATCAGAATGTAGTACAAATTTGGCAGAGATGTGCAGCAGAAGAGAGTTTAATTGGACATTGACACCAACAGATTGCACAACATATTAACAGGTCCAAACAATTTCACTTTTTCACTATCCAAAACATTATTTTGCACTGAATGATACCAGGCTATATTCTTCTAAAAGAAATGGTCATATTAAGCCTTGTGTTGAGGTTGAAATCTTTAACCTTATCCTTATTGCTTGGGGAAATTAACTGTTTTTGAACCTGGTCATCCTGGCATGGACGCTATGCAGCCACCTCCCAGATGGGAGTAGTGCAGACAGTCAATGAGCAGTGTTGGTGGGATCCTTCATGACGTTACTGGCTCTTTACAAGCATCTTTTTCAATATATGTCCTTGATGGCAGGTAGGCTGATGCTGGTGATGGCATAACCATTGTAGAGAATTTCCTACAATTTCCTGTTTGCCACAGTGCAGTTTCCATCTGATGTATGATAAAGTTTTCTAAGATGGTTTCTACTGCGCATATGTAGAAGGACATGAGTAGAGATGTGCAGAGTCCAGCTCTTTTTAGCCTGCTCAGAAACTTAAGATGTTGGTGAGCTTTCCTAACTGTATAGGTTGTGTTCTGGGACCATCAGAGGCTGTGCAAGATATGCTGTCCCAGGAGATTGAAACTGCTCATAGTTTCCAGTGCTGTGCTGCTGATGTGATGTGAGTTCTCCTGATTTCACTAATAATATTCTTTGTTTTGTTGACATTGAGGAAGAGGTCATTTGCTCGGTAGCAGGCCTCAAGCTTCTAAAACTCATCTCTGTAGGCCACCTTCTCATTGTTGGTTATAATACCCGCTACTGTTGTGTCATCGGTGAATTTGACAATGTGTGAGCAGAGTGTACAGCAATGGGCTCAACACACAGCTCTGGGACATGGAGGGGCACACATGTTGAGGATGATGGCGAGTGAGGAGCAGTTGTACATCCTGACAAGCTGAGGACTGTTGTTGGGAAATCCAATACCCAGTTGCACAGTGGTGCATTTAGACTGAGGAGTAGGAGTCTGTTCACCAATATCTGTGGGAAAGTAGCGTTGAATGTTGAAATTAAATCCGGAAACAACAGTCTGACACAACGGTCCTTGTTTTCCAGATGCACCAGAGCCAGGTGCATGACAGATTTTTATAGACAGTAGGTGCAGAAGTAGACCATTCGGCCCCTCGAGTCTGCACCGCCATTCTGAGATCATGGCTGATCATTCACTATCAATACCCAGTCCCTGCCTTGTCCCCATATCCCTTGATTCCCCTATCCATCAGATATCTATCCAGCTCCTTCTTGAAAGCATCCAGAGAATTGGCCTCCACCGTCTTCTGAGGCAGTGCATTCCACACCTCCACAACTCTCTGGGAGAAGAAGTTTTTCCTCAACTCTGTTTTAAATAACTGACCTCTTATTCTCAATCCATGCCCTCTGGTACTGGACTCTCCCAACATCTGGAACATATTTCCTGCCTCAATCCTATCAAATCCTTTAATTATCTTAAACGTTTCAATCAGATCCCCTCTCAATCTCCTCAATTCCAGTGTGTACAAGCACAATCTCTCCAATCTCTCTGCGTAAGACAGCCCTGCCATCCCAGGAATCAACCTAGTGAATCTACGCTGCACTTCCTCAATTGCCAGAATGTCCTTCCTTAAACCTGGAGACCAAAACTGTACACAATATTCCAGGTGTGGTCTCACCAGGGCCCTGTACAAATGCAAAAGGACATCCTTGCTCTTGTACTCAATTCCCCTTGTAATAAAGGCCAACATTCCATTTGCCCTCTTCACTGCCTGTTGCACTTGTTCATTCACCTTCATTGACTGGTGAACTAGGACTCCTAGGTCTCTTTGCATTTCTCCCTTACCTAACTCTACACCGTTCAGACAATACTCTGCCCTCTTGTTCCTGCTTCCAAAGTGGATAACTTCACATTTATTCACATTGAATGACATCTGCCAAGTATCTGCCCACTCACCCAGCCTATCCAAGTCTCTCTGTATTCTCCTAACATCCTCTTCGCATGTCACACTGCCACCCAGTTTAGTATCGTCAGCAAACTTGCTGATATAGTTTTCAATGCCCTCATCTAAATTGTTGACATAAATCGTAAAGAGCTGTGGTCCCAATACAGAGCCCTGTGGTACCCCACTAGTCACCTCCAGCCAGTCCGAGAAACACCCATTCACTGCTACCCTTTGCTTTCTATCTGCCAACCAGTTTTCTATCCATGTTGAAACCCTGCCCCCAATGCCATGAGCTCTGATTTTACTCACCAATCTCCAATGTGGCACCTTATCGAATGCCTTCTGAAAATCTAGGTACACTACATCCACTGGCTTACCCTCGTCTAACATCCTTGTTACACCCTCAAAAAACTCCAACAGATTAGTCAAGCATGATTTGCCCTTGGTAAATCCATGCTGGCTCGGCCTAATCCTATTACTGCCATCAAGATATGCCACTATTTCATCCTTAATAATGGACTCAAGCATCTTCCCCACGACTGACGTTAGTTCTCCGTTTTCTCCTTCCCTCCCTTCTTGAAAAGTGGGATAACATTAGCCACTCTCCAATCTTCAGTAACTGATCCTGAATCTAAGGAACATCGGAAAATGATTACCAATGCATCCGTAATTTCCTGAGCCACCTCTTTTAGAACCCTCGGATGCAGACCATCTGGACCCGGGGATTTATTAGCCTTCAGTCCTATCAGTCTACTCATCACAGTTTCTTTCCTAATGTCAATCTGTTTCAATTCCTCTGATATCTTATGACCCTGGCCCATCCATACATCTGGGAGATTGCTTGTGTCCTCCCTGGTGAAGACAGATCTAAAGTATGCATTAAATTCTGTTGCCATTTCCCTGTTTCCCATAACAATTTCTCCCAATTCATTCTTCAAGGGGCCAACATTGTTCTTAACTATCTTCTTTCTCTTCACATAGCTAAAAAAGCTTTTGCCATCCCCTTTTATATTCCTGGCTAGACTGAGCTCATACCTGATTTTTTTTCTCTCCGTATTGCTTTTTTAGTTAAGATCTGCTGATCCTTAAAACTTTCCCAATCATCTGTATTCCCACTCATCTTAGCCCTGTCATACTTCTTTTTCTTTAATGCTATACAATCTCTGACTTCCTTTGTCAACCACTGTGGCCCCTTCCCCCTCTTTGAATCCTTCCTTCTCATTGGAATGAACTGCTTTTGCATCTTTTGTATTATCCCCAAGAATATCTGCCACTGCTGATCCACTGTCTTTCCTGCCAGGGCATCCGCCCATTTAACTTTGGCCAGCTCTTCCCTCATGGCTCTGAAGTCTCCTTTATTTAATTGCAATACTGACACCTCTGATCTGCCCTTATCCCTCTCAAATTGTAGATAAAAACTTATCATGTTATGATCACTACTTCCTAATGGCTCCTTTACTTCAAGATCACTTATCAATTCCTGTTCATTACACATCACCAAGTCCAAAATAGCCTCGTTCCTGGTTGGCTCAAGCACAAGCTGTTCCAAAAATACATCCCTTAGACACTCCACAAACTCTCTATCCTGGGGTCCAGCAACTACCTGATTCTCCCAGTTCACCTGCATGTTGAAATCTCCCATAACGACTGCATTACCTTTAGCACATGCCAATGTTAACTCCCTAATCAACTTGTACCCAATATCCACGCTACTGTTTGGGGGCCTGTACACAACACCTATTAGGGTCTTTTTACCCTTACTGTTCCTCAGCTCAATCCACACAGACTCTACTTCCCCTGTTCCTAAGTCACCCCTTGCTAAGGACTGAATCTCATTCCTCACCAACAGGGCCACCCCACCCCCTCTTCCCATATTTCTGTCTCTACGATAGCACGTATACCCTGGTACACTCAATTCCCTGGCCTCATCCCCTTGCAGCCATGTCTCCGTTATCCCAACAATATCGTAGTTCCCCATTTTCATCTGAGCTTCAAGCTCATCTGTCTTATTTCTGACACTACGCGCATTCAAGTATAGAATTCTTAGCCCATTCCTCCTCTCTTTGCTTAAAGCACTGTCTATTGTACCTAACCCAGCTCCTTGAACTTCCATCGGGCTAATTGCACCTTGAATTTTGATGACCTTCTCAAGATCACCCAAACCTTCTACACATTTAACCCCATGCTCCTTCTGACCAACCCTCTGTACATGTAACTTTTCCAACACATGTTCTGTCTCACCTTTCTCCTTTACACAATTAATATTTGGGAAACGTGTATTCCCCACCTGTCCCTTATCCTTCATCATATCATCTTCTCTCGTATTCTGGATCTTGCCCCCTGCACATCTAGTTTAAACCCCCCCGAGCAGCACTGGTAAACATTCCTGCAAGAATGTTAGTACCCCTCCAGTTCAGATGTAGATCGTCCCTTCGAAACAGATCCCAACGTCCCTGGAACAAAGACCAATTATCCAAAAACCTGAACCCTTCCTTCCTGCACCATGCTCTCAGCCTCGTATTAATGTGCATAATCATTCTATTCTTTGCCTCACTCGCACGTGGCACAGGTAGCAATCCCGAGATTGTCACCCTGGAGGTTCTGCCTTTCAGCTTCACTCCTAACTCCCTGAACTCTCTAAGCAGGACCCCCTCACTCACCTTAACTACATCATTGGTCCCTACATGGACCACTACATCTGGGTTCATGCCCTCACTCTCAAGAATAGCCTGCACCCGATCTGAGATGTCCTGGACCCTGGCACCAGGGAGGCAACATACCATCCGAGACTCCCGATCTGCCCCACAAAATCTCCTATCTGCCCCCCGATTATAGAATCCCCTAAAACTATCGCTCTCTTCTCTTCCCTCCTCCCCTTCCTAGTTGAGGGTTCAACCTCTGTGCCAGAGGCAGGACCACTACAACTCATTCCTGGTAGGTCATCCCCATCAACAGTATCCAGTACGGTATACTTATTGTTAATGGGAATGGCCGCAGGGGTGCTCTGCTCTCTCTGCCTGCTCCCCCTGCCTCTCTGGACTGTCACCCATCTGTCTACTTCTTGGATTTTTGGTGTGACTACCTCCTGATAACTCCTATCTATCTCTGCCTCTGCCTCCCGAATGATCCGTAGTTCATCCAGCTCCTGCTCCAACTCCCTAACTCGGGCTGATAGGAGCTGCAGCTGGACGCACTTTTTGCAGGTGTGGTCATCAGGGACAACTGTGTTGACCCTGACTTCCCACATACTGCATATGGATTTATAAAGGCCATCATACCAAAAGCTCTGATTTATAAAGGCCAGCATACCAAAAGCTTTCTTCACCACCCTATTCACATAAGATTCTACCTTCAGGGAACTATGCACCATTATTCCTAAATCACTCTGTTCTACTGCATTCTTCAATGCCCTACCATTTACGTATGTCCTATTTTGATTAGTCCTACTAAAATGTAGCACCTCACACTTATCAGCATTAAACTCCATCTGCCATCTTTCAGCCCACTCTTCCAACTGGCCCAAATCTCTCTGCAAACTTTGAAAACCTACTTCATTATCCACAACAATACCTATCTTATTATCATCTGCATGCTAACTAATCCAATTTATCACCCCATCATCCATTTCATTAATGTATATGACAAATAACATTGGATCCAGTACAGATCCCTGAGGCACACCACTAGTTACTGGCCTCCAACCTGACTAGTTATCCATCACTACTCTTTGGCATCTCCTATCCAGCCACTGTTGAATCCATTTTACTACTTCGATATTAATACCTAACAATTGAACCTTCCTAATTAACCTTCCGTGCGGAACCTTGTCAAAGGCCTTACTGAAGTCCATATAGACAACATCCACTGCTTTACCCTCGTCAACTTTTCTTGTAACTTCTTCAAAAAATTCAATAAGATTTGTCAAACATGACCTTCCACGCACAAATCCATATTGACTGCTCCTAATTAGACCCTGTCTATCCAGATAATTATATGTACCATCTCTAAGAATATTTTCCATTAATTTACCCACCACTGACAACAAACTTACAGGCCAATAATTGCTAGGTTTACTCTTAGAACCCTTTTTAAGCAATGGAACCACATGAGCAATACGCCAATCCTCCGGCACCATCCCCGTTTCTAATGACATTTGAAATATTTCTGTCAGAGACCCTGCTATTTCTACACTAATTTCCCTCAAGGTCCTAGGGAATATACTGTCAGGACCTGGAGACTTATCCACTTCTATATTCCTTAAAAGTGCCAGGACTTCCTCTTCTTTAATCATCATAGTTTCCATAACTTCCCTACTTGTTTCCCTTACCTTACACAATTCAATATCCTTTTCCTTAGTGAATACCGAAGAAAAGAAATTGTTCAAAATCTCCCCCATCTCTTTTGGCTGTCCACACATAGCTGTCCACTCTGATTCTCTAAGGGACCAGTTTTATCCCTCACTATCCTTTTGCTATTAATGTAACTGTAGGAACCCTTTGGATTTATTTTCACCTTACTTGCCAAAGCAACCTCGCATCTTTTAGCTTTTCTAATTTATTTCTAAAGATTCTTCTTACATTCTTTATATTCCTCGAGCTCCGATTTTCCATGCTGCCTATATTTATTGTAGATCTCTCTCTTTTTCTGAACAAGTTTCTATTATCCCTTGAAAACCATGGCTCTCTCAAACTTTTAAACTTTCAGCCTAACAGGAGCATAAAGATCCTGTACCCTCAAAATTTCACTTTTAAATGACCTCCATTTCTCTATTACATCCTTCCCATAAAACAATTTGTCCCAATCCACTCCTAAATCCTTTCGCATCTCCTCAAAGTAAGCTTTTCTCCAATTAAAAATCTCAACCCTGGGTCCAGTCCTATTCTTCTCCATAATTGAAACTAATGGCATTGTGGTCACTGGACCCGAAGTGCTCCCCAACACATACCTCCGTCACTTGACCTATCTCATTCCCTAACATGAGATCCAACACTACCCCTTCTCTAGTTGGTACCTCTATGTATTGTTGGAAAAAAACTGTCCTGCATACATTTTACAAACTCCAAATCATCCATCCCTTTTACAGTATGGGCTTCCCAGTCTATGTGTGGAAAATTAAAATCTCCCACAATCATAACCCTGTGCTTACTACAAATATCTACCAGCTCCTAACAAATTTGCTCCTCCAATTCTCGCTCCCCATTAGGTGGTCTAAAATACACCCCTGTAAGTATTACTACACCTTTTCCATTCCTCAATTCCACTCAAATAGCCTCCCTAGACAAGCCCTCAAATCCATTCTGCCAGAGCACCTCTGTAATATTTTCTCTGACAAGCAATGCAACACCTCCCTCTCTTGTCCCTCCGATTCTATCACACCTGAAGTAACGAGATTCAGGAATATTTAGTTGCCAATCACACCCCTCTTGCAACCATGGTAATAGCTACAACATCATATTTCCATGTATCAATCCATGCTCTAAGCTCGTCCATCTTTCTTACAATGCTCCTAAGCATTAAAATAAATGCATTTAAGAAATTCTCCACCTCTTACTCTCTGTTTATCACTAACGGTGCAAACAACTTTACTATCTTTTTCTTCCTACTCCCATACATCTGTTCCTACACTCTGGTTCCCTTCCCCCCTTGAATCTAGTTTAAATCCACTGGAGCCTGTCTACCTGCAAGAATATTTGTCCCCCTCGAGTTCAGATGTAAACCGTCCTGCCGAAACCGGTCCCACTTTCCCTGGAAAACTACCAATTATCTATAAATCTGAAGCCCTCCCTCCTGCATCATGTCTTCAGCCACATGTTGATCTGCGCTATCTTACTATTTCTAAACCTGCCTTCACATGGCACTGGTAGTAATCCTGAGATTGCTCTCCTGGAGGTCCTGTCCTTTAACTTGTTGCCTAACTCCCTAAACTCACCTTTCAGGACCTCCTCACTCTTCCTACTAACATCGTTAGTCCCTACATGGACCACGACATCTGGCTGCTCACCCTCCCTCTTGAGAATACTGAGAACTTGATCCGAGATATTGCGGACCCTGGCACCAGGGAGGCAACAGATCGGGATTCTCGATCTCTTCCACAGAACCTCTCATCTATTCCCCTAACTATCGAATCCCCTATCACTACTGCTCTCCTCTTTTCCCTCCTTCCTTTCTGAGCTGAGGGTCCAGTCTTGGTGCCAGAGACGCAACCACTGCAACTTGTCCCTGGTAGGTCGTCCCCATCAACAGTATCCAAAACGGTATACTTATTGTTGATGGGAACGGCCACAGGGGTGCTCTGCTCATTCTGTCTATTCCCCTTTCCTCTCCTTTCCTCTTCCCAGCTGTCTCCTGACTCTTAGGGGTGACTATCTCCCTGTAACTCCTTTTTATTTCTACCTCTGCCTCCCGAATGATCCAAAGTTCATCCAGCTCCAGCTGCAGTTCCCTAACACGGTTTGTCAGGAGCTGTAGCTGGATGCACCTTTTACAGGTGTAGTCATCAGGGGCAATTGTGCTTGCCCTGACTTCCCACATACTGCGAATGGAGCACTCAACTGCCCTAACTGCTGCCTCCATTACCTACTTCTAAGCTAATTAGATTAATTAAAGGAACACCCAGCCTTACCTCACTTGGAGTGAAGCTTGTCCTCAGACTCTGCTCGCTGAAGCCTCTCGAACTAAAGCCTTCCTACTCTGTCTCCCTCTACTCCGTCGCTCGCTCCGTTAATCTGTTCACTTTTTAAATTCTCCCGCTGCCTCACAGGCTGACTTTCATGTGCTTGTGCAGTCATGCCCCATTCAAGCTGCCAAAGAAATCCCTTCTAAGTCAGAAGAGGTTTGGTGCTGCTATCAGCTCTGAACTCACTGAAACCACTGGAACACAAGTACACCTCTCTAGAGCCTTGAGAAGTCTTGTCAAAAGTGGTCATCATGGAAAAGTTGCTAGTAAAAAGCCATTTGCTCCAAAATGATGAAAACAAAGCCATAAGTCTCACCTACACACAATAACACAAGGATTGGGATGCTGAACAATGACAGCAAGTGCTCTGGACTGACAAGTTAAAATTTGAAAATTTTGGTTCAAACAGGAGGCAGTTTGTTCATAGAAGAGCTGGAGAGTGCTACATGGATGAGTGTTTGCAACCAACAGTGAAGCACAGC
Organism: Hypanus sabinus; assembly: GCF_030144855.1. NCBI lineage: Eukaryota > Metazoa > Chordata > Chondrichthyes > Myliobatiformes > Dasyatidae > Hypanus > Hypanus sabinus. Next base: position 56,780,778 of record NC_082721.1, on the reverse strand, counting down.
AGAGGTTCCTTGTAGTTTTGGGGCTATGTTTCTGCAAATTAAGTTGGTGATCTGGTCAGAATGAATGGATCCTTATTGCTGAGAGGTACAAGCAGGTTCTCATTCATCACACAATACCATCAGGGAGGCGACTGGTTGGTCTCAACTTTATTCTGTAGGGAGACAATGATCAAGGTCTCAAAGAACTATCTTCAATGAAAAGAAGAACAAAGAATTCTGCAGCAGATAGTATGGCATCCATAGAGCCCTAATATTAATATCGAAACCCTCTGGGGTTACCTGGAAACGAGATAGCCAAAGTCTGCAGAAGAACTTTAGCAAGTTCTTTAAGATACTTGGAACATCCTACCAGTTGATTTTCTTAGGGGCGATGGGGATTGCCTGTTTCTACCTTCTACCTCAGATCCATACATCCGCATGTCCATGTAGACCTGTTGTTTCATCTTGTTCCTGCCCCACTAAACTCATTGGCTTACCTTGACTGTTTTATCCCTCCTGTTTCAGTCCCTTTCTATCTATATCCGTGATATCTCAAACACTCCTGGTCTTTTCAAGGATTTCATGTTCCCTGGCCCCCATCATCTCAGTTTTACTATAGGTGTCCAGTGTATAACCTCCATCTCTCCTTCTCCCCCTCCCCCCCAACTAGGAATGGCTCAAAGTTCCTAGTTTTTTTTTCTGGACACCAGACCTAACCACATCCCCTCCACCACCAGTCATCTCTGCCTAGCGGAACTTGTTCTCACTCTCAATAATTTCTCCTTTGGCTCCTCCCACTTCCTTCAAACAAAATGAGTAGTCATGGGTACTCAAATGGGTTCCAGCTGTGCCTGCCTGTTCGTCGGCTACATGGAACAGACTATGTTCCAAGCCTACACCTACTGCACTTTTTCTACGCTACATTGATGATTGCATTGGTGCTACTATTTGCACCCGTGCTGAACTCGTTGCCTCCAGCTTCCACCTTGCTTTCAGATTCATCTGGTCCATTTCTGACATCTCCCTCCCCTTTCTCAGTCTCTATCTCTGGAGACAGTTTATCCATCGATGTCTATTGCAAACCACCAACTCTCACAGCTACCTAGACTACACCTCGTCCCACCTTACTACTTGTAAAAACGCCATCTTTTTTTCTCAATTCCTCCGTCTCTGCTGCATCTGCTCTTAGAATGAGGCTTTTCATTCTAGAACAAAGGAGATGGCCTCCTTTTACAAACGGGATTCCCTTCCTCCACCATTACACTACCCTCCAGTGCATCTCTTCCAATTGACGCACGTCTGTCCTTACCCCATCCTCCCCCTACCCTGCCAGGGATAGGGTTCCTCTTGTCCTCATCTACCACCTTACCAGCCTCCATGTCCAGCACATAATTCTCTGAAACTTCTGCTACTTCCACCTGGGTTCCACCACCTTTTTCTGAAGGGATCACTCCCTACGTCCATTTGTCCATTTGTCCCTCCTCACTGATCTTCCTGGTACTTATGCTTGTAAGTGGAACAAGTGCTACCTGCCCCACACCACCTCTGTCACTACCATCCAGGGCCCTAAACAGTCCTTCCTGGTGAGGCTACAGTTCACCTGTGAGTCTATTGGGGTCATTTACTGTGTTTGGGTGCTCCTGGTGTAGCCTGCTATACAGCAGTGAGACCTGACATAGATTGGAAGACTGCTTCACTGAGCAGCTACGCTACATCTGCCAGAAAAAGGAGTATCTCCCAGTGGTTACCCATTTTAATTCCACCTCCCATTCCGATATGTCCAGCCATGGCCTCCTCCACTGTCATGATGATGCCACACTTAGGTTGGAGGAACACACCTTATATTCCGTTTGGGCAGCCTCCAATCTGATGGCATGAACATTGATTTCTCTTACTTCTGGTAATGCCCCCCACCCCTCCTTCACCATTTTCCATTTCCTTATCCCTCTTTCACTTTGTCTCCTTGCCCACCCATCGCCTCCCTTTGGTGTTCCTTCCCCCTTTTCTTTCTAACATGGCCTTCTGTCTCTTTCACCAATCAATTTCCCAGCTCTTCTTTGAGATTTGCAAATGCCTCCAGTAAAGATGGAGGATTAAAACTGAGGAAGACTGTACCAACTGCAGGAAAGATGATGCTGACAAATTTCAACACAGGTAAATACAGTATTTACATTTTTGATAAGAATATCAATCTAAATAGCGTAGAGAAACAAAGGAAACCGGGAATACAAATGGTGGTGCTGTGGGTCAACAATGCCGTTGCATACAGCGTGTCAAGTGCAGGAATTCATATCTAGAGGAAGACCATTGACTAGTCCAGGAAATCTGATAAAAGTTTGTTAGATTTTGTTTCATCAAAGATGTACAGTTCTGGTTGCCTTGAAGTGATATTCATTTAGTGGCCAATTTATTAGGTACACCTGTATACTTTGCTAATGCAAAAATCTAATTGGCCAGTTGTGTGACAGCTACTCAATGCATAAAAGCTTAGAGACATCATCAGGAGGTTCAGTTTTTGTTCAAACCAAACACCAGAATAGGGCCAAAATGTGATCTAAGTGACTTTGACTCTAGAATGATTGTTGATGCCAGACAGGGTGGTTTGAATATCTCAGAAACTGCTGATCTCTTGGGATTTCCACACACATTTTCTGGAGTTTACAGAGAATGGTGAGAAAAACAAAAGAAAACACATCGAACGAGTGGCAGTTCAAAAATGCCTTGTTAATGAGAGAAGTCAGAGGAGAATGGCCAAACTGGTTCAAGCTAACAGGAATCAAGCAACAACGTGTCTCAACAGTGATGTGCAGAAGAGCATCTCTGAATGCACAACAGATCAAACCTGGAAGGTGGGCTACAGCAGTGGGAACTTTATTTGGTATAAGAGGTGCATCCAATGAATGTAGATGCACTGTGGTTGGGTTAAACAGATCTGTGAAGATGATACCAAAAATCGCAAGGTTATTCTAACGGGTGGATAAGCAGACATTTTTTTCTGTCAATCTTTGATTGTTTCTTTCTGTTGAGAGGCCATTGTTGGAGGAGTTTCTTTAACACCTAAATAGAGAATTTAGAATAAAACTTATGTGGAGTCTAAGAGCATGGAATTTACTTCCACACAGTTCTGATAAGTTGGATATTGTGCATCTTAAGAAACAAGAAGCACAGAAGAATGAGAGGTACAAGGCAGGGATAAAGGAGACTTGAATAGAGGCTATTTATATGAATGTGTGCTGTGCTTATTCTGTGTATTTGTTTTACACTTTGGCTGGCTGAACTGTAGATTACTGACACGAGGTACAGTAACTTGATTAATGCAGAATAATTTAACGCTACATAATTCCTGTGAAATCTGGCTTAAGGAAAATGGCATTTGTACATAATGAGACATTGAGTAGCCCCAAAGGTTCGGTATCATCTGAGCACTTCTGACATGCAGCTTTTCTACATTGAAAGTTGCTAATTAAATGCAAAAAAAACATGCAGTATTGCTTAGGTAATGTTTTGGTGACCCTGATTGTAGAATCAAGATAGTTTTGTGGCTGCCTAAGAAAGCAAAAATAGCTTTGTTATAGTATCCCTTCCAAAAGTGGCTCTGTCTGCAGCCTAGAGTGCCAGTGCAGTCCCTGTAAAATAATCACTGGGACCTAAGCACACAATCATCTGAACACACTTGCCTCTAGGATTACTACTTGCAGATATCCAGGAAGGAAGTTGGGACCAAGTGACAGAAATTGCATTATGAAACAAAATCTTATGCTACACTCTTTAGTGTAATGATACATTCATCGCTTGATAGGTTGTTGTGAAATTTTTGTGTTTACATCTTGCAGGAGCAGACCACATTTATCTGTGTGTGCATTGCCGAGTTTCTATCCTTGTATGAAACAGAGCGACTAATCCAGGAGTTGGCAAAGTGCAAAATTGACACCCACAACATTATCGTAAACCAACTGGTGTTCCCAGAGCCCGGGGAGAAACCTTGTCGGATGTGCGAGGCACGGCACAAAATCCAATCAAAATACCTAGACCAGGTACAATACAGCGTGCATAAATTTTCTTGTGGTGAAGATTATGTAAAGTAGGGGTTCCCAACCTTTTTTATGCCATGAACCAATGCTATTAAGCAAGGGGTCGGTGGACCCCAGGTTGGGAACCCATAATGTAAAGGAAACATTGTTGCAGACTGTGACTGTTAGGTTGCATGATTGAGTTGGTTTAAATTCTTGATAAAGCTGTTTTTTAAATTGAGGCCAATAGTTGGGTTATTATAGACTGACTGCATTTAATGTGAAAATCAAAATATGAAAGCTGTTAATAGGAACTAATCATTTTTAGATTAACTGTAATTCCTTTCTGGAATTGCTGTAATCTTAAGTTGTGTGCTGTTGTTCTCTATTTTCCCTATCAGGATTAATGGCAGGATTCTTGGCTGTGTGGAGAACAGAGGGATCTTGGGGTACACATCCATAGATCTCTCAAAGTTGCCACACAAGTTGGTTAAGAAGGTGAATGATGTATTGGCCTTCATTAGTTGGGGGTTTGAGTTCAGTATTCTTGAGGTAATGTAGCTCTGTGAAACTTTGGCTAGACCACACATGGCGAATTATATTCAAACTGGTTGTTTCTGTATAGGAAAGATGTAGAAGCCTCAGAGAGCATGCAGAGGAGATTTAAAAGGATGCTGCCTGGATTAGAGAGCATGTCTTATGATGAAAGGTTGGGTGACCTAGGGATTTTGTCTTTGGAGTGAAGGAAGATGAAAGGTGACTTGATAGAGATGTATAAGATGAGAGATGTAGATGGAGTGGGCAGCCATTGACTTTTTCCCTTGGGTGGAAATGGCTGATATCAAAACTTTAAGATGATTGTAGAAAATTTAAAGGGAGGATGTCGTATTTTATTTTACAGAGCGGTGAGTGCGTGAAATGTGCTGCCAAGGTGGTGATAGAGGCAGATACATTAGGACTTGTAACAGGCACATGGATAAAAGAAGATTGGAGGGCCTGTGTGGCAGGGAAGGATTAGATTGATCTGAGAGTAGGTTAAAAGGTCGATACAATATTGTGGGCTGAAGAGCCTGTGCTGTAATGCTCCATGCTCTATCACATGAAAGTCTCTAGGAGGCCTTGACCTGGGCAAAGTGATTTGTGAATAGGTATTGGTTGCTTTTAATATTCTGCTCCATTACTTTTGTTTCTGTCGACTTCAGTAGAACTGAAGTGTGCTTGCACAATGACACATATTTTGTGGCAGGGCTGAAGTTTACCCTGCAGACTACCACTGAAATCCAGTGCCCTTAATTCTTAGTCCCTCCTCAGGATTGAGATTGACTGATTCTCACCCCACGTCTTGGATAACTGAATCCAGTCCAAGACCTGCAAACTCAACCATAGATTCTGCTTGACAGAGTGAGTGCGTGTGATGCCTGTATTGTTCTATCCTCCAAATGCTGTTTGCACTTTGCCTCTCAACCAAGTCCTCTTAATGTACCTGTGCAAACCCAGATGTTCCTTGACCCATCCAAGTAATCTTGAGTTTAATACCCATGAATTGATGAGGAAGGATTTTGAAATGAAATTGCTTTTTTACCTGTTTTCTTTGAAGTCAGTTGGTGAGTTTGTGATAGGTTACCTGTCATTGATTAATATATTGTGTATATATTATATTAATATATATTATAATAATATATAATACACTGTGCTATACATCTAGATGGCTCTGGTAGAGTGAATTTCAATAGTTTCAATAGGTACATTTAATGTCAGAGAAATGTATACAATATACATCCTGAAATTCTTTTTCTTCACAAGTATCCATGAAAATGGAAGAGTGCCCCAAGGAATGAATGACAGTTAAACGTTAGAACCCCAAAGCCCCCCCCAGCTGCCCCCTACCACCACCAGTGAAAAAGCATCAGCACCCTCCATTGAGCACTCAAGCATGCAGCAAAGCATCAATAATGACACAGACTTGCAGTACCTAAAAGACTACTCATTCACTTGATAATTTGACAAACCACAGGCTCTTTCTCTCTCTGAAAAAGTTGCCCTATTTCATAGTGAGAGGGGAGACGTAACAAATAATTCACTGATTTATGATGTTTAAAGACTGTTGCGCCGCTTTTTCCTAGCTCTGCGCCCAGAGAATTGATCCCAGAAAGGCTTGGGTCTCTGGACACACAGCTAGTAGCTAACCTGTTGCTCCCGATGTTCCATGTTCTCCCGTGACGCCTCAGTCAGTTGCATCGGCCTTGATTCAGCCCATCTCCAGTGACATGAAAATCTGGCACCTTGATGGCATGCTAGTCTTCCTGTCCGTGTCCTTGGGATATCAAAAAGTGGTCACTTGTGAGGCCCTGAGAGCAGGTCTCATTTCAGCGAAGAACCAAAATCAGAGTGTACCTCCAGATCAGGGTCTTCAAAAGAACCTTGAAAAGGAAAAAAAAAGATAGCAAAGATAGAAATAGAGCTGTTTCCGAAGATGCAAGCAAAGGAGTCGCCATTTAGCACCATCTTGACTTTGCTCCACCCTTAAGGTGTGGAATTCTATTTAAAATTAGTTTTGTGCTTCAATTTATGAGTCCCATTTAGTACCTGGTGGCTTGAGGCTCTGAGCAAAGTGTGTGATTGTAGTCTATCAAGCATGTCACTCTTTCTGTGGCCCTCTGGCATTGGGGAATTGGTCACTGTTTGCAATTCTGCATTTTATAAGGTGGTCATAGAGCAATGCAGCATGGATACAGGCCCTTCAGCGAAACTATGCTTACTCAGTCCATATCTCTAAGCCCACTCATCCATGTACAAATGATGCTATTGTATCTGCTTCAACCACTTCCTCTGGCGGCTTGTTCCATATACTCACCACCCTCTACATGAAAAAAGTTACCACTTGGGTCCCTTTTAAATCTTTCACCTCTCAGCCTAAACCTAGTTTTGGGTTTTCCTACCTTGGGGAAAAGACTTTTACCATCCACCTTATCTATGTCTGTCATAACTTTAAACACTTCTTTAATGTCACCTCTCATTCTCCTATGTTCTGAAGAATGAAGACCAACTATAACTCTAGTCCTAGCAACATCTTGATAGATGTTCTTTACACTCTTACTAGTTTAGTCATATCTTTCATATGACCAAAACTATATACAATACTCCAAGTGGTTTCACCAATGACTTATAGAACTGCAGCATAATGACCCAAGCCCTTTACAAAATGCCCTGACTGATGAAGGAAGTGTACTGAATGCCATTTTTGCCACCCTGTTGAAACTTTGGTTTTGTGCTGTGTGCTGTTGATTTAGTGATTTTAACTTTGCCTTTCTTACCAGATGGAAGATCTGTACGAAGATTTCCACATTGTGAAGCTCCCTTTGTTACCTCATGAAGTAAGGGGCACTGACAAAGTCAACACCTTCTCCAAGCTCTTGCTTGAGCCTTACATGCCACCCAGTAAATGAACAGTCTTTCTTCATTCTGTTTCAATACTGATGCAAGAAAACCCAGGATTTGTAATTTATTAACACTATGTTTTTAGGAATGAGCATGGGGAGGGGATGTGTGGATGTTATTTATTGTGTTGGGCCAGGTGTGGATTATTTTGTTGATGTCATTTTGAGTTATACTGACTACACAGTCCTTGTATCAATGCCAGGTTTGTGGAGCAAACTATTTGAATATAAATTCTTGCTATTGTAACCTTTACACAATTGCTTTTCAACTTTGACTTGCCTTCCTCCCCTTCACTGTTTACCTATACCCTCTAAAATAAGTCACTGACCTTAGACTTGACCCACAGCTGCCCTGTGCCAGCTGGAGTCTCTTCCAGTGGAGGGTCAGCTTTCACTTATAACATAATGGTCTTCAACAGGAAGTATATAGTTCAAATCAAAGTAGCAATTCTACTACAAAGCAATTGTGACATGTTTGGAGAATTTGTGGTCTTAATGTTGTAAAGCTAGTCTGTTAAACACTTTAACACTAGCAACATTTTACATATTACTTTGTTACATGTCAGTAGCAGTTAAAGATGTCCATGGGAGCTTATGCCTTGAGTATGGTCATAGACTCTAAATTTAATAATGTTTCCTATGACTTTTTTTTATTTTAGGTTATACCAACCTCCATGTAGTGTCTTGGTCTAGCAGAGACCATGCATTACATTGGAAAACCTAATTGCTCTTTCATTATCGGGTTTCACTTTTTAGCCACCATGGTTATGAAGTTTCAGGACTTTTGGTTTGGTTTCAGGTTTGGTATACCTGAATATCCTTGTAGACATGCTGCCTTGGCTTAAAGGAATCATATTTTCCTGACTTGTTAAATTGTAATGAAGAAACTTGTTAAGAACCTCTAACCAGAATGGGACTTCAGAATGTTTATTTTATTGCATTGGGCCTCCAGATTTGTCTGTTTAAGTTGTTCATGCAGATATTGAGTTTGGGGAAGGGGAGCCTGTTGAATGTCATTTCACCCTGTGCAATGGAAAACAACCAGATGGCAGATGGATCATAAGATTGATCCCTGGGCTTTGGAAGAACATTTGGATCTCTGTTATAGTCGTGGTGGTGAAGATGCATACGGTAGGGAATGGGAAAATTTAGCTAAGCTACTCTGGAAAATAGATGATGGATGTGAACAACTTTGGGCTCAGATGTTAATTCTCAAAATTTAGTCAGGTACATGAGAAATGACACACAAGTAAGCTGTAGAGATGTGGTGAATGTCTGATGGTGCCATCTAATGGTGTCTGAATCCGGGGTGGAGGGGGGGAAGGCTAATAATAAATTATTATTAATTTATTATTAAATTTAGTAAACACAGTGAATCATTTTCTCCACAAATGCATGTCATTTTTATAGAGGAGGTGAAGCTTATGGTCAGTAATTCTGAGGCAAAAGACAAAACCTACAGCTAGTGAAACACCTTAGGGCTGGTAAAACAGATTGTCAGCAATTAAACTCATTGCATTTGGTTTCATTTAAGGACCAGGAAGTGGATATTGAGTATTGTCTCTGCAATCTGATTTCCCAAATGCTCAAGGTGGAATGGGATTTTGTTTCAGTCTTGGAGGTGAGGTTAACAAAAAGTCACCCAATCTAATCCAGTAAAGCTCTAGGTTAACTGCCCTCTGCTGCTTGTTCACTTTCAATTGCTTTAGTCAAGTATTCTGACTAGTGGGACAACAGATCTTTGGGACTAGTGCCGTGTGTTTGAATCGACCAAATGAGATGGAGAAGCTACAGATGGAGGAACAGTTGGTTATTTTACGAACAACTGTACTTGAGCTACAAATGACAAATATCTGGCATCTAAAATTTATAATGAAACCTAGAATAAATTTTTCATCTGCACTGGATACTCTTTGATAATGAGTGACCTTTTTCATTGTCCTGGTGCCACGTTTATGCACACACCAAGGTTCTTTTACTGTATTTGTGCACTTATTGCCGTTTGGTTGTAGAGGAGATCATCTCCAACATTAGGGGTGCAGAAAATTAGGCTGGGTCCCTGCAACCTTTTTCTGTGCCTCACTGCTGGGTTGAGCAGAAGGTAAAAGTTGGTGACATTCTGCTCTTCTCCATTAGCCCTGGAGTGAATGCTAGAATGTGTTAAATGCATTTTGGTAAGTAAATATTCAAAGGTAAATCTACTAATTCAATTAAACTATTCTCTAAGGAGGAGTAAAATCAAGGGATGAAGAAGGTCTTAAATGTGAGCCTTTTCGTTTGGCTTAAGAATTGTTCTCATCGTTATTTAATACTCTAAGAGGTTCTTATCCAAGGATCTGTCCTGGTGCTGAGAAAAATGGGGGTTAACTTAATCTTAACTCATAACACTAAGCACTTAAGTATTTAAGACATGCAAATTAGAAAGCTTGTATTACTACACGAGCTAAACTGTTGTTTTGCCTATACTAAGTTTCAGTGTGGAGAAGATGGGGCTTGATGAAAGAAAGATGGTCAAAAAACGAAGTATTGGATTTTTTTTGTTTTTTTTACAGATCACAGTTAAAGTGCATGTTTGATAAGTAATGGCTGTTTCTCTAAGCTCTGGTGTTAAGGGTTTGGGATCTTCCCTCATACTAAGAGAAGTCTTAAATCAAGAATTTGCATTTAGCACTTTTTGCTTTTTTTTAGCTGAATTAAAATATCAGACAACTACTGGACCTGCTTGGACCTGCCCTGTAAAAAGCCCCATCTCAATGTTGTATTTGTAGCAGCACTAATGTAAACTGAGGATTAAAAGTGTGATCTGAAGTGATGTGTGGGTTGGTTCTCCCTGAAGCGAAGCTTCCTGGCCTCAGTGCTTGGTAGGGAGAGCAGACTCATTGCTCAGCAGGCAGGAGGCTCTGGCTGCGATAGCGGAGCTGATGCTCAATTCCTCTGCCCTCACTATTTTTATCCTCTTGACTTCTGAAATACTTTGGAACATGATGTACTTCATGTTCTTTCACATTCTAAAAACCTCTTTAGGAGGAGAATGTGACACATCTCTTCAATCTTTCAGTAAAGTTTCTGTTCTCATCTTACTGATTCCCTAATAAATGGAAATCATTCTGTTTCCTGACTTAATTTTGATCCATTTTAAACAACAATGTATGGTTAACCCTGTTCTACACCTAGTGGCACAGATGATGATTTTAGTAGTGCTCAGTGTAAGTCTCTATTTTTCTCCAAGGAAGGGACCCTAACACAGTCATCGCCTCTATAAGGCACTTGGGATTCACTCCCACTTAGGCACTGAGCAGGTGTGAGAAGTTCCTTTCTCTACTACTTTCATCAATGAGCTTAAAAAACAGGGCTAGCACGTTCATGGAAAATTGCAGCACATTGGTTTAGCCATAATCATCATGAGAGCTTCTAGTTGAATTTGAGCTGAGCCAGGCTGGTAGTGAAAGAGAATGTAACATCTGACATTACTGCAGGGCCAGGAGGGGGGGGAATGCCTCATCCTTTTCCCAGCGGCTGGCAGTTACAGCCTCATTTGTAAGAGTTGAGCTGGGTGGACTCTGCTGTTTGAATGGTTTGCTGCCATTCACTAAGATTTGTTGAGCAAAGTGGACTGTGTTATTCCCATGGAATACAAACACCAGCAAGGATTATCATTTGCCAGAAGATATTGGAGAACCATGTGGACTTATTTCCAGAATCTCTTGCATTTACTCATTGACGTTCCTTTGTAATCTTACTGCTAGTGAGCCCAAAGTCCAGCTGGTGGAAAGGTCCAAGTGAATGAATCGTGACCAAATCATTTTATTTTAGTCAGTGTAGACCAGCATTGGCCAGGAGGTTTAGTAAATTTCCCATACCCATTCCTCGTACCATAGAATCCTTTATAGATTGCTGTACATTAAACCTTTTATTTATAAACCTTTAACTTGAGCCACAGTTTCTGTCATGTTCAGTTAGTTGCTCTTGAATCTGTACCAATGCTTCAAACCTCAGCCTTCCAGTTGAAAGAGCTTGCTGCTCCAACTCAACACACAAAACACTGAATAACTCAGCAGTTCTCATGCTGGTTAAATTCACTGTTTTACAAGGTTATACCCTCAGCTTGTTACAGATGCCCTGTGACGAAGATCACAATCTATTGAGAGATTTTGAAAATCCATAACATTGTAAAATTTGATTTGTAGTAACCCAGTTGTAATTGGAATTATAAATTGGTGTAATGACAGAGATCTCTGAATGTTGCCCAACAATTTTCACACCAATAAACCGTGTACTCTAAACGCTGAACAATTGTTTTTATTATCTTTAAGTAAAGTTTCCTGGGCAGCTTTACATTATCAAAAGGTTTCTATCTGTTTGAAATTTTTCTTTTAATTGTTTTAATTTTGTGGATGTGTTTTTAACAAAAAGCAACTGAATGACAACCAGTGCAAGATGCAGTTCAATAAAGCTTTTAATATAACTTATTTTTTGTTTTGTTTTAAATACTAATGGAGCAAAGTTAATTTATTCCATGAGACCTAACAAAAGGTATCTTAACACTGTGGCATCACCAGAAAGTCTCCAAATGATCTGTGAGCAATAGCTTACAAGGTCGATTAAATCTTGCCAGTTAAGCCCTTTAACCCTACTGGGGCATAGGCTGCCAACAACAGCTTGCCAGGATTTTTTGACCTGGACCAGCCCTTCAGATTGTCCCCAGGTGTAGCCATCTTTTATCCTCCTCCTCCCAGGAATGAAGTCTCTGTAGCTTCTGTTGGAGTTTCTATAGCTGAGTTTTTATGGGATTGGAGTTGCTATCCTCATGTCCAACCCTGACGGCCGAGTTTCCTTTACATCCCCTTTCTGCAAATGCAGATGTAGTGTGAAATGGTCGTGGGTCAAATAAAAGCAAATTGTTGTTAAAGTACGTTTGTACATAAATCAAGATCTTGAGGTCCATTTTTTGCAGCCATTTACAGAAAAATAAATACAATAGAATATATGAAAAACTACACAAAGACTGAGAACCAACCTATGTGAAAAAGATAAATCGTGCAAATAAAAAGAAAATCTGAGAACATGAGTTATAGAGTCAGAGTCCTTGAAAGTGAGTCTGTGGGTTGTGGTGAAATGAAGTTATTCACACTGGGTCAGGAGCCTGATTGTTGGAGAGTGATAACTGTTCCTGACCTGGTGGTGTAGGATCCAAGACTTCTGTATCTCCTGCCTAATGGGAGTGGTGCGAAGAGAATATGGCCTTGATGGTGGATGCTGGTGTCATTACGGATGTGCTCAGTGGTGGGGAGATCTTTGCCTATGATGGGCTGGGCTGTAAACTGTTTTCTGTAGCCTTTTCTGTCCAGGGCATTGGTGTTTCTATACCAGGTAGTGATGCAACCTGATAGGATTCTCTTCACTGTGCATGCAGAGTGTCCTAGCTGGTTGCAACACTGCCTGGTTTAGAAGCTGCAATGCTCTAGAACAGAAATGCCTGATCCTGTGATATGATAATGCCAAAGAATTTAAAGCCCGCTTCAACTCAGATCCCCTAATGACTGGCTTTTGGACCTCCAGCTTCCTCCTGTAGCCAATAATCAGCTCATTGGTTTTGCTGACATTGAGTAAGGTGGTTGTTCAACCAGATTTTCAACTTTCATCCTACAATATACGCTGATTTGTCACAGTCTTTGATTGGCCAATAACAGTGGTGTCACCAGCAGACTTAAATACAGCATTAAATACTTGGCCTCACAGTCAAAGGTGTAAAGTGAATAGAGCAGGGGACTAAGTACATGGCCTGCTGTGAGGTTGGTGGCCTCTGTGGAACTTAGTGTTACATCGAAGATGTTGCATGTTGTAGTTGATTTCTAATTATTTTTAAAAATTCAAATTAATAATTTTCTCTTTCCAAGCCCTACTGCTACAAAAATGATTGTGTTGAGCAGCATTTTGGATTTGTTTCACAGCAGCTTCATCAAAATAAAAGCTTTAGGATGTGGTCACCTTATGTTTTGGTTCGCGTCCCATCGGGTTACTCTGGTATTCTCTGCACTTTTTGCGGAGTATTAAACTATGACCTTTAACACCCTTACTAATCAAGAACCAATCAAACTCCCCTTTAAATATACCCAATGACTTGGCCACCGCAGCTGTCTGTAGCAATGAATTCCACAGATTCACCACACCTCTTGCTGAAAAAAAATTCCCCCTTGTATCCCTGTTTTAAAGAGATGTCCTTGTATTCTAAGGCTGTGTCCCTGGTCCTAGACTTGCCCACTAAATGAAAAATCCACTCTAGCTTGATTAGTAGAGTTATGGGGAGAAAGTGGGTAAATGAGGATGAGGGGGATTGTAAATTAGCTATGATGGAATGGCAGTGCAGGCTCAATGGGCCAAATAGCCTAAATCTACTTCTTTGTCTTATGGAGATAGTCCGTGAAACTTGGCCAGCAAGTTTGAGCCCAGATTTATGCAGGTGCTACCTGTTGTGATAGTAATCCCATCAATCCCAAGTCTTCTGCTATTTTTCTGCAATCCTCCTTCACCTTTATCGCTGTCATACCCACCAACTCTTCTGCCATCCACTAATAATAGGAAGTGATTTACAGCAGCCAATTAATATACCAGGATGTTTCTGGGACGTGGGGTGGGGGGGGGGGGGTGGGGGAAACTGTAGACTTGGAGAAAACCTTGTACTCTCACAGACAGAATGTGCCAACTCCACCCAGACACAGGAATTATTCTTTCCACGTCTACTCTGTCTAGGCCTTTCAACATTTGAAAAGTTTTAATACTTCTAAATTCCAGTAAGTACAGACACAGAGCTGTCAAATGTTCCTCACGTGATAACCCTTTCATTCCCAAAATCACCCTTGAGAACCTCCTCTGAACCCTTTCCAATGCCAGCATATCTCTTAGATGAGGAGCCCAAAACTGTTCACAATACTCGATGGGAAGCCTCTCCAGTGCCATATGAAGCCTCAACATCACATCCCTGCCCTTGTATTTTAGACTTCTTGAAATGAATGCTAACATTGTATTTGCCTTCCTCATCACCTGCAAGTTAACCGTTCTGCACAAGGACTCCCAAGTCCTTTTGCATCTCAGATTTTTGGATTTCTCCCCATTTAGAAAATAGTCTGCACATGACCCTGCATTTTCCAACATTGTATTTCATTTGCCTATTCTCTTAATCTGTCTAAGACCTTCTGCAGCCTACCTGTTCCCTGAACACTACCTGTCCCTCACCAGTCTTTGTATCATCTACAAACTTGGCAACAAAGCAACCTATATCAATGATATACAACATAAAGAGAAACAGACCCTATACCAACCCCTGCAGAACATCACTAGTCACCAGAAAAGGGATCTTTTTATTCCAACTCATTGCCTCCTACCAATCAGCCAATGCTCTAACCATGCCAGTAACTTCCCTCTAATACCATGGGCTTTTAACTTGGTAAGTAGCCTCGTGTGTAGCACCTTGTCAAAGGCTTTCTGAAAGTTCAAATATACAACATCCATTGCATTTCCTTTATCTATCCTGCTTGTCATCTCAAAAGAATTCCAACAGATTCGTCAGGCAAGATTTTCCCTTAAGGAAACCGTGCTGACTTTGTCCTATCTTGTCCTTGTCCTCAAGTACGCCATAACCTCATCCTTAACAGTGAACTCAAACATCTTCCCAAGCACTGAGGTCAGGCCAATTGGTCTATAATTTCCCTTCTGCTACCTTCCTCCTTTCTTAAAACATTTGCAGTTTTCCAATCCTCTGACACCATGCCAGAGTCCAATGATTTTTGAAAGATCATTACCAATGCCTCCATATCTCCACTGCTGCTACTCTCAGAATCCTAGGATGCAGTTCATCAGATCCAGGTGACTTATCTACCCTTAGGTTTTTCAGCTTTTTGAGCACCTTCTCCCTTATAATAGTAACTGCATTCACTTGTCTTCTGTCACACCCTTCAAAATCTGGCACACTGCTAGTGTATTCCACAGTGAAGACATGCAAAATATTCATTTAGTTCATCTGCCATCTACTTGACCCCTATTATTATTTCTCTGGCCTAATTTTCTAGCAGTACTATATCCATTCATCTCTTTTTTTTAATACTTGAAGCTTTGTCTATCCACTTTGATACTGTTTGTTAGCTTGCTTTTGTATTTCATTTTTCCCTCCTAATGATTTTTATAGTTGCTCTCTGTAGGTTTTTAAAAGCTTCCCAATCCTCTATCGTCCCGCTAATTTTTGCTTTGTTTTATGCCCTTGTTTTTGCTTTTACAATGGCTTTGATTTCCCTTGTCAGCCACAGTTGTACTATTTTGCCATTTGAGTTTTTTTTTGTTTTTTGAAATAAATCTATCCTGAGCTTCCTCATTTTCCCCAGAAAATCATGGCATTGCTGCTCTGCTGTCATCTCCTTTCAATTTACTTTGGCTATCTCCTCTCTCATACCATTGTAATTTCCTTTACTCCACTGAAATACTGTTAAGCCAGACTTTAACTTCTCTTTATCAAATTTCAAGTTGAACTCAATCATATTGTGATCACTGCCTAGTAAACCCTTTGCCTAATCACCTGCAGTTCATTACGTAACACCTAATCTAGTGTAGCTGATCCCCAAGTAGAGTCAACGACAAACTGCTCTAAAAAGCTATCTCCTAGGCATTCAACAAACTCGCTCTCTTGAGATCCATTACCGACCTAATTTTCCCAATCGCCCTGCATGTTGAAATCTCCCATGACGATCATAACATAGCCCTTTTGGCACATCTTTTCTATTTCCCGTTATAATTGTTGGTCCACATTCCCAGCAATTATTGGGAGGCCTGTATGTAACTGCCATCAGTTACACTTTTAACCTTATAAAAATTACAGCATGGAAACAGGCCATCTCGGCCCCTCTAGTCTGTGCTGAACACATACTCTCACCTAATTCCACTGACCCGCACTCAGCCCATAACCCTCCATTCCTTTCCAATACCTATCCAATTTTGCTTTAAATGACAATACTGAACCTGTCTCTACCACTTCTACTGGAAGCTCATTCCACACAGCTACCACTCTTTGAGTAAAGAAATTCCCCCTCATGTTACCCTTAAACTTTTGCCTGCTAAGTCTCAACTCATGTCCTCTTGTTTGAATCTCCCCTATTCTCAATGGAAAAAGCCTATCCACGTCAACTCTATCTAACCCCCTCATAATTTTAAATACCTCTATTAAGTCCCCCCTCAACCTTCTACGCTCCAAAGAATAAAGACCTAACTTGTTCAATCTTTCCCTGTAACTTAAGTACTAAAACCCAGGTAACATTCTAGTAAATCTTCTCTGTACTTTCTCTATTTTGTTGACATCTTTCCTATAATTCGGTGACCCGAACTGTACACAATACTCCAAATTCGGTCTTACCAATGCCTTGTACAATTTTAACATTACATCCCAACTCCTATGCTCAATGCTCTGACTTATAAAGGCCAACATACCAAAAGCTTTCTTCACCACCCTATCCACATGAGATTCCACCTTCAGGGAACTATGCACCATTATTCCTTGATCACTCTGTTCTACTGCATTCTTCAATGCCCTACCACTTACCATGTATGTTCTATCTGGATTATTCCTACCAAAATGTAGCACCTCACACTTATCAGCATTAAACTCCAACTGCCATCTTTCAGCCCACTCTTCTAACTGGCCTAAATCACTCTGCAAACTTTGAAAACCTACTTCATTATCCACAACGCCCCTACCTTAGTATCATCTGCATACTTACTAATCCAATTTACCACCCCATCATCCAGATCATTAATGTATATGATAAACAACATTGGACCCAGTACAGATCCCTGAGGCATACCAGTAGTCACCGGCCTCCAACCTGACAGTTATCCACCACTACGTGGAAGCAGAGTCCTGGGCTTTGGCTAAGGGGAAGTCCGTGGAAGCAGAGTCCTGGGCTTTGGCTAAGTGGGCTTCGGCGTAAGGGGACTTCGGTAAGCTTGTGTGATTGCTCGCTGAGGGGAAGAAGGTAAGGTCGCTAGGTGCTTTTTAGACTTATTCTATTAATCCAGTTCAGGTATGGGGGAGACAGAGCAGTGGTGTGCTCCGTATGCAGTATGTGGGAGGTCAGGGTCAACACAGTTGTCCCTGATGACCACACCTGCAAAAGGTGCGTCCAGCTGCAGCTCCTATCAGACCGAGTTAGGGAGTTGGAGCAGGAGCTGGATGAACTACGGATCATTCGGGAGGCAGAGGCAGAGATAGATAGGAGTTATCAGGAGGTAGTCACACCAAAAATCCAAGATGTAGATAGATGGGTGACGGTCCAGAGAGGCAGGGGGAGCAGGCAGAGAGAGCAGAGCACCCCTGCGGCCATTCCCATTAACAATAAGTATACCGTACTGGATACTGTTGATGGGGATGACCTACCAGGAATGAGTTGTAGTGGTCCTGCCTCTGGCACAGAGGTTGAACCCTCAACTAGAAAGGGGAGGAGGGAAGAGAAGAGAGCGATAGTTTTAGGGGACTCTATAGTTAGGGGGGCAGATCGGAGATTTTGTGGGGCAGATTGGGAGTCTCGGATGGTATGTTGCCTCCCTGGTGCCAGGGTCCGGGACATCTCAGATCGGGTGCAGGCTATTCTTGAGAGTGAGGGCATGAACCCAGATGTAGTGGTCCATGTAGGGACCAATGATGTAGGTAAGGTGAGTGAGGGGGTCCTGCTTAGAGAGTTCAGGGAGTTAGGAGTGAAGCTGAAAGGCAGGACCTCCAGGGTGACAATCTCGGGATTGCTACCTGTGCCACGTGCGAGTGAGGCGAAGAATAGAATGATTATGCACATTAATTCGAGGCTGAGAGCATGGTGAAGGAAGGAAGGGTTCAGGTTTTTGGATAATTGGTCTTTGTTCCAGGGACATTGGGATCTGTTTCGAAGAGATGGTCTACATCTGAACCGGAGGGGTACTAACATTCTTGCAGGAGTATTTGCCAGTGCTGCTCGGGGGGGGTTTAAACTAGATGTGCAGGGGGCAGGGATCCAGATCCTGATCCAGAGGGTTGGTCAGAAGGTGCATGGGGTTAAATGTGTACAAGGTTTGGGTGATCTTGAGAAGGTCATCAAAATTCAGGGTGCAATTTGCCCGATGGAAGTTCAAGGAGCTGGGTTAGGTACAGTAGACAGTATTTTAAGCAAAGAGAGGAGGAATGGGCTAAGAATTCTATACTTGAATGCGCGTAGTATCAGAAATAAGACAGATGAGCTTGAAGCTCAGATGAAAATGGGGAACTACGATATTGTTGGGATAACGGAGACATGGCTGCAAGGGGATCAGGCCTGGGAATTGAGTGTACCAGGGTATACGTGCTATCGTAGAGACAGAAATATGGGAAGAGGGGGTGGGGTGGCCCTGTTGGTGAGGAATGAGATTCAGTCCTTAGCAAGAGGTGACTTGGGAACAGGGGAAGTAGAGTCTGTGTGGATTGAGCTGAGGAACAGTAAGGGTAAAAAGACCCTAATGGGTGTTGTGTACAGGCCACCAAACAGTAGCGTGGATATTGGGTACAAGTTGATTAGGGAGTTAACATTGGCATGTGCTAAAGGTAATGCAGTCGTTATGGGAGATTTCAACATGCAGGTGGACTGGGAGAATCAGGTAGGTGCTGGACCCCAGGATAGGGAGTTTGTGGAGTGTCTAAGGGATGTATTTTTGGAACAGCTTGTGCTTGAGCCAACCAGGAACGAGGCTATTTTGGACTTGGTGATGTGTAATGAACAGGAATTGATAAGTGATCTTGAAGTAAAGGAGCCATTAGGAAGTAATGATCATAACATGATAAGTTTTTATCTACAATTTGAGAGGGATAGGGGCAGATCAGAGGTGTCAGTGTTGCAATTAAATAAAGGAGACTACGGAGCCATGAAGGATGAGCCGGCCAAAGTTAAATGGGCAGATGCCCTGGCAGGAAAGACAGTGGATCAGCAGTGGCAGATATTCTTGGGCATAATACAAAAGATGCAAATGCAGTTCTTTCCAATGAGAAGGAAGGATTCAAAGAGGGGGAAGGGGCCACAGTGGTTGACAAAGGAAGTCAGAGATTGTATAGCATTAAAGAAAAAGAAGTATGACAGGGCTAAGATGAGTGGGAATACAGATGATTGGGAAAGTTTTAAGGAACAGCAGATCTTAACTAAAAAAGCAATACGGAGAGAAAAAATCAGGTATGAGCTCAGTCTAGCCAGGAATATAAAAGGGGATAGCAAAAGCTTTTTTAGCTTTGTGAAGAGAAAGAAGATAGTTAAGAACAATGTTGGCCCCTTGAAGAATGAATTGGGAGAAATTGTTATGGGAAACAGGGAAATGGCAACAGAATTTAATGCATACTTTAGATCTGTCTTCACCAGGGAGGACACAAGCAATCTCCCAGATGTATGGATGGGCCAAGGTCATAAGATATCAGAGGAATTGAGACAGATTGACATTAGGAAAGAAACTGTGATGAGTAGACTGGTAGGACTGAAGGCTAATACATCCCCGGGTCCAGATGGTCTGCATCCGAGGGTTCTAAAAGAGGTGGCTCAGGAAATTGCGGATGCATTGGTAATCATTTTCCAATGTTCCTTAGATTCAGGATCAGTTCCTGAAGATTGGAGAGTGGCTAATGTTGTCCCACTTTTCAAGAAGGGAGGGAAGGAGAAAACGGAGAACTATTAGCCTAACGTCAGTCGTGGGGAAGATGCTTGAGTCCATTATTAAGGACGAAATAGTGGCACATCTAGATGGCAGAAATAGGATTAGGCCGAGCCAGCATGGATTTACCAAGGGCAAATCATGCTTGACTAATCTGTTGGAGTTTTTTGAGGGTGTAACAAGGATGTTAGACGAGGGTAAGCCAGTAGATGTTGTGTACCTAGATTTTCAGAAGGCATTCGATAAGGTGCCACATAGGAGATCGGTGAGTAAAATCAGAGCTCATGGCATTGGGGGCAGGGTTTCAACATGGATAGAAAACTGGTTGGCAGATAGAAAGCAAAGGGTAGCAGTGAATGGGTGTTTCTCGGACTGGCTGGAGGTGACTAGTGGGGTACCACAGGGCTCTGTATTGGGACCACAGCTCTTTACGATTTATGTCAATGATTTAGATGAGGGCATTGAAAACTATATCAGCAAGTTTGCTGACGATACTAAACTGGGTGGCAGTGTGACATGCGAAGAGGACGTTAGGAGAATACAGGGAGACTTGGATAGGCTGAGTGAGTGGGCAGATACTTGGCAGATGTCATTCAATGTGAATAAATGTGAAGTTATCCACTTTGGAAGCAGGAACAAGAGGGCAGAGTATTGTCTGAACGGTGTCGAGTTAGGTAAGGGAGAAATACAAAGAGACCTAGGAGTCCTAGTTCACCAGTCAATGAAGGTGAATGAGCAAGTGCAACAGGCAGTGAAGAGGGCAAATGGAATGTTGGCCTTTGTTACAAGGGGAATTGAATACAAGAGCAAGGATGTTCTTTTGCATTTGTACAGGGCCCTGGTGAGACCACACCTGGAATATTGTGTACAGTTTTGGTCTCCAGGTTTAAGGAAGGACATTCTGGCAATTGAGGAAGTGCAGCGTAGATTCACTAGGTTGATTCCTGGGATGGCAGGGCTGTCTTACGCAGAGAGATTGGAGAGATTGGGCTTGTACACGCTGGAATTGAGGAGATTGAGAGGGGATCTGATTGAAACGTTTAAGATAATTAAAGGATTTGATAGGATTGAGGCAGGAAATATGTTCCAGATGTTGGGAGAGTCCAGTACCAGAGGGCATGGATTGAGAATAAGAGGTCAGTTATTTAAAACAGAGTTGAGGAAGAGCTTCTTCTCCCAAAGAGTTGTGGAGGTGTGGAATGCACTGCCTCGGAAGACGGTGGAGGCCAATTCTCTGGATGCTTTCAAGAAGGAGCTGGATAGATATCTGATGGATAGGGGAATCAAGGGATATGGGGACAAGGCAGGGACTGGGTATTGATAGTGAATGATCAGCCATGATCTCAGAATGGCGGTGCAGACTCGAGGGGCCGAATGGTCTACTTCTGCACCTATTGTCTATACTCTCTGGCATCTCCCATCCAGCCACTGTTGAATCCATTCTATTACCTCAATATTAATACCTAACGATGGAACCTTCCTAACTAACCTTCCATGTGGATCCTTGTCAAAGGCCTTACTGAAGTCCATATAGACAACATCCATTGCTTTACCCTCATCAACTTTCCTCGTAACCGCTTCAAAAATTTCAATAAGATTTGTCAAACATGACCTTCCACGCACAAATCCATGTTGACTCTTCCTAATCAGACCCTTTCTATCCAGATAATTATATATACCATCTCTAAAAATATTTTCCATTAATTTACCTACCACTGATGTCAAACTGACAGGACTATAATTGTTGGGTTTACTCTTAGAACCCTTTTTAAACAGTGGAGCTACATGAGCCAATCCTCCGGCACCAACCCCGTTTCTAATGACATTTGAAATATTTCTGTCAGAGCCCCTGCTATTTCTACACTAACCTCTATCAAGGTCATAGGGAATATCCTGTCAGAATATTCACTTCTATATTCCTTAAAAGTGCCTGTACTTCCTCCTCTTTAATTGTCATAGTTTCCATAACTTCTCTACTTGTTTCCCTTACCTAACACAATTCAATATCCTCTTCCTTAGTGAATACAGAAGAAAAGAAATTGTTCAAAATTTCCCCCATCTCTTTCGGCTCCACACATAGCTGTCCACTCTGATTCTCTAAGGGACCAGTTTTATCCGTCACTATCCTTTTGCTATTAATATAACTGTAGAAACCCTTTGGATTTATTTTCACCTTACTTGCCAAAGCAACCTTGTATCTTCTTTTAGCTTTTCTAATTTCTTTCTTAAGATTCTTCTTACATTCTTTGTATTCCTCGAGCACCTCATTTGCTTCATGCTGCCTATATTTATTGTAGATTTCTCTCTTTTTCCTAACCAAGTTTCCAATATCCCTAGAAAACCATGGCTCTCTCAAACTTTTAACCTTTCCTTTCAACCTAAAAAGAACATAAAGATTCTGTACCATCAAAATTTCACCTTTAAATGACCGCCATTTCTCTGTTACATCCTTCCCATAAAATAAATTGTCTGAATCCACTCCTAATTCCTTTCGCATCACCCCAAAGCTAGCCTTTCTCCAATCAAAAATCTCAACCCTGGGTCCAGTCCTATCCTTCTCCATAATTATATTGAAACTAATGGCATTGCGATCACTGGACCTGAAGTGCTCCCCAACACATAACTCCATCACCTGACCTATTTCATTCCCTAACAGAAGATCCAACTCTGCCCCTTCTCTAGTTGGTACCTCTATGTATTGCTGCAAAAACGATCCTGCACACATTTTACAAACTCCAAACCATCCATCCCTTTTACAGTATGGGCTTCCCAGTCTATGTGTGGAAAATTAAAATTTCCCACAATCACAACCCTGTGCTTACTGCAAATATCTGCTATCTCCTTGCAAATTTGCTCCTCCAATTCTTGTTCCCTATTAGGTGGTCCATAATACACCCCTATGAGTGTTACTACGCCTTTCCCATTCCTCAATTCCACCCAAATAGTCTCCCTAGACGAGCCCTCTAATCTATCTTGCCAGAGCACCGCTGTAATATTTTCTCTGACAAGCAACACAACACCTCCCCCTGTTGTCCCTCCGATTCTATCACACCTGCAGCAACGAAATCCAGGAATATTTAGTTGCCAATCACACCACTTCTGCAACCGTGTTTCACTAATAACTACAACATAATATTTCCAGGTATCAATCCATGCTCTAAGCTCATCCACCTTTCTTACACTTGAAGTTTCTTAACTCAACCCACAAGGATTCAACATCTTTCAACCCATGTCACATCTTTCTATTGATTTGATGCCATTCTTTGCCATCAGAGCCACACCTCCCCCTCTGCCTACCTTCCTATCCCACCAATACAATGTGTAACCTTGGACATTCAGTTCCCAAATATAACCATCCTTCAGCCACGATTCACAGTGATGCCCACAACATCATATTGACAATCCGTAATAGTGCAACAAGATCATAAACCTTGTTACTTATACTCTGTACAATGAGATATTACACTTTGAGTATTGTATTTGCTACCCTTTTTGATTCTCTATCCCTAATGCATTGATGTTCGCCCTGATTGCTGCAATTTTGTCCTATTATCTGCCTGTCCTTCCTGACAGTCTGCATGCTATCTTTGCTTTTTTATCATCTGTCCTATCCTGAGTCCCTTCACTCCAATTTTGAACCCCTTGTCCAATTATTCTAAACCCTCCACAACAGCTCTTACAAACATGCCTGCGAGAATATTGGTCCCCCAATATTGGTTCAACTGTAACCTGTCACCTGTTATTGGGAGGTCAATCCCATGGATAAATCTTTAGAACCACAATTTGTTTTCCAGATCAGTGGCATTCAGTTCTGGTGACTAAGTAAGATACAGCAGGTCCAGAACTATCTCCAGAAAGCCATTTTGTGTGTCAAGTGACAATTCCAGACCAAACATGAGGAGGGTGCTCAAGAGCTGTGCTAGGGCTTGAATGCCATTACCTCTTCTAAAGTAGAATCAAGTGAAATAGCTGGCAAATAGGCTTTGCTCCCAGATGAGCTCAATGCTTTCTATGCCTATTTTGATCATCAAAATATGGAAAGCCTACATGAAAACCCACAGCCCCTGAATACCCTGTGATTTCTGTCTCAAAGGCTGACGTCAAAACATCCTTTAAAAAGGTGAAACAGAAAGCATGTGACTCAGATGGGGGTACCTGGCCAACTTCTAAAGACCTGTGCTGATAAACTGGCTGGAGTGTTCACTAACATCTTTATCCTCTCGCTTCAGCAGACTGAGGTACCCACCTGCTTCAAGCAGGCTTCAATTATACTGTGACCTAGAATATTGTTAAGCTGTCTCAATCACTATCTTCCAGTAGCACGTAGATAGAACCTGTGAACACTACTTCACTACTTTTTCTTTTCTCCCCACTCTTTTTGCACTAATTAAATTTATCTTTTTAAAAAATATATACTTACTGTAATTTACAGTTTTTTGTTATATATGTATTGCTGCCACATAACAACAAATTTCACGACATGAGCTCATATGATACTAAACCTGATTCTGATCCATTGATGAAATGATAACATGCTTGGAGAGGTCGGTGATGAAATATATCAACCCCTGAATGAGAAGTGACTTGGATCCACTTCAGTTTACTGTGCCTACCAGCATAACAGTCCACAGTAGATGCCATTTCATTGGCTCTTCACTCAACCCTGGAACATCTGGATAGCAAACTCATATATGTCAGGATGCTCAACTACAGCTTGGCATTCAACACCATCACCCCCTCAAAACTACTCAATAAGCTTCAAGTCCTTGGCCTTGATATCTCCTTGTGCAGTTGGGTCTTCAGTTTCCTCACAGACTCTAGTCAGCTTGAATTCGCAACAACATCTCCACAATCTTCATCAGCATGGGTGCACCACAAGTATATGTGCTTAGCCCTTTGCTCTATTCATTTTGAGGCTCAGCACAGCTCCAATGCCATATTTAAATTTACTGATGACACAACTGTAGCTGGCTGAGTCAAAGGTGGTGATGAATCAGCATATAAGACTAGTGGTGTTCCACTGTGGTGAGGAAGGCAAATGTGATGTTAGCATTCATTTCAAGAGGAGTAGAATATAAAAGCAAAGATGTAATGTTGATATTTTGTTAAGCACCTGTGAGGCCTCCCGGCGTATTGTGAAATGTTTTGCGTGCCTTATAAAGCATGTGTTGAAACAGGAGAAGTTTTCAAGGAGGTTCACACAAATTGATTCCAGGATTGAATGGTTTATCATATGAAGAGTTCTGGGCCTGTTTTCACTGGAATTCAGAAGAATGAAAGGTAATCTAATTAAACCTATTGAATGGTAAAAGACCTTGATAGAGTGGATGTGGAGAGGACGTTTCCTCTGGTAGGAGAGCCTAAGACCAGAGGGGATAGCCTCAGAATCAAGGGGCATCCTTTAGAACAGATAAGAGGAGGAATTTCTTGAGCCAGAGAGTAGTGATTCTGTGGAATTTGTTGTCACAGGCAGCTGTGTAAACCAAATCTTTATGTATATTTAAGGTAGAGGTTGATAGATTCTTGATTGGTCAGGGCATGAAGGAACACAAGAGATTGCAAGGCAGGAGGTTGGGGCTGTGAGGGAAATGGATCAGCCATGATGAAATGTTGGAACAGATCAATTGGACCAATGACCTAATTCTGCTGGCTGTGTGCTATCAAAACAACAATCTTACTCAGTGTCTTCAAGACCAAGGTGCTGATTATTGTCTTCAGGAGGAGGAAACTGGAAATCCATGAGCCAGTCTCATCGGGAGATCAGAGTTGGAGAGGGTCAGCAACTTTAAATTCCTTGGTGTTATCATTTCAAAGGATCTGTCTTGAGCCCAGCACTTATGAAGAAAGCATGACAGCACTTCTGCTTCCTTAGAAGTTTGCAAAGCTTTGGCATAACATCTAAAACTTCATCAAACTTCTGTGGATGTGTGGTGGGAGTTTATTGACTGGTTGCATGGTTTGGAAGCACCAATGTCCTTGACCAGAAAATCCTACAAAAAGTAGTGGATAAAGCCCTCCCTGCCATTGGGCACATCTGCATAGAATGCTGTCACAGGAGTGCAGCATCCATCATCAAGAACCCTACCACCTGGGTCATGCTCTCTTCTTGCTGCTGCCATCAGGAAGAAGGTACAGGAGCCTTGGGACTCACACCATCAGGTTCAGGAACAGTTAGTACTCCTGGCTCTTGAACCAGAGGGAATGACTTCACTCAATGCCACTCGCCTCATCACTGAACTATTTCCACGATCTATGGACTTGCTTTCAAGGACTTTTCATGTTATGTTCTCGATAATTATTGCTTCCTTGCTTATTTATTTATTTGTTATATTCTATTTTGTACTTGCACAGTTTGTTGGTTGGTTGGTTGGTTGTTCATCCTGTTGGGTGTGGTCTTTCATTGATTGCTTTGTTTCTTAGATTTATTGTGTATGCCTGCAAGAAAATTAATCTCAGGGTTGTATTTGGTGACATATATGCACTTTGAACATTGAAAAACATCCAAGACAATCACTTGCTGTTGGACCTTATACCGCCTTTGAGCGCAGACTCCAATGTCTTCCGGTAGCAGGCAGCAATGCAGCCCAGACTCAAGATCAACTCCTCTGCTGATAGGGTAAACCTGCAGTAGTTGAAATTCTTAATATCCAGCAGGCTTGCATTTGTAAAAGAAATGTTTAAAAAAAAGACAATATCACCTTTGGTTGAACCCAGGAAGGTTACTGTGTCTGAGCACGCTGCGGTCTTACCGGAAGAAGGATGGTATGTTTAGTTAGAGATACAGCACGTAGCACTCCCTCTGGTCCAACAAGCCCATGCCATGCTGATACACCCATGGGACCTATTAACCTACTACTGTGTACGTCTTTGTAATGTGGCAGGAAACTGGAGCACCCAGAGGAAACCCATGTGGTCACGGGGAGAATGTAAAGTCTAGTTCTGTGCATAATGTCCAACAAATGCCAACAAATTCTAGACTGGTACGCTTAGCCAAAAATCCCAGCACTCTGCAATATCACCTTCAAACTTAGGAGGGTGCACGGTTGCAGGGCTTCCTTATTAACTTCCTCATTTCATTGGCCTGATGGGATTAAATTTATTAACAGGTTTACGCTGCGAAAATGTGCTTATAATTAACGATTCTTTTACTTTTTAACTATCTCAATAACTAATATGAACATATCAACCAAGAGAGCTGTGTTGAACTAGTGCCTCTCAGGAGATCTGAGAAGACTGGGAGAGACCATGAGCAGGGTTTGATACACGCTTGCTATAGTGCTGCTATTGGGAATTTGCTCCAGGAGAGTTAGAGTCTTCATCAAAAGATGAAGATGGAATTAATTCAATTTTAACCCAACAAATGTCCATGAGGAAAATCACGATAATCTTCCTTACCAATGAAGACTTCATGACTCATCCCAGTGTCATCCAACTATGAGTGTTTCTGATCCAAAACATTAACTCTCATCACAGTTACTACACTTTATGTTTGTTTACTGTCCTCTGGAATTGATTTAAGTAGTGGGAGAGGAATGACCCATGTTATTCTGCTAACTTACATTGGGCTGTTGCCTTCTTGCAGGAGGTTTAGCATGTGTTGTTTCTGCAGAGGTCCCACATTCAAATTCAAAGTAAATTTATTATCAAAGTACTATATGTTACCATATACTCGGGCATTCACAGCAGAATAGTGAAATCCATTAGAATCAATTAAAAAAAACCGCACACAAAGACTGACAAACAACCTATGTGCAATAGAAGACAAACTGCAAATACAAAATAGAACAAATGGCCATAATGAGTAGTAGAGTGAATACATAGGTTGTGGAATCAGTTCAGTGTTGAGGTGAGTGAAGTTATCCACATTATCAGGAGCCTGGTGGTTGAAGGATAATAACTGATCCTGAATCTGGTATTGTGGGTCCTGAGGCTCTTGTACCTCCTTCCTGATGGTAGCAGCAAAAAGAGAGCATTACCTGGATGATGGATGCTGCTTTTCAGAGTGGTGCTGAATGTGGGACCAAATGATTAGCTGCTTTCTCTTTGAAACTTATCGAAGGCCAAACAATAGAGCAAACAAGACTTGGAAACAATGGCTGATTTAATTTACTTTCCCTGGTGTCCAAAACTGTTGTAATTCTAACTCCAAATGATTAAGCATGGAGTATAATGTCAAAACTGAAAGCTGCCCTATACATACCTGAAGCACTGGGCTCCTCCTTTAAGGAAAGGTGTGAACACGCTGAACATTGTTTAGTAGAAGCTCACGTGGAATGGGAGGGTTGACTAATGAGAAAGGTTGGGCAGACTTCGTTTTTATCTACTGGAGACACAGTGGACTGCAAATGTTGGAATCTGAGACAAAAACAAATTTCTGGGGGAACTCAATGGGTCAGACAGCATCTGTCAGTGTGGGGATTGTTGATGCAAGAGTGGAAATAGTGACAGGCTGGGATGTGATAGGTGAAGGCAACAAAGGGCTGCTTTCCCCCCCCCCCCCATCTGCCAATACTTGCTCCACTCTTTACACTGGCTATCACCCAGATGAAGGCTGTCAACCTGGAATGTCAACCATCCAGTTCCTTCTACAGATTTTGTCTGACCTGAGTTTCTCCAGCTGTTAGTTTTTTTTTTGTAGGTACTGGAGTTTAAAACAGTGAAAGTGGACTTAATTGAAACCTAAAATATTGAGTGGTTGACAGGGTGGGTGTGGAAAGGATGTTTCTTCTATTTGGAGAATCCAGAACTACAGATAACTATATAAAAAAAAGTAGTCACCTTCATGAGCATTCTGACAGACTGTATCACCATCTGGTATGGAGGAGCCACTCAACAGGATTGGAAAAAGCTGCAGAAAGTTGTAAACTCAGGCAGCCATGGGCACAAGCCTCACCAGCATCAAGGACATCCATTATTATAAGGCATCCATTATTAAGGATCCCCATCACTCAGGACATTCCCTCTTTTCATTGCTACTGTCAATGAGGAGATTCAGGAGCCTAAAGACAGACGCACTCAGCGTTTCAGGAACAACTTCTTCCCCCCCTCCAGCAGATTTCTGAATGGACAATGAACCCATGAACGTGACCTCACTATATTTTTTGCTCTCTTTCAGCATGACTTAATTTAATATGTATATTTCTTATTGTAATTTATAGATTTTATTATTATGATATATTGCAATGTACTGCTACTGCAAAACACCAAATTTGATTACCTATGCCAGTGATATTAAGCCTGATTCTGATTTTGGTCAGAGGTGGGGTGTTATTTTTTTGAGTCTTTAGAACTCTGTCCCTTGAATGGCAGAGTCTGAGTGTTATTGAATGGGAAGATAATTGATTGGTGGGGAGGAGGTAAACCAGTCCTGAACATGGATGGAACACAGAACTGAGGTTATAATCAGACCAACCTTGATCTTCCTAAATGGAAGAGACTCTAAATGGCTAAATGACCTTCTCCTATCCCTAGTTTTTATGTTTGTGTAGATGGGATGATAGTGAAGCTATCACCCGAAAAGCTGTAGGAGTCAATGTCAGCTCTCCCCCATAAACATAGAAAAGCTACAGCACAATACAGGCCCTTTGGCCCACAAAGCTGTGCCAAACATGCCCTTACCCTAGAACTACCTAGGCTTACCCATAGCCCTCTATTTTTCTAAGCTCCGTGTATCCATCCAGGAGTCTCTTAAAAGACCCTATCATTTCTGCCTCTACCACCACTGCTGGCTGCCCATTCCACACACTCACCACCCTCTGCATAAAAAACTTACAGACAGACATACTTTATTGATCCCGAGGGAAATCCCCTGACATCTACTCTCTACCTGCTTCCAAGCACCTTAAAACTATGCCCTCTTGTGCTAGCCATTTCAGCCCCAGAAAAAAGCCTCTGACTATCCACTCGATCAATGCCTCATATTATCTTCTACACCTCTGTCAGGTCACCTCTCATCCTCTGTCACTCCAAGGAGAAAAGGCCAAGTTCACTCAACCTATTCTCATAAGTTATGCTCCCCAGTCCAGGCAACATCCTTGTAAATCTCCTCTGCACCCTTTCTATGGTTTCCACATCCTTCCTATAGTGAGGCGGCCAGAGCTGAGTGCAGTACTCCAAGTGGTGGGGAGAGGTTCTGTGTGTCGACTTTTTATTCTAAAGTGTTGAGTAGTAATCCCTAATCAACAAGCAATATTTTGGGAACTCTGTTGCTTAGTAATGGAAACATACCACCTCAATCTTTCCCCTGGCCAGAACTCATTTCACCTCTTATTTGTACTTGATACAGCTCAACCTGATGACAGTGTACACCTCCTCTGTGTGGTGTTACATGTTTGTTCTACTGAAGGTCAAACAAGTGTTAACAGGGTTGGAGCAACAGGCACATCTCCAGGCACTGCTTTCTTGGCTTCTCTGAAATCCTACTGTTCATGAAGCACCCTGTGTGTGTGGAACTATCCTGGCTTTTGATATATTCCATAAAAGACTATAAGACATAGGGCCATTTGGCAGATTTACTCTGCTCCACCATTCCATCTTGGCCCATTTATTATCCCTCTCAACCCTATTCTCCTGCCTTCTTCCCATACCCTTTGACACCCTTGCTAATCACAAACCTTTCAACTTCCACTTTAAATATACCCAAATGACTTGGCCTCCACAGTCATTTGTGACAATTAATTCCACAGATTCACTACCCTGAAATTCCACATCCCAGTTAAATGGATGTCCCTCTATTCTGAGGCTGGGCCCTCTGATCCTACACTCCTATTGGAAACATCCTCTCTACATCTACTCTATCTAGGCCTTTCAATATTTGATGTTTCAATGAGATTCCCCCTCATTTTTTTAAGGCACCAATGAGTTTTGATAGCCCAAAGCCATCAAACACTCCTTATAAGTTAACCCTTTCATTCCTGGAATCTTTCTCATGGATTTCTCTATATCCTCTCTAATGGTAGCACATCTATTCATAGACAAGGAGCTGAAAACTGCTTATAATACTCCAAGTACTAATGCCTTACAAAGCCTCAGCATTATATGCTTTTTATGTTCTAGCCCTCTTGAAATTAATGCTAACATTGTATTTGCCTTCCATAGCACCAACTCAACCTACAAATTAACCTTTAAGGGAATTCTGCATGAGGATTCCCAAGTAACTTTGCACCTCTGATTTTTCTCTGCATTTAGAAAATAGTCTATACCTTTATCCCTTTTACCAAAGTACATGGCCATACACTTTCCTATGCTATATTCTATCTGCCACTTCTTTGCCCATTATTTCAATCTAAGTCCTTCTGAAGACTCCCTGCTTCCTCAACAGTACCTGCCCCTCCACCAATCTTCATATCATCCACAAACTTGGTGAAAAGTTACCTACTTTGTCATCCAAATCTTTGACGTATAGCATGAAAGGAAGCAATTCCAATACCAGCCCTAGTGGTTAGCCACCAGCAGCCAACCAAAAATGGTCTGCTTTATTCCCATTTGTTACCACCTGCCAGTCAGCCAATCTTCTACCCATGCTAGTATGTTTCCTGTAATATCATGGTCTCTTGTTAAGTGGCCTCTTGTGTTTCATGTTGTCAAAGACCTTTCGTAAGTCCAAGTAAACAACATCCACTGACTCACCTTTGTCTATCCTGTTTGTTACTTCCTCAAAGGGTTCCAACAGATTTGACAGGTAAGATTTCCCCTCAAGGAAACCATGCTGACTTTGGCCTGTTCTATCGTGTACCTCCAAGTACCCTGAAACTGCATCATTACTAATAGATTCCAACATATCTAATGGTCTTATGCACTCTTTACAATTCATGTTCTCAGAATTTTATTGCACAGTTTGTCTTTATTAGTACATTGCTTGTTTGTCAGTCTTTTTTTTTGTAAATTCTATTGTATTTCCTTATTTTTCCCGTAAATACTTGGAAGTAAATGAATCTCAAGTTAGAATATACCAACATATATGTATTTTAATAATAAATTTACTTTGAACTTGAAGTTTGAAGTCATCAGACATTCAAAGTGAGGCCTCAGCAGTGCCTTATAAAGCCTCAACATTACATCCTTGCTTTTACCTTCTCAAAATGTATGCTAACATTGCATTTGCCACCCTCACATTTGACTTGAGCTGCTAATTAGCCTTCATGGAATCCCACGAGGGCTCCCAAGTCCCTTTGCACCTCGGATTTTAAAATTTCTCCCCATTTAGAAAATAGCCCATGCTTTTATTCCTGCTACTAAAATGCATAATCATATACGTCCCGATATTATTTCATCAGCCACTTCTTTGCTCATTCTCCTGATCTGTCCAAGTCCTGCAGCCTCCCTTCTTCAACACTATTTGTCCCTCCACCTATTTTCGTATCGGCCACAAACTATCAATTTGTCATCAAAATCATTGACACAGATGTAAAAAGAATCGGTCCCAACAATCGGCCCCTGTGAAACATCACTCGTCACTGGCAGCCAATCAGAAAAGGCTCCCTTTATTCCCACTTTTTGCCTCCTACCAATAAGCCAATGCTCTAACTATGTTTCTGTAATACCATGGGCTCTTGTTAAGCAGGCTCATGTGGGGCATGTTGTCAAAGACCGCCCAAAAATCCAAGCACATACTATCCACCAATTATCCTTTGTCTATCCTGCTTGTTATTTCC
The DNA here is from genome assembly GCF_030144855.1 of Hypanus sabinus. Classification (NCBI taxonomy): domain Eukaryota; kingdom Metazoa; phylum Chordata; class Chondrichthyes; order Myliobatiformes; family Dasyatidae; genus Hypanus; species Hypanus sabinus. The sequence continues at coordinate 56,748,024 of NC_082721.1, read as the reverse complement.
TCAATTAATTCTAACAGATTTATCAGGCAAGATTTTTCCTTGAGGAAACCATGCTGACTATGGTCTATTTTATCATGTGCCTCCACACCCCAGAACCTCATCCTTAATATCTTCCAACATCTTCCCAACCATTGAGGTCAGGCCAACTGGCCTATAATTTCCTTTCTTCTGCCTCCCTCCCTTCTTGATGAGTGGAGTGACATTTGCAATTTTCTAGTCCTCTGGAACCATTCCAGAACCTATTGATTTTTAAAAGATCATTACTAATGCTTCCATAATCTCTTCAGCTACCTCTTTCCGAAACCTGTGGTGGAGTCCGTCTGGTCCATGTAACTTACCTACCATCAGACCTTTCAGTTTCCCAAGCACCATCTCTCTCATCATAGCAACTGTGTTTACTTCTGCCCACTGGCACTCTCAAACTTCCAGCACATCACTAGTGTTTTCCACAGTGAAGACTAATGCAAAATACTTATTTGGTTTGTCCACCATTTCCAGCGTCATTTTCCAGTAGTCCAATATCTACTCTCACCTCTCCTTTACTCTTTATATATCTGAATGGACTTTGGTATATTATTTGATATTGTTGGCTTGCTTAATTTACATATTTCATCTTCTCCTCTTTGATGGCTTTTTAGTTCTCTTCTGTTGGTTTTCAAAAGTTTTCTAATCCTTTATCTTCTTGCTAATTTTGGCTGTATTGTATGCCCTCTCTTCTGCTTTTATGTTGGCTTTAGCATCCCATGTCAGCCATGGTTGAGTCATTCTCCCTTTAGAATACTTTTTCTTTGGGATGTATCTATCCTCTGCCTTCCAAATTGCTCCCAGAAACCCCAGTCATTGCTAATCTGATATCATCTCTGCTAGTGTCCCCTTCCAATCAATTTAGGCCAGCTCCTGTCTCATGCCTCTGTAACTCTCTTTACTCCACTATATTACTAATACATCTGACTTTAGCTTCTTCATTTCAAAGTGCAGGTTGAGTTCTATCATATTGTGATCACTGCCTCCTAAGGGTTCCTATAACTTAAGCTGCCTAATCAAATCGAGTTCATTACACAACACCCAATCCAGAATAGCTAACCTCTAGTGGGCTCAACCACAGGCTGCTCTAAAAAGTCACCTAGAAGGCATTCTTCAAATTCTCTCTCTTGGGATCCAGTTCCAATCGGTTTTACCCAATCTATCTGTATATTGAAATCCCCCATGAGCATCATAACATTGACTTTTGATATGCCTTTTCTGTCCCCAGTTGTAATTTGTAGTCCACAAGCTGGCTACTGTTCAGAGTTATATAACTCCCATCAGGGTCTTTTTACCTTTGCAGTTTCTTAACTTCATTCACACGGTTTCTATATCTCTGAACCTACTATATGTCACCTTTTTCTAAGGATGTGATTTCATTTCTACTAACAAAACCACACCACCCTCTCTGCTTACATTTCATTGCAATGTGTATCATTGGAGATTAAGCTCCCAAATATAATTTTCTTTTAGCCATGTTTCAGTGATACCCACAACGTCACACCTGCTAATCACTAACTGCGCTACAAGATCATCTACTTTATGCCATATATAGCACCTTCAGTCCTCTATCCGTCACCCTTTTCAATTTTATCTCCCTTTTACACTGCAACTCATTCCACTGACTGCAGCTTTACCCTACCATGTGCCTGCCATTCCTGACGCTGTCATTACAGATGGCCTCTGCTCAGTTCTATCAGTTTGGCTCCCATCCTCCTGACAAATTAGCTTAAACCCTCTCTGGTAGTTCTGGCAAACCTACCCACATGGATATTGGTTCCTCTTGGGTTCAGGTGTCACGTCACTTTTCTATAGGTCATGCCTTCCCCAGAAGAGATGTGAAACCTTGCCCTCTGCACCAGTTTCCTAGCCATGCATTCATCTGCCAAATCTTCCTATTCTTACCCTCATTGGCATATGACACAGATAGCATCCAGAGATTGCTAACAAGGAGGTCTTGTTTTTCAGCTTTCTACCTAGATTCTTTTTTCAGGACCCCCTATGTCATTGGTACCAACATGTACCAAAACTGCTCACCCTCCTCCTTTAGAATGTTATGGACCCCATCTGAGATGTCCCTAACCCTGACACCTACGAGGCAACATACTATCCAGTTGTCTATATCGCATCCACAGAATCTTCATGAACTATTCAGTGCTGTGCTTGGTAAAGTAATCCACACTGGTTCAAGAGCCTGATGGTTGAAGGGTAATAACCATTCTTGAATCTTATGGTGTGGAACCGAAGGCTTCTGTACCTCTTACCTAATGGTATTAGCAAGATGACAGCATAGCCTGGATGGTGGAGGTCCTTGATGATGGATGCTGCTTTCTTGTGGCAATGCTCTTTGTAGATGTACTCAATGGTGTGGAGGGCTTTGCCTGGGAAGGACTGGGCTGTGTCCATCACTTTCTGTACTTAGCAATGTAGGTTAATGTGCAGTGGAACTTGGAGTACAGTGGAAGGGGTGACAATTTTCTTCCAATGTTTTAAAGAGCATGGAGGGGTCCTACAGTTAGAAAATAGTAAATGTGAGCCCACTACTTAAGATAGTCCACAGATATTTAATTCTTTCAACTTGCAGTAACAGTTCTGACACTAATTGTGCATGTTGATACTCATTTACCAGCATGAAGGCTTCACCAATTAGATCGAGCATGGAGGATCAAAGTTTCATTAGTTTACCCACTGAACCACTGCTCTTGTTCCTGTGACAGGGAGAAGTGACATGTCATAGATATTTTGACTAAACATGGAATTTGTTTCCATAATTTGTTTTTCTGTGACTTAACAAAGTGCCGTTTGATTGCCTGTACACAGAGTTTGTGTTTAGCAATAGCGTTTGCAAATGATGCGGGTTTTGATATTTCCCTCTCACTCCCAGTACCTTGGTAACTTGTCCTTGTGGAAAAGGGCACTGAGGGAAGGCAGTGCATCCACAGATAAAACAAGGACACAGTCCAGGGATTTCAATACATGAACGTAAATGTGAGCTGGGGATAAAGTGTGGGGAAGGGAGAGATGGAGGGAAATAGAGGCAGAAAATGATGTCTTCTGTTTAAACTTCATATAGGGATTGTAAGGTCAACAACATTTCCAAAGGCACAGAACATCTCAGCATGTCCGTAAGAACAAAGAGCAGAAAGATAACGCGAGGGGTATCTGCCCTGACCTTCTAATCCTCTTCCCTGCCATCCTGGCAAAAAAATGTTTAATTATGAACTCTGCTGTCAACATCTCAGAGGATCTGTCCTGGCCAACAAACTGATATAATCATGAAGAAGGCACACTAGTGGCTATACTTTATTAGGAGCTTGATAAGATTTGATATATCACCAGAGACGAAGGGTATCGGCCCGAAACGTTGGCTGTGCTTCTTCTTATAGATGCTGCCTGGCCTGCTGCGTTCCACCAGCATTTTGTGTGTCTTGCATATAGAAAATCAGATGTGTCTAAAACCAGAGGGCAGAGGCTTATGGTGAGAGGAAGGAAGTCTAATGGGAATCTGAGGGGTAAATGTTTTACATAGAGTAGTTGGTCTCTGGAATGAGCTGCCAGAGGAGGTGGAGGAGGCAGAAACAGTAACATTTCAGAGGCATCTCCACAGATACTTGAATGAGCAGGTCATAGAGGGATGTGGAATTAAAGCAGGCAGTGGGATTAGTGTAAATAGGTCAGCTCAGACATGGTGGACTCCAGGGTTTATTTCACACTGTACATCTCCATTATTTCTGGGAGGTTCCTGTGTACAGATTTGCTGTTCCAACTGTCCCATACTTTGGAAAGGTGTAGCCTGGGAAGGCAATACAACAGGACCTCAGCTTCTCCAACATCAATAAATTACTTGCACATATGTTAGCTCAACAAGGCTGTCTGTTTTGCAGAAAGGTAAAAGTAAATCAAGGCAAATGTTACAGCAGTGCTCAGGCAGGACATATTAGAGGGATTGTCTACTGAGGCCATATGGGTGGAGCTGAGAAACAGGAAAGGTATGACACATTAATGGGATTGTATCGTAGACCACCCAATAGTCAGTGAGAATTGGAGGAGCAAATCTGCAGAGAGATAGCAGACAACTGCAGGAAACATAAAGTTGTGTTAGTAGGAGATTTTAATTTTCCACATATTGATTGGGACTTCTATACTGTTAAAGGTCTAGATGGGTTAGAGTTTGTAAAATGTGTTCAGGTAAGTTTTCTAAATCAATAGAAAGAGGTACCAATTAGAGAGGATACAATATTAGATTTCCTATTAGGAAACAAGTTAGGACAAGTTACGGAAGTGTGTGTAGGGAAACACTTTGGGTCTAGTGATCATAATGCCATTAGTTTCAACTTGGTCATGGATAAAGATAGGTCCGGTTCTTGGGTTGAGGTACTAAACTGGAAAAAGGCCAAATTTGAAGAAATGAGAAAGGATCTAAAAAGCGTGGATTGGGACAGGTTGTTCTCTGACAAGGATGTGATTGGTAAGTGGGAGGCCTTCAAAGGAGAAATTTTGAGAGTGCAGAGTTTGTATGTTCCTGTCAGGATTAAGGGCAAAGTGAATAAGGATAAGGAACCTTGGTTTTCGAGGGATATTGGAAATCTGATAAAGAAGAAGAGAGAGATGTTTGTCGGGTATAGGCAACAAGTTGCAAATAAGGTGCTTGAGGAGTATAAAAAGTGCAAGAAAATACTTAAGAAAGAAATCAGGAGGGCTAAAAGAAGACATGAGGTTGCTTTGGCAGTCAGGATGAAGGATAATCCTAAGAGCTTCTACAGGTATATTAAGAGCAAAAGGATAGTAAGGGATAAAATTGGTCCTCTTGAAGATCAGAGTGGTCGGCTATGTATGGAACCAAAAGAAATGGGGGAGATATTAAATGTGGTTTTGTTTTGCATCTGTATTTACTAAGGAAACTGGCAAGGAGTCTATGGAAATAAGGCAAACAAGTAGTGAGGTCTTGGAACCTATACAGATTAAAGAGGAGGAGGTGCTTGCTGTCTTGAGGCAAATCGGAGTAGATAAAGCCCCAGAACCTGACAGAGTATTCCCTTGGACCTTGAAGAAGACTAGTGTTGAAATTGCAGACCTTTAACAGATATACTTAAAATGTCGGTATCCACAGGTGAGGTGCCGGAGGATTGAAGGATAGCTCATGTTGTTCCACTGGTTAAAAAAGGCTCTAAAAGTAATCTGGGAAGTTACAGGCCTGTAAGTTTGATGTCAGTAGTAGGTAAATTATTGGAAGGAGTACTAAGAGATAGGATCTACAAGTGTTTGAATAGACGGACTCATTAGGGAGAGTCAACGTGGCTTTGTGCATGGTAGGTCATGTTTAACCAATCTATTAGAGTTTTTCGAGGATGTTACCTGGAAAGTGGATGAAGGGAAGGCAGTGGATGTTGTCTACATGGACTTCAGTAAAGCCTTTGACAAGGTCCCACATGAGAGCTTAATTAGGAAGATTCAGTAGCTAGGTATACATGGCGAGGTAGTAAATTGGATTAGACATTGGCTCAATGGGAGAAGTCAGAGAGTAGTAGTGGAGGATTGCTTCTCTGGGTGGAGGCCTGTGACTATTGGTGTGCCACAGGGATCAGTGCTGGGTCCATTGTTATTTGTCATCTATATCAATGATCTGGATTAGTGGTCGCCAACCCGTTGGTCACGATGGACTGGTTGATCTTTGAGACTTTCCCAGTAGATCCCGAAAAAAATGAAAAATAAATACACAAATATTGTTGAGAGACTGTTTTTGGGTTGCGGGGTTTTAGTTCCATTCTTTCTGCCCAGTGCTCATGTGTGTAGCTCCCCTGCCACGCACTACACAGTGTACTTCAGTATGATTTGGCGATATGAAACGATATGAGTCAGCTGCACCTTTCCTCATTCCCTGTCACGCCCACTGTTGAACTTGAACACACGCGAGGTCATCAGTCGCCTAAACACAGTGATATCCTCACGCCAGGGATCACTGGTTGGCCTCGTGTGGCCAGCTGGAAGTGCCGTTGCTACTAGCCTGGAGCGCGGATAGATGAGCACTGCCTCTAAACCTGTTTAGCACACCAAATGTTCGTGGGGAACCCGGTGCTAAAATATTCGCAGATGACCTAATTCGGGCTCAGGGTTTCGTAAGTAGCAGAGCAGCTACTTCGCTGCGATCTACTGAAAGTCATCCCTTGAGCCAAGCTTTTGTTGGCCGATAGATCCTATAAAGGGGGTGGGCACGCGCCCTGTCGCACTCCTCGGTCGGTCGGTTGGTCGCTCTGTCCGGACTGTGACCGCCACAGCACCGTTACGGGAATCTCTGACCCTTACCCTGTCCTCTCACCCCACCCACGACCAGCCATACCTGGCCAAGGAGCCTGGTGGGCGGGAGGCTGGAGTTTGGGCCCGGAGTCTGTCTAATGAGGCAATGAAGCCCTCAAAACCGCTTCGGTACCTTGAGTCCAAGCACCCTGCACTTAAAGACAAACCCGCTGAGTTTTTTGAGCAGAAAAAACATGAGTAAGTGGAACAGAAGCAAGTGCTGATAGCCATGAAAGCTAATAGACTGGATGTAAGGAACCCCCTTCGAGTATCGCTGTATTTTGGTTGTGATTAATACTAACCTCCACCCCCCACCCCCTGTCGGCCAGTCCGCAAGAATATTGTCAGTATTAAACAAGTCCGCGGTGCAAAAAAGGGTGGTGACCCCTGCTGCACGTACATTATTTCTACTTCCGGGTTGTGGGGTTTTACTTCTGGTCTTTTCTGCCCAGTGTGCATGCGCGTGACTAAACGATTTAGTAGATCGATCTTGCCTTTCAGTAAGGCCGAGGTAGGGGATCTTGGCCTTAAAAAGGTTGGTGACCACTAATCTGGATGATAAATGTGATAAATTGGATCAGCAAATTTGCTGATGATACAAAGATTGGAGGCGTAGTGGATAGTGAGGAAGGTTTTCAAAGCTTGCGGAGGGATTTGGACCAGCTGGAAAAATGGGCTGACAAATGGCAGATGGAGTTTAATGCGGAAAAGTGTGAGGTATTGCACTTTGGAAGGACAAACCAAGGTAGAACATACAAGGTCAATGGTAGGACACTGAGGAGTGCAGTAGAATAGAGGGATCTGGGAATACAGATACATAATTCCTTAAAAGTGGTGTCACGGGTAGATAGGGTCGTAAAGAGAGCTTTTGGTACATTGGCCTTTATAAATGAGTATAAGAGTTAGAATATTATGGTGAGGTTGTATAAGGCATTGGTGAGGCCGAATTTGGAGTATTGTGTGCAGTTTTGGTCACCTACTTACAGGAAGGATATTAATAAGGTTGAAAGATTACAGAGAAGGTTTACAAAGATGTTGCCAGGGCTTGATAAACTGAGTTACAGAGAAAGGTTGAATAGGTTAGGATTTTATTCCCTGGTGTGTAGAAGAATGAGGGAAGATTTGATAGAAGTGTATAAAATTATGATGGGTATAGATAGAGTGAATGCAAGCAGGCTTTTTCCACTGAGGCCAGGAGAGAAAAATACCAGAGGACTGGGTTAAGGGTGAAAAGGGAAAAGTTTAAAGGGAACATTCGGGGGGGCTTCGTCACGCAGAGAGTGGTGGGAGTGTGGAATGAGCTGCCAGATGAAGTGGTGAATGCAGGCTCACTTTTAACATTTAAGAAAAACTTGGACAGGTAGCTGGATGAGAGGGGTATGGAGGGATATGGTCTAGGTGAAGGTCAGTGAGACTAGGCGGAAAAATGGTTTGGCACAGCCAAGAAGGGCTAAAAGGCCTATTTCTGTGCTGTAATGTTCTATGGTTCAAAGTAATTTACTATCAAAGTATATATATGACACTATACACTACCCTGAGATTCATTTTAATGCATACATTTACAGTAGAATAAAGAAATACAATGAAATCAATGAAAAACTACACAAATAACCAATGTGCAAAAGAAGACAAACTGCACAAATTCAAAAAAATACAAATAGTACGGAGAACGTGAGTTGTAGGGACCTTGACAGCGAGTCCACAGGTTGCGGAGTCAGTTCAATGTTGAGGTGAGTGAAATTATCCCCACTGATTCAAAAGCCTCATGGTTATAAGATATAGGAGCAGATGTAGGCCATTTGGCCCATTGAGTCTGCTCCACCATTCAATCATGGGTTAATCCCAGTCATCCCCCCTCCCCTGCTTTCACCCCATACCTTTTGATCCCTGGCTAATCAAGAACCTTTCTACCTCTGCCTTAAATACACCCAGTGACTTGGCCTCAACAGCCGCTCATGACAACAAATTCCACAGATTTACCACCCTCTGACTAAAGTAATTTCTCCACATCTCAGTTCTAAAAGGACGTCCTTCAATCCTGAAGTTGTGCCCTCTTGTCCTTGAATCCCCTGCTATGGGAAATAACTTTGTCATATCAAATCTGTTCAGGCCTTTTAACATTCGGAATGTTTCTATGAGATCCCCCCCCTCATTCTCCTGAACTCCAGGGAATGCAGCAAAAGAGCTGCTAGACATTCCTCATATGGTAATCCTTTCATTCCTGGAATCATTCTCGTGAATCTTCTCTGAACTCTCTCCAATGTCAGTATATCCTTGCTAAAATAAGGAGCCCAAAACTGTACAGAATACTCCAAGTGTGACATCATGAGTGCCTTACAGAGCCTCAATATCACATCTCTGCTCTTATATTCTATACCTCTAGAAATGAATGCCAACATTGCATTCACCTTCTTCACCATCGACTCAACCTTTAGTGTATCTTGCACAAGGACCCAAATGTCTTTGCATCTCTGCATTTTGAATTCTCTCCCCATCTAAATAATAGTCTGCCTGTTTATTTCTTCCACCAAGTGCATGACCATACACTTTTCAACATTGTATTTCAATTGCCACTTGTTTGCCCATTCCCCTAAACCATCTCAGTCTCTCTGTTTCCTCAACACTACCCGCTCCTCCACTTTGTATCATCAGCAAATTTAACCACAAATCCATTAATACCATAGTCTAAATCATTGACATGCATCATAAAAAGCAGCAGTCCCAACACTGACCCCTGTGGAACTCTACTGGTAACTGGCAGCCTGCCTGAATAGGATCCCTTTATTCCCACTCTCTGTTTTCTGCCGACCTGCTCATGCTCCACCCACTCGAGTAACTTCCCTGTAATTCCATGGGCTCTTAACTTACTAAGCAGCCTCATGTATGGCAGCTTGTCAAAGGGCTTCTGAAAATCTAAATACACCATGACTACTGCATCCTCTTTGTCTACCCTGCTTGTAATTTCCTCAAAGAATTGCAGTAGGTTTGTCAGACAGGATTTTCCTATTAGGAAACCATGCTGGCTTTGGCCTATCTTGTCATGTGCCTCCAGGAACTCTGTAATCTCATCCCTAACAATCGATTCTAACAACTTCCCAGCCACTGATGTCAGGCTAACAGGTCTACTATAGTTTCCTTTCTGCTGCCTCCCACCTTTCTTACATAGAGGAGTAATATTTGCAATTTTCCAATCATCCAGTCCAATGCCAGAATTTATTGATTCATGAAAGATCATTGTTAATGCCTCCACAATCTCTCCAGCTACTTCCTTCAGAACCCGAGTGTGCATTCCATCAGATCCAGGAGATCTATCCACCCTCAGACCATTAAGCTTCCTGAGCACCTTCTCAGTTGTAGTTTTCACTGCAGAAGCTTCACTTCCCTGACACTCTTGAATGTCTGGTATATTGCAAATGTCTTCCATTCTGAAGACTGATACAAAATATGCATTCAGTTCCTCTGCCATCTTTTACCCTGGATAAAGGATAATAACTGTGCCTGAGCCTAGTGATGTACCTCTTGCACAATTGGCAGCAGTGAGAAGAGAGCATGACCTGGGAGAGACAGGAAGCCAAATGTGCTGAGGTTGAAGCTATAGTGGAGATCAGCTATTGGACAGCAGCCAGAGAGAGGGGTTGAATAGCTCACTTTGATCATGGTCATGATGCACACCCTTAGTATCAGGCTGAGCCAAACTGATCAAGGCAGGATGAAGAGCAGGCAGAGAAGTTATCTTGCTTTCTCTCAGCTGTGGTGCACATCAGGGGTCACATTTCAAGTACATCAGAAACAAAATCATCATCAAAATACAATAGTCACCAGTCAACTGACTGGTGAATTGCAACACTTCATTCTGACTGACCCAATGTTATATTATTTAACATTAAACGTTCTCTCTAGAGAACAGGAATCAACTAGCCTCACGATGAAATGTCCAGGATAAAGCCCCCATGGTAGAGTTGCGGTTAGCGTCATGCTTTGCAATATCACGGTTTGGGTTTTGGTTCTCGCCACTGTTTGTAAGGAGTTTGTTTCTGTTCCCTGTGACTGCATGGGTTTCCTTCAGGTGCTCCAGTTTCCTCCCACATTGCAAGAATGTTTGGGTTATGGTTAGTGAGTTTTTGTTATGTTGGCACTGGAAGTGTGGCGACACTTGCATAAGCCCAGGATATCCTTGGATAACCAGTAAAACGCAAACAAGGCACTGTATGCGATATTTTGACATACGTGACAAATAAAGCTAATCTTTAAATCTTTAATCATTGTATCAGTGATCAGGTTATTGCTCACTTCCTCACACTAGTTGACTGGTGGATTTGAACCAGCTGGCTGGCAGGGCAGCAGATTTTGCTTTTGAGATAATTGTTCATTCTTCAAAATAATTATGCCCAAAATATTGAGTCAATTCTTCTTTGGTTGGAGAAGTTGTGGATCCAGAGCGGTGAGTTCAGTTCCAATATTAGATGACAGACGAGCATAATGGATGGTTTCAGTTCCCACGACTCTGAGACGTCCCAAAACTTCCAGCAGCAAGCAGATCTGTTACTAGAGTAGAGGGAACGAGACGGAAACTTTGAATCCTGTGAGTTTCAGGGACTGAATTGTATTAAAGAGCAGCCTGGACACCAGGGTGACCTCCCTGTCCTTTTACTTGTCCCTCTGGGGATTGGGACCTCAGGTTAATTACAATGCTGCTTTCCCTCAGCCCTCCACTGGAGTTTGAGGTAGAATTTCAGGCTCAAGTGTCCCACACAAGCTCCCGACAAATAGTAAGCTTTTGAGTGCTCATAGTGTACTGTTCTGGAAGGTCCGGTCTCAGGAGCTCTTGGTCACAGTGTACCAGGTCTAGGTGGTACACTGCTTTATCACAGTTCCAGAGACACAAGTTCGATCCTGACCCCCAGAACTGTCTGTGTGGAGTTTCCCCTGGGTACTCTGGTTTCCTCCACTTCTCAAAGATGTACTGGTTGGTAATTAATTAGATAGAGAGACAGACAGACAGAGGCAGAGGGCAGATAGAGAAAGTGAGAGAGACAGAGAACAGATGGACAGAGAGAGAGTGAAAGAGACAGACGGAGACAGAGAACAGATGGACAGAGAGAGAGTGAAAGAGACAGACGGAGACAGAGAACAGATGGACAGAGAGTGAAAGAGACAGACGGAGACAGAGAGAGGGAGAGAGAGAGAGAGACAAGAAGACAGAGAGAGACAAGCAGACAGACAGGCAGCTAGAAAGACAGGGTGATAAAGACAGAGATCACTCCAAGTGTGTCACTGCACTGGGATCTGGGTCCTAGAGCGAGGCACTACCTGGTGCCCGAACAATTTAAAGACACTGCTCCAGATAGACTATACTGGAGTGCCAGGACTGGAGGTGAGGTTTGGGCTAATTTTGATCTCTCTCCCATGATGTTCATTTCTCACTCTGCGGTGTCAAGGCTGCCATCTCTGCAAGTTTCGTGGTATTTTCCCCCGTTAATGTGATTAACTAAGCTTGAGGCTTGGGCCTACTCCGGCTGCTCCAGGGAGCAGATCTATGGATTCAATCTGATTCGGAATGCTGTTGTTTGCACAATGTGTGTGTTTTTCCCTTTTCCTTGGTGTAGTGGTGTGGTGAACTACATATACCTGTCTGGGCACGCCCCCCCCCCCCCCCCGCTGACTTCTCCTGTGGCTCCTCCCACAGTCCCCGGTATAAAGGCGATTGAGGCCTGAGCCCTGCCCTCAGTCTCCAGGATGTAGCATGGTGGTCAATTGCTGCTTGTTCTTTCTTCCAGTCAATAAAAGCTGATATCTCACCTCACGTCTCAGAGAGTTATTGATGGTGCATCAAGTGGTTGTGTCTTTCTAGTTTGTTTTTAAATGGGTTCTTCAGGTTTCTTGCTTTGTGGCTGCCTGTAAGCAAACACATCTCAACGTTGTATAATTCATCATTCTTTGATAATAAATGCATTTTGAATCTTGGGACAGAGAAACACAAAGGGGTGGAGACAGAGGGACAAAAGAGAGAGAGAGAGAGAGAGAGACAAAGAAAGAGAGAGAAAAAGAGTGAGACAGGGACAGGAAGGCAGAGTCAGAGAACAGATAGACAAAGAGAGAGAACAAAGACAGAGAGACACAGATAAAGGTAGCAAGAAGAGAAAGGGAGACAAAGAGGCAGATAGAGAGAGGTAGAGAGAGGGACAAGACAGAGAGAGAGACAGGGAGATGGAGACAGAGAGATAGGGAGACAAACAGAGAAACAGAAAGGTTCAGGGAAGGAAGTACGAAACTTGAGGCTTCAGCAGTTGCTGCCGCTGATGGACTTTCACTGGGGTTGACCGAGTGGCCAAGATTAAAAGGACTTTGGGGTTATAGGCTGGAGAGGATTGCAGAGGTGCTGAGACCATATAGGGGTTTGAATGTCAAAATTTAATAAGGATTCTTCACCAGAAATTGACTCCAAGGTTAGGGGGTGAATATGATTTGGTGGGAGCTGAGATAAGGACAGCAAGTACTGGCTACAGAAGACCCCATCTGTTGCATCACCCGGTGGCAATCATATCTACTGTGATGAAGTGCTTTGAGAGGTTGGTCATAGCTAGAATAAACTCCTACCTGAGCAAAGACCTGGACATGCTGCAATACGGCTACAGCGGACACAACCTCACTGGATAGAGAGAAAAGGTTGCCCTTTCAAAGAACCCTGAACAGCTGGGCATGGTCTCAACACCAGAAACTTAGGGTTAGTGTCAGGTAATACCTCTTCACACTATGTGTCTTCCAGAAATTCTCTTGCAATAAACTTGTGGAAAGTTGTAGATGTGAAGTTGTCCAGTTTTTGCTCAGTTGGGGTACTTGGGAGCTAAGGGAAGCTGCTAGTGTTAAAATACCAATCAGTCGAGGTCTAATTGAATAGTGAGCTTCCCCCTGTGATCTTTCTCCTTGCTAGAGGGCTGTGAATGACTTGTGTTTTGTGTTTATGATGTAAAATCTCCCCTTCTTCAGAAACACCCCAAAGCATTTCACACACTCTGAGCAGCTGTTGTGTAACCAAAGATAATTATGGGTGTTGACATGGAAACTGGCAGGGATGACTGAAGTCATGGCAGGCTGGTCAGATGCACCTGGCCTCTGCGTCCAGTCCGATTAGCAGCACAGTGCGGTCACAAAGCAAAGATAAGGCTGCAACCCTCTATTAACCCAACCACAACTACTCAACTGCACAAGGCTGTAATTGGAAGGGAGCAAAGATTAAAGCAGCTTCTGTTGTTGTTGAGAGATCCCTGCCTTCCTCAATTAATAGAAAAAGGCTACATACCTGAAGTCAGTTCATGGATCTACATATATTCTCCCAAGTTTAGAATTGCAAGAGGCAGCCTCATTGAAATGTGTACAATGTGTACAGTCTTCTTTAACCTGCTGCAGAGTTGAGACCTAGAAGCATTGTCTCAGAGTCCTAGAGCACTAAGCACAGAAACAGGTCCTTTGGCCCATCTAATCCATGTCAAACTATCTATCTATCTATCTATTTATTTACCCACCCACCCATCTATCCATTTATGTATTTATTTATTTATCTATCTATCTATCTATCTATCTATCTGTCAATCTATTTATTTATTTAGTGATACAATGTGGAACAGGCCCTTCCAATCCAATGAGCCACACTCCCTAGCAATCCACATATTTAACCCTAGCCTAATCACAGGACAATTTACAATGACAAGTTAACCTACTAACCTGTATGTCTTTGGACTGTGGGAAGAAACCAGAGCACCTGGAGGAAATCCAAGTGGCCACGGGAAGAACATGCAAACTCCTTACAGATATCACCAGAATTGATCTCTGAACTCCGACACCAAGCTGTAACAGCATCATACTAACTGCTATACTACCATGGTGCCCAAATCCCATTGTCATTCTGCCTAATCCTATCGACCGTATATGGACCAAAACCCTCCGTACCCCTCCTGTCCATGTACTTATCCAAACTTCTCTTAAATGTTGAAACCCAAATCCACCACTTCTGCTGTAGCTCATTCCAAGCTCTCACCACCCTCTAAGTGAAGAAGTTTCCTCTGGATTCTCCTTAAATATTTCACCTTTCACCCTAACCTATGAACACATTCAACCTCTATCACTGGTGGCACTGACACCAATCATCATGAAATGCTTTGAAAGATCTGGACCCAGTCAATAGCAATTTCTTTTTCTGAAAGGTTATTATTCTTTAGAATACACACAAAATGCTGGAGGAATTCAACAGGTCAGGCAGCATCCACAGAAGGGGAATAAACAGTCAGCATTTTGGGCTGAGTACTGATGAAGGGTCTTGGCCCAAAATGCCAATTGTTTATTCCTCTACATAGATGCTGCCTGACCTGCTGAGTTCCTCCAGGGTTTTGTGCATGTTGCTCTGGATTTCCAGCATCTGCAGAATCTCTTGTGTTGCTGATTTAAGTGAAATATTTTCTCTGCTTTTTGTGAGGGGTCAAAGTGTAGCGTACCCAAGACTGCTGATGGGGGAGAAGGCTTGTTGTGATGAGCAGATCGGACTCTGCACTGTGATTGAGGTTGGGAGATTGAACAGCAAAAATGAAGTTCAACACAAGAATGTGTGAGATCATGAACTTCAGCTGGTGAAATTGAAAAGTTTGTGGCTGAATGGAGAAACTGCAAATGAGTGAAGATCAGGGCATCCAGCTGTCCTTGAACATGAATTACAGAGAGTTTGCCAGCAGGTATAGTGACAGGTGGCATGCAGGCCTTTATCGCAAGTTTAGAAGTTGGGAAATAATGTTAGAATTGCACAAGGTACTGGTGAGGCCACACCTGGAGTATGGATACATGTTGGAAGCCCATTTTGAAGGAAGGACAAACAGCGTTGGAGAATGCCCAGAAGAGATTTACTCAGCTGGTTCCTGGAAAGAGAGGGTTGATCAACTATGAAGGACTTAAAAAAGTTGGAGCTGTATTCGTTGCAGCTTAGAAGAATGAGGGGCGAGTTTATTAACCTGTGTAAGAAGCTAAGGGAACATGACAGCACAGATGTTGAGATGTTTCCACCCTATGGGAGGGTCTTGAATTTAGGCACAGATACAAGCTAACAGCACAATTATTTACAGGGCAAACTTCTTACAGAGGGGTTGAATCTCTAGAATCCTCTTATTGGATGCTAGATGCTAGATCTGAGAAGGAGTTTCAGATGTGACTGTCAGGGAAGGGAGGGAAAGAGCTCAGATAGTAGAGAGCACCCCTCTGGCCATCCCCCTCAGTAATCATTATCTCATTTAGGATGCTGTTGAGGGGGGTGGCCTGACAGAGGACGACCACAGCAGTCAGGTCTCTGGCACTGAGCCTGGTTCCATGGTGCAGAAGCGAGAGACAAAGATGAGAAATACGGTAGTCATAGGGGATTCCATGATGAGGGGAACAGTCAGGAGGTTCTGTCAGCCTGATAGAGATAATTTTTTGAGGAAATTACAAGCAGGGTAGACAAAGGAGATGCAGTAGATGTGGTATACTTGGATTTTCAGAAAGCCTTTGACAGGGTGCCGCACAAGAGGCTGCTTAGCAAGATAAGAGCCCATGGAATTACAGGGGAGTTACTAGCATGGGTGGAGCATTGGCTGATTGGCAGAAAACAGAGAGTGGGAATAAATGGATCCTATTCTGGCTGGCTGCCAGTTACCAATGGAGTTCCACAGGGGTCAGAGTTGGGACCGCTGCTTTTTACAATGTATGCCAGTGATTTGAACTATGGGATTAATGGATTTGTAGCTAAATTTGCCAATGATACAAATAAAAGTGGCGGAGTGGGTAGTGTTAAGGAAACAGAGGTCCTGCAGAGAGATTTAGATAGTTTAGGGTAATGGGCAAAGAATTGGCAAATGAAATACAATTTTGGAAAGTGTATGGTCATGCACATTGCTGGAAGAAATAAACAGGCAGACTATTAGTTAGATGGGGAGAGAATTCAAAATGCAGAGATGCAAAGGGACTTTGGAGTCCTTGTACAGGATACCCTAAAGAGTAACCTCCAGGTTGAGTCGGTGGTGAAGAGGGCAAATGCAATGTTGGTATTCATTTCTGGAGGTATAAAATATAAGAGCAGGGATGTGATATTGAGGCTCTGTAAGGCACTCATGAGACCACACTTGGAGTATTGTGTATAGTTTTGGGTGCCTTATTTTAGAAAGGATATTCTGACATTGGAGAGGGTTCAGGGAAGATTCACAAGAATGATTCCAGGAATGAAAGGTTTACCGTATGAGGAACGTCCAGCAACTTTTGGGCTGTATTCCCTGGAGTTCAGGAGAATGGGGGGTGGGGAAATATCATATAATGTTCCAAATGTTAAAAGGCCTGAACAGATTAGATTCGGCAAAGTTATTTCCCATGGCAGGGGAGCCTAGGACAAAGAGGGCACGACTTCAGGATTGAAGGATGTCCATTTAGAACAGAGATGTGGAGAAATTACTTTAGTCAGAGGGTGGTAAATCTGTGGAATTTGCTACCTGGAGCGGCTGTGGAGGCCAAGTCATTGGGTGCATTTAAGGCAGAGATAGATAGTTTCTTGATTAGCCAGGCATCAAAGGGTATGGGGAAAAGGCAAGGGAGTGGGGATGACTGGAAGAATTGGATCAGCCCATGATTGAATGGCAGAGTAGACTTGATGGGCTGAATGGCCTACTTCTGCTCCTATTTCTTATGGTCTTATGGTCTTACTTGGTAAATATATTTCTGAAAGAGGGCTTCATGGACACACACAGGGCAGGAGGTGCAGCTTGGGACAGATCAGCCATCGTCATGCTGAACAGCATGGCTCAAAGGGCCAAGTGGCCTCCTCCTACTCCTGGTGTGTCTTCCTTGAAGGATGGTGCAGGGCAGGTTCTGTCCAGGGAGGCAGAGTGGGGTCAAGTTGCCTCTTCAGGCATTATTTTCAATGATGATCTGTACGTAAAACCTGGGATGTGTGTTCCCCTCTGCTGCTGCTCAGTATTCCTGGGATCATGTTCCATTCACAGTCATCTGGACCCATTACTCCACCCAAACATTAACCTCAGACGCTTCATCATGATGGGCAGGGAATCCTCGTAACATATGACACCCTCTGATGAGTTGATAAACGTGGATAACCGCTCAGTAATCAACACCTGCAGCATCTGGCAGAGAGATGGGTGTAAGAATGCTGGGACTGGGATATCCTGGGAACATCCTGTGAAACTCTGCTCCGTGCCAGGTGTTAGGAATCTTTAAACAATCCAGGCAACAATTCAGGATGTAGCCCTTGTCTATATATATAATCTTACTCCCTCCCTCTCTCTCTCTCTCTCTCTCTCTCTCACACACACACACACACACACACACACAATTCCTGAGGGATTGAGTTCTTTCATCTCAGTCATCAAGGGGAATAGCTAACTTAGTCAAACTAATCCTGTGCAAAGTGATGAAAGTTCCGTCTCATTAGTATTGGACCTTGCTGGGAGCCCACAGTGACTGGCAGCCCTCTCTGGTTGGCTGCTTGGACTAATAAAGTGACCTGCTGTGGCTGGTTGAGGCTGAGGGCACAGGTGCCACTTCCTGTGACTGTCCCAGTCCATTTCCCCTCCTCCTCCAATTCCATCTCCGTTCCTCCTTCTGAAATGTCTCACGCGACAGCAACAAGCTCAAGGCATCTACTCCTACCTCCCTGCATTTCTGTCTGTGATCCACTCCAGGTGAATGGGGCTAGTCAAACTTTGTGAACCCACCAGGCTTCTTTCAAATGGTTTTCACCTAGAACATGGTCAGTTCCACCCCCCACCCCCACCTCTCCACACAGATGCTGCTCAACTGGCTGAGTACCTTCAGCAGGTTGAGTGTTTCTGAGGTCCATCACAGACTGACCATCGTTATCAGTGTTTTTCTGTGAATGACCAAGTGGCAGAAGGCAGAAGGCATGGAGTTATACAGTATATTAATGAGGATAGAGATGATGTAGGGAGCATTCTGATGTCAAGGGTGATAGCAACACTAGATAGAAGTAGTTACACAAGGTTCACAGGGATGGACAAACAAAAGTGATTAAAAAAACCTGGAAGAATCAAAATCCAAATTGGAATAGGAAATGGAATCAGAATAGGAATAGACAAGTGTGACACTTAAGCTACATCCAATGAAGTCTTACAAATAAAATAAATGATTGGTAATTTTTTAAAAATTGTCACCAATTATACAATATTGGATAAAACAGAGTGAAGCTTCATACCCTGGATCACACAGGGCTATAATCTCTCATCATGGTCAGTTCAGTGTGTGTGTGTGTGTGTGTGTGTGTGTGTGTGTGTGTGTGTGTGTGTGTGTGTGTGTGTGTGTGTGTGTGTGTGTGTGTGTGTGTGTGTCTGTGTGTCTGTATGTGGATCTGTGTGTGTGACCCTGCTTAACTCACAGTGTTCTGTGACCACACTGGGTTGTGAGGAGGGAGCCCTGTCGGCTGGTGCTAGCCGCTGATATATCCTAAGAAAGGGTGCTCAGTGAAGTCATAGTCTGTGGCTTCCCATTCTCATGAATTAAATGAGATATTTCATCAACAACAACAGTGGAAAATTACTGGAAGTTGATCAGAAAATTGTTCCAGTTAAGATCTCCCTGTCTGACACTCTAATGATGCTCAGGTTAGCTACTGACCAACTCCTACAGGGTCCAAGGAAAAGGTTTTGTTTTGTTCTCTCCTGTGGCAATGCTGGCTGCAGCCCAAGCAATTATAACGCCGTCTCAGGAAGCAGATCTGAGGGCAGCTGGAATAAGACCATAAGACATAGGAGCAGAATTAGGCCATTCAGCCCATCAAGTCTGCTCTGCCATTCCATTATGGGTGATCCTGGATCCCACTCAACCCCTGCCTTCTCACCATATCTTTTGATGCCCTGACCAATCAGGAAACAATTAACTTCTGCCTTAAATATACCCATGGACTTGGCCTCCACTGGCAGAACATTCCACAGATATACTACTCTCTGACAAAAAAAATCCCCCTTACCTAGAACCATAGAACATTACAGCACAAAAGCAGGTCCCTTGGCCCATTTTGGCCGTGCTGAACCATTTTTCTGCCTAGTCCCACTGACCTGCACCTGGACAATATCCCTCCATACCCCTCTCATCCATGTACCTGTCCAAGTTTCTCTTAAATGTTAAAAGTGAGCCCGCATTTACCACTTCATCTGGCAGTTCATTCTGCACTCCCACCACTCTCTGTGTGAAGAAGCCCCCCCCCCCCCCATGTTCCCTTTAAACTTTTCTCCCTTCACCCTTAACCCATGTCCTCAGGTTTTTTTCTCCCCTAGCCTCAGTGGAAAAAGCCTGCTTGCATTCACTCTATCTATACCCATCATAATTTTATACACCTCTATCAAGTCTCCCCTCATTCTCCTGCACTCCAGGGAATAAAGTCCTCTGTTCTAAAAGGTTGTCCCTCAATTTTGAGGCTGTGCCCTCTAGTTCTGGATACCCCAACATAAGAAGCATCCTCTCCACATCTAGTCTTTTCAACATTCAGTGGGTTTCAATGAGATCCCCATGCATTCTTCTAAATTCCAGTGAGTACAGGCCCAAAGCTCTTCATAAGTTAACCCCTTCATTCCTGGAATCATCCTTGTGATCCTCCTCTGGACTCTCTCCAATGACAACACAACCTTTCTAAGATATGGGGCCCAAAACTGTTGACAATAAAGTGCAGTCTGATTCGTGTTTTATAACTGCTCAGCATTATCTCCTTGCTTTTATATTCAATTCCCCTTGAAATAAATGCCAACATTGCCATTTCTTTACCACAGGCTAATCCTGTAAATTAACCTTCTGGAGTCTTGCATGAGGACTCCCAAGTTTCATTGCACCTCTGATGATTGAATCTTCTCCCCGTTTAGATAATAGTTTGCATTTAGATAATAGGCAATGTTCTCTACTTTTGTCCAGACTCCTGTACGACCAACATTAATTCCGATGGTGCTAAAGGGAATTGAAACCGCTTTCCGCTGCTGATCCCTTGATGAGGACTGATGTGCGTTCCTTTGACTTTCCCTTCTTTAAAGTCCACAATCAGTACTTTGGTCTTATTGATGATGAGTGGAGATTGTTGCTATGCCACCATTCTACCAGCCAATCTATCTCACTCCAATACACCTCCTCCTTAACATCTGAAATTCTGCCACCAATAGCTGTGTCATTGGCAAGTTTATAGATGGCATTTGAGCTGAGTCTAGCCATGCAGTCATGGTGTAGAGAGAGTAGAGCAGTGGGCTAAGCACACATCCTTGAGGTGCACCAGTGTGATTGTCAGTGAGGAGGAGATGTTACTTCTGATCTGCACTGAATGTAGTCTCCTGATGAGGAAGTCAAGGATCCAGCTGCAGTCGGAGGTACAGAGGCCCAGGTTTTAGAGCTTGTTGATTAGTACTGAGGGTATGGTGGTGCTGAATGCTGAATTGTGATCAACAAACGGCAGCATGACACAGGTATTGCTATTGTCTTGGTGATCTAAGGCCAAGTGGAGAGTCAGTAAGATTGCATGTGCTGTGAATGGCAAATTGCAGTGAGACCAGGTCTTTGCTTAGGCAGGAGTTGATTCTGGCCATGACCAACCTCTCAAAGAATGTCATCATAGTAGATGTGAGTCCCACTGGTCGATAGTATTGAGGCGGCTCACCCTGCTCTTGTTATGATTGTTGCCCTTTTGAACCAGGTGGGAACCCTGCAACTGTGACTGCGGCAGTAGGAGATTGAAGATGTCCTTGAATATTCTACCAATCGATTGGCACAGATTTTCAGTGCCCTAGCAGGTGCAGCATCAGAACATCAAAAATGTTCTGACATTGGCTTCTGAGACAGAGATCGGCGTCACCAGATGCAGCAGGGATTTGCACAGGTGTAGTTTTTTTCCTCCCTTTCAAAGTGTGCGTAAAAGTCAATTGAGCTGATCCAATGGCTGAGATGCTTCACTCTCAGATAAGCTCAGTTGCATTTTATGCATGTCTCTATGAAGGTGAAAAAGCAGCTGAATGCAGATCAGCCATGATACAATTGTACAGCAGCCAGGTTCGGGAGGCTGAAAATCCTGAGGGAGCAGTGGAGCAGATGAAGAAGAGATGGTGGAAACAAAGTATAAGACCATAAAACATAGAAGCAGAATTTGGTCATTCGACCCATCAAGTCTACACCACCATTTGATTTTGGCTGACTTATTTTCTCTGTCAATCCCATTCTCCTGCATTTTCCCCATAACCTTTGATGCCCTTACTGATCAAGAACCTATCAACCTCAGCTTCAAATATACCTAATGACTTGGTCTCCACAGCCTTCTCTGGTGATGAATTCCTCTGACTCATCATCCCTTGGCTATAGAGATTCTTCCTCATCTCTGTTCTAAAGGGATATCCTTCTATTCTGAAGTGTGCCCTCTGGTCTAGTCTTGCCCACTATAGGAAACATCTTCTCTAAATCCATCCTATCAAGACCTTTCAATATTTGCTAGATTTCAATGAGATCCACCTCATTCTTCTAAACTTCAGTGAGTGAAACCTTGAGCCATCAAGTACTTGTCATACATTAACTCCTTCATTCACAGGTTCATTCTCATGAGCCTCTTCTGGACCCTCTCCAATGCCAGCACATCCTTCCTTTGATATGGGGCCCAAAGCTGCTCAAAATCCTCCATATGCAGTCTGACCAAAGCCTTATAAGTTACATTTTCGCTTTTATGTTCTCATCCTCTGGAATAGTCTTGTATTCTGTTCAATGAACCCGTGGCTCATTCCCAGAGTTTCTGAGGAAAGTGGTGTAATGTTATTTGTGTGTTCACACTTCTTCCTAAACAGGGCTCAACCAAGAGAGGAATAGGGCAAAGTGAAGTGAAGCCATCAAGTCAACCAGAGCACTAGAGCTTAGAAAAAGGCCCCTTAATCAATCTAATCTGTAGTGAACTGTTAATCTGCCTAGTCCCGTCGACCTGCACCTGGATCAAAGCCCTCTAATACCATTACATTTACCCTATCTATACCCCTCATAATTTTCTATACATAATTTAGTATAATTTTTATCTAGTAGTTGAGGTATGGAGAAACACAGAGAGAACTGATGTACATGTAGTGTTAAGTAGAGAGTAACGTGAAAATGCAAACTCGGCTTTCATGGAGCAAGAAACCTTGGGAACAAGGAACGAGCTGCCTCCAGATTTAGTTTGTCTGAACAGCTCCAGCTGTGAGCTTTGCCACAGGTATCTCAGGGAAGGAGCTTTCCATATGAGCTGAATAGTCAGGAATTAGTGAAATGCTTGGAGAATTTATTTCCATGAATGAACCATGTGAGTTTTTTTTGTGTAGAATATTACAGCACAGTACAGCCCCTGTAGCTCACAATATTGTGCAATTTTTTAACCTACTATCTAACCCTTCCCTCCCACAATGCCATTAGTTTCAATATAATTATGGAGAATGATAGGACTGTACCCAGGGTTGAGATTTTTGATTGGAGAAAGGCTAAGTTTGAGGAGATGTGAAAGAATTTAGAAGGAGTGGGTTGGGACAATTTGTTTTATGGGAAGGATGTAATAATGGAGCTCATTTAAAGGTGAAATTTTGAGGGTACAGAATCTTTATGTTCCTGTCAGGTTGAAAGGAAAGGCTAAAAGTTTGAGAGAGCCATAATTTTCAAGGGATATTGGAAATGGTTTGGAAAAAGAAATATAATATAACAATAAATATAGGTAGCATGGAGTAAATGAGGTGCTTGAGGAATATAAAGAATGTAAAAAGAATCTTAAGAAAGAAATTAGAAAAGCTAAAAGAAGATACGAGGTTGCTTTGGCAAGTAAGGTGAAAATAAATCCAAAGGGTTTCTACAGTTATAATAATAGCAAAAGGATAGTGAGGGATAAAATTAGTCCCTTAGAGAATCAGAGTGGACAGCTACGTGTGAAGCCAAAAGAGATGGGGAGATTTTGAACAATTTCTTTTCTTCGGTATTCACTAAGGTGAAGGATATTGAATATAAGGTAAGGGAAACAAGTAGGGAAGTTATTGAAACTATGACGATTAAAGAGGAGGAAGTACTGGTGCTTTTAAGGAATATAAAAGTGGATAAATCTCCGGGTCCTGACAGGATATTCCCTAGGAGCTTGAAGTTAGTGTAGAAATAGCAGGGGCTCTGACCGAAATATTTCAAATGTCATTAGAAACGGGGATGGTGCTGGAGGATTGGCATATTGTTCATGTTGTTCCATTGTTTAAAAAGGGTTCTAAGAGTAAACCTAGCAATTATAGGCCTGTAAGTTTGACGTCAGTGGTGGGTAAATTAATGGAAAATATTCTTAGAGATGGTATATATAATTATCTGGATAGACAGGGTCTAATTAGGAGCAGTCAATATGGATTTGTGCGTGGAAGGTCATGTTTGACAAATCTTATTGAATTTTTTGAAGAGGTTACAAGAAAAGTTGACGAGGGTAAAGCAGTGGATGTTGTCTATATGGACTTCAGTAAGGCCTTTGACAAGGTTCCGCACGGAAGGTTAATTAGGAAGGTTCAATTGTTAGGTATTAATATCAAAGTAGTAAAATGGATTCAGCAGTGGCTGGATGAGAGATGCCAGAGAGTAGTGGTGGATAACTGTTTGTCTGGTTGGAGGTCGGTGACTAGTGGTGTGCCTCAAGGATCTGTACTGGGTCCAATGTTGTTTGTCATATGCATTAATGATCTGGATGATGGGGTGGTAAATCGGATTAGTAAATATGTAGATGATACTTAGATAGGTGGTGTTGTGGATAATGAAGTAGGTTTTCAAAGCTTGCAGAGAGATTTAGGCCAGTTAGAAGAGTGGGCTGAAAGATGGCAGATGGAGTTTAATGCTGATAAGTGTGAGGTGCTACAGTTTGGTAGGAATAATCAAAATAGGACATACATGCTAAATGGTAGGGCATTGAAGAATGCAGTAGAACAGAGTGATCTAGGAATAATGGTGCATAGTTCCCTGAAGGTGGGATCTCATGTGGATAGGGTGGTGAAGAAAGCTTTTGGTATGTTGGCCTTTATCAATCAGAGCATTGAGTATAGGAGCAAACACGAGGAAATCTGCAGATGCTGGAAATTCAAGCAACACACACAAAATGCTGGTGGAACACAGCAGGCCAGGCAGCATCTATAGGCAGAAGCACTGTCGATGTTTCGGCCTGAGACCCTTCGTCAGGACTAACTGAAAAGAAAAATAGTAAGAGGTTTAAAAGTAGGAGGGGGAAGGGAAAATGTGAAATGATAGGAAAAGATTGGAGGGGGTGGGGTGAAGCTGTGAGCTAGAAAGGTGATTGGCAAAAGGAATACAGAGCTGGAGAAGGGAAGGGATCATGGGATGGGAGGCTTAGGGAGAAAGAAAGGGGGAGGGGAGCACCAGAGGGAGATGGAGAATGGGCAAAGAGAGAGAAAAAGAGGAGGTGGGGAGAAAGAAACTGAATATATCAGGGATGGGGTAAGAAGGGGAGGAGGGGCATGAACAGAAGTTAGAGAAGTCAATGTTCATGCCATCAGGTTGGAGTATTTCAGCGAAACGGTCTCCCAGTCTGAGTCCCAGTCTGCAGTATACCACACCAGCCGACTCATAGATGAAGTGTCGGAGTTGGGATGTAATGTTAAAATTGTACAAGGCATTGGTAAGGCCGAATTTGGAGTATTGTGCACAGTTCTGGTCACTGAATTATAGGAAAGATATCAACAAAATAGAGAGAGTACAGAGAAGATTTAGTAGAATGTTACCTGGGTTTCAGCACCTAAGTTACAGAGATAGGTTGAACATTTCTTTGGAGTGTAGAAGGTTGGGGGGTACTTGATAGAGGTATTTAAAATTATGAGGGGAATAGGTAGAGTTGACGTGGATAGGCTTTTTCCATTGAGAGTAGGGGAGATTCAAACAAGAGGACATGAGTTGAGAGGGCAAAAGTTTAGGGGTAACACGAGGGGAAATTTCTTTACTCAGAGAGTGGTAGCTGTGTGGAACAAGCTTCCAGTAGAAGTGGTAGAGGCAGGTTCTGTATTGTCATTTAAAGTAAAATTAGATAGGTATATGGACAGGAAAGGAATGGAGGGTTATGGGCTGAGTGCAGGTCAGTGGGACTAGGTGAGAATAAGCGTTTGGCACGGAGTAGAAGGGCCGAGATGGCCTGTTTCCGTGCTGTAATTGTTATATGGTTATATAGTATCTATTTTCCTACCATGTCTCTATCTAAGAGTCTTTTAAATGCCCCTAACGTATCTGTTTCTACCACCACCATTAGCAGGGTGTTCCACATATCCAGCACTCTGTGTGGTAAAACTTACCTCTTACATCATCCCTATACTTTCATCCAATCACTTTAAAATCATGCCCTTGTATTATCCATTTCTGACCTAGGAGAAAATCTTTGGCTGTCCACTCTCTCTATGCCTTGTTTTGCTTGAGATGGTTTGATGATTTTTTTTTTCATCATTGTGTATGAGTCTGAAATGTTTGTGTAAACTTAGAAGTGAACTTCAGACATGGGTTAAAGCTGAGTTTGATCTGATAATGCTCATCGATCGGTGGACAACAGGCAGGCTTAGCCTGGAAAAGTAATGGATACAGCCCAGTCCATCACAGGAAAAGCCCTCCCCATCATTGAGCACCTCTTCAGGGATTGCTGCCACAAGAAAGCAGCAGCCACCTTCAAGGATCCCACCATCCAGTCCATGGTCTCTACTCGTTACTTCCATCAGGCAGGAAGTACAGCAGCCTTAGATCCCACACCACCTGGTTCAGGGACAGCTATTACCCTTCAGCCATCAGGGTCCTGAGCCAGGGAGGATAACTTCACTCATCACAACGTAAACTTGATTCTGCAACCTATCAACTCACTTTCTAGGACTCTGCAACTCATAACCTCAGTATTATTTATCTATCTATCTATCTGTTTATTCATTACGAAATACTAAATTATTATAATTGCATTTGAGCTGTTTGCCTTCTTTTGCACATTGGTTGTTTGACCGTCTGTGTGTATTTTTCATTGATTATATTGTATTTCTTTATTCTACTGTGAATGCCTATAAGAAAATGAATCTCAGAGCAGTATATAGTGACATACATGTATTTTGATTATTCATTTACTTTGAACTTTGCTTGTTTCACACTCCTGACTGAGTACAGCGGGAGGAGACATTGGTCACAGAGACAAAGTCAACATCTGCTGCATTGGGAACCCATTTACAATGAAGTTAACATGCTATGATTTAATTTGTGGAGACTTAGGACTCACACGGCGTGATTCGACTTTCAGGCATTTGCACACAGCAATGTCGACAAAACTTCAACTCAATTACAAAGTAGCTGGAGATAGAGGAGGCTACGTACCTGATCGTAGTTCATCCATCCAAAATACAGCCCCACAGGACAGTGAGATGTCCACTCTTCTATCCATAAGACCCAGGAGTAGAATTGGGCCATTAGGCCCATTGAGTCAGCTCCGCCATTTCAACATGGCTGATTTAGTTTCTCTTTCAACCCTATTCTCCTACCTTCTCAGGAACTTATCAACTTCCGTTTTAAATATGCCCAATGACTTGGCCTCTACAGCTGTCTGTGACAATGAATTTCAGATTCACCACCTCTGGCTAAAGAAATTCCATCTCATCCCTGTAGTAAAGGGATATTCTTGATTAAATAATGGAGCAGACTTGATGGACTGATTGACGTGTGGACATTATGGGCTGAGAACCTTCATCAGGACTGCTGCCAGACCTGCTGACTTCCTCCAGCATTTTGCGTGTCCTGCTCAAGATTTCCAGCAATTGCAGAATCCCTTGTGTTTGCAATATCTGTTGTGCTGAGTTGCAACTGTAGTCACTAACTGAGCTCTGTTCGTTCTCAGAGGGAGAAGTTGTCTCAATATTGCAATTGTATGTGATGATGATGAAGTGGCATTTGGAAGGCTGTGTTCAGTTTCGGTCACCTTGTCATGGACAGGAAGCTTACCCTCTACATGGGAACCAACCTTTGTACATCCAAGTCAGTTCCCCAGTGGGCAGATCTCACTCTCCCAACCCTTGTATCTCCAGACAGGAATAACCAGCTGGCTTGGAAGGGATTGCTGAGGATAATGAAGCTGTCTTCTGAAGGATAATTCCCTAATTAACCCAACTGCAATGCTGCTTCAGGGGGCGGAAATGGGGTAATTATGGAGACAGAACTTGCCTGCTAGGTATTTCCCCAGACCACTAACATTCCAACATTAATGGAGTGAGATGGTGGGATGATTGCAGTGGGGAGGGAGAGAGAGAAGTATCAAACACTCTGTAAAATGCAGTAATTTTTTCAATACCTTTATTTGGTGATAAGTTTAGGAATAAGGAGGTCCTGTCAATGAACTTTTACCCTCTGATTAAAATCACCTATCTCCCCCGTCCTTAAAACTGTGTGGAGGGTTGGGAATCAAATGAGAAATTCAAGACTTAATGAGATCAGTGATCATTGTGTGGTGAGATTCAGTGTGGGAAGTGAGGGAGAGTGGGAGGGAGTGTGAAGGAGTGGGGAAGAGGAAGAAAGAAAAGGAAGGGGAGAGAGTGGAAGTGTGAAGAAGGAGAGAAAGAGAAAGGGACAGAGAGAGGGAGTGGGATAGGGAGAGGGACGGGAGCAGCAGAGGTGGAGAGGGAGAGGGAGAGTTTGATAGGGAAATTGAAAGAAAGGGACGGCTCCTCAGTAGAGATCATAAAGAGCACCAAATTTCTTGGTGTTCTCCTGACGGAGAATCTCACCTGGCCCCTCAACACCAGCTCCAAAGCAAAGAAAGCCCAGCAGCATCTCTACATTTTGCAAAGACTGAGGAAAGTCCATCTCCCACTCCCCATCCTCATCACATTCTACAGGGGTTGTATTGAGAGCGTCCTGAGCAACTGCATCACTGCCTGGTTTGGAAATTGCACCATCTTGGATCGCAAGACCCTGCAGTGGATAGTGAGGTCAGCTGAGAAGATCATCGGGGTCTCTCTTCCCGCCGTCACGAACAATGACACTACATGCTGCATCCGCAAAGGAAACAGCATTATGAAGGACCCCATACACCCCTCATACGATCTCTTCTCCCTCCTGCCGTCTGGGAAAAGGCTCCGAAGCATTCGGGCTCTTAAGACCACACTATATAACAGTTTCTTCCCCCAAGCTATCAGACTCCACAATACCCGAAGCCTGGACTGATACCTTGCCCTACTGTCCTGTTTATTATTTATTGTAATACCGGTGCTGTTTTTGTGCACTTTATGCAGTCCAGTGTAGGTCTGTAGTCTAGTATAGCTTTCTCTGTTTTTTTAAATTACGAGTTCGGTCTAGTTTTTGTACTATGTCATGTAAACCATGGTCCTGAAAAACGTTGTCTCATTTTTACTATGCACTGTACCAGCAGTTATGGTCGAAATTACAAAAAAAGTTGACTTGACTTGAGAGAGAGGGGAGGGAGACGTCGAAAAGGAAGAGAGGGAGATGTCCAGAGTGAGAGAAGAAAAAGGAAAGGGGAAAGGAGAATGGTGGGGGATTGGGGGGGTAGTATGAGAAAGAGTCCGGTTGGTAGCTCCGACTGAGTCAAGAAGCTCGCAGGCTGCGGGGGAAGGCTGTTGACCGAGCGGGAGGAACTGGGCGGAGCCGAGACTTACTGTAGGGACTGGGAACAGTTCGTATCGGAGGGAGGGGTATATATACCGAGAGCAAGCGTCCCGTAGCACAAAGGACGTAGCGGCACCGAGGCACACGGAAACGGTAGGTCATTCCCCACTCTCCCTACACCAAATGTCCACGGGATCCAGAGGCTGCGCGGGGAGGGTGAAGGTATCTCCCCTACAGGTTCTGTCCCGGACTGACCCCTCTCCCATCCCGACCCAGGATAGGAGTTAGTGCGTTGTGTTGTAGCGCCAGTTGTGGGAAACCCAGTAGCTAATTGGTGCGCAGTAAAGTGGAAAGTGAAGATGAACGGCGATGGGATGGACCATGGGTAGTGGGGTGGAGGGTGGGGACACGTGTGGTCACTCTGTGGAACTCGCCAGTACGGGAGCGGGGGAGGAGGAAGGGAATGGAAGAGGAGCGAGGAACCTCTTCACCCAGAGCATGAGAGAGAGGGGGGAATGTGATCCCTGAATGAGGGGTCAGCGCGGTGGAGCAAGTTAGAAGGGCCGATAGGCTTCCCTTCTCTCGTTCCTTTATCTTTCTGATGCTTTACATTGAGTTCCCTGTGTTTTTTAATTGTTCCATTTAATATCAACGAATTCGTACAATATACAACCTGAACTTCTTGCCCTTTGCGAGGATTTTGTGGGAGGGACGGGTTAAAAAGCCGTGGGCCGAAAGGTCTATATTGTTTTATGTTCAGTGAAACTGTTCTCCCCTCCCTTAGAACCTGGATGGACATCTCTAAGTAAGGAGCAGATCACATCAGCAACGGTCCATGTACCGGTTTAGAATGGGGGAGGCGGTTCAGTCTAGACGTATAGAGACCAGTGGGAGTTACCACATGAAGCTAATGCCGGCGGAGAATTATCCTCTGTCTCTGGGTTGGGGCAACCATCTACCTTGCTGCGGGAGAGGTATCTGCAAATGCCGGGGGAGGGAACAGCTGCTTGGTGCCCCGGTCTTTGAGAAGGGAAGGGGGTCGTGGGGAAGCGGGGGCAGGTAGCACTCACCGTCCTATACTGTGGGACTGTGGGGTTGGGGGATCCCTTTGGGTCGGTGTCGGGAGAGAGGGTGGAGGCTGGACCTCGTCACCGCTTCACGGGTCAGCGGGGTCCGTGACTCTGACTTCCTGTCGTATTAGAGCGGGGACACCGAACCACGACTCTTCCTTCACCCGTTGATCCTCGCCATCTTTCTACTGTTTAGCACAGTAACAGGACCTTCGGCCCATCGAGTTTGTGCTAAACGTGATGCCAAATTAAACCGGAATCCAGATTCAGGGTCTCAACCCGAAACGTCGACTGTCCGCTCCAGACGCTGCTCGACGCGTTGAGTTCTTTTCAGCATCTGCAGTCTAGTGTCTCTAAACTAAATCGCATCTGCCTGTACATAATTCATATCACTCAATTCCCTGCATCGTCACTTGCCTAACTGCTTCTCCTCCCTTCTATCTGCCTCCACCACAGTCCCAACCAGTATTCCAGACCCCATCACCGTCTGTGTAAAAACAAACTCCCCCACAAACATCTTTAATGCTTGCTCTCTGCTATTTGATATTCCTAACTTCAGTAAAAACACTGTCTGCTCTATCTATACGTCTCATAATTTTATAAACTTCAACCTCTGATGCTCCAGAGAAAAGCAACCGTTTCCCAGCATCTTACATGCTTTTATCTTTGAACCAGCGTCTCCGGCTCTGTGTCCCGTCCCACACCTTCCAAGGCCGTGACCCTCACTGGGCCGAGGTTTCAGGGACAGGCACAATGTGCGATGTTCCCCTACCTTCCACCTCCCAACCTCAGTTACTTCCAGAATTTGTCAATCCCGAAACCGTGGCCAATAATTGGTTGGCTCGTTCTGCAAGTGGAGGGGGACAAACATGGCGGAAGTACCAGGGGACATTGGTTTGGGACGCAGTTGAAAATCGATACTCGATATTATCTCGGAAACCATTGTGTACCTTCAGTGGCAAAGCTTAATAACACGAAGACATCTGCATTAAATGATTTTTTTCAATACTCGGGCATTCCATTTGTACAATTCACAATCGTGTTGATTAGCATTGTAGAATTTTGTAAAAACAGCACAATATAGGATTTGAATCTTATCTTTCCAAACCGAGATAGACGAGCTGATATTTGCCGCATCAGTTTAGGAAGGGACAGTAGAACGTCAGAAATTAGAGGTGCACAGGGGTGGCGGAGTGGGTGGAGCCTCTGCTTCGATCCCTGTGATGTGTGGGTTTTCCTGGGTGCTCCGATTCCTCCCCGAGAAGTTTGCGGTCGTAAGGTTAATTGTCCCTTGTAAGTTCCAAACGTGTGCGGGTGAGGGGTAGAATCTCGCAGGAGTCGAAGGGAATGAGGGAAGTAGGTGGTCGCTGATCTCTATGGGCCGAAGGGCCCGTGTCCGTGCTGGATGACAACACGTTTGTTCCAGCTGAATTATGGCATGAAAATGCCAGGATTATTTTGGCGTAACCTTCCCCGTCCTGAAAGGCTTCCTGTTTGCTCCCCCGAGGAGGAGCAGCACCGGGCGGGAGATCTAGCCTCCCAGCCTTCGCAAGGAAGCACAAACGTTGGGCGAGGAGGGAGATGAATTAATTTGTCACTGTTTACAGAACAAATTCTTCATCTGAAGTCTCTCTAGCAGGTCTGAAGTTGCCCGGCTGAAGGTTTGCACTTTGTGTCCGAACTTCTGGAACATTCCTAAATACTTAGATCCCGGTTACATCGGTGTCTCCCGCCGGTGTGTGGCTGCTCCTGGAGGAAGTCTACTCGCATCCTTCTGTTCCTCGGCCGGACCGTGTTGTGGAGTTTACTGCTCATCGGTGGGACTGCCCTCTCTTTCCCTCCACCAGGGTCCCTCAGCATCTCCTTCTGCGCAGACCTCGGGTCAACCAGGGAATGACCATCACCTATACAGCACGAGTTGCGAATGTCCGCTTCTGCAGCTTCTCCAAGCTGCTGGTGCTGTGGAAAGGGAGCATCTACAAACTCCTGTATAAGGAATTCCTGGTCTTCTCATTCATGTACGCCGTCCTCAGTATCGCTTACAGGTCAGTCACAAAGAGCTGCTCAGTGGCCCCCTTACCGTTAACTTATTTCTGTAAAGTTGATCGAGCTTGGCCTTTTCTTTTTGGAGGGAGGGAGTTTGAGAAGTGTCTTGATAGGGTCTTAGAACACTACAGCATAGAAGCGGGCCCTTTGGCCCATCTAGTCCATTCCTGTCCTGGAGTTGGAGGACTGGCCGTAGATATGGATACGAGGAGGGTTATGTTCTTGTTATGTTCTGTTCTGATGAGCATAGGGGGCATGTTATGTTGCTGATGGAATGAATGGTGATTCTTGCAGGCTGCCTCCGGCACATCCTTAGGTTGTGTTGATTGTTAATGCAAAATGACTCATTTCACTGTATGTTTCCATGTACATGTGATAAATAAATAAATCTGATTCTGAAGCTAAACCTTCAACATGGATGGCTTTGTATTGATGCCATGTACTCAGCCACTGGATCCTGTAAATGAACACAGACTGTACATATGTGTTTGGCTATTTCCAGTAACAAGTGATAGCAGAGGAAGTAGTATCAGATGGAATCAGAATCAGGTTTATAATCACAGACATGTAATGTGAAATTCATTAACTTTGTAGCAGCAGTTCAATGCAAAATATAAAAAATAATAACTAAGTGAATCTTATTCAATATACTTTATACAGTATAGGTATATTGAATTGATTAAAAGTCATGCAAAAACAGAAATATTATATATTTTAAAAATGAGGGTTTTTAAATTTTTAAATATATTTTAAAAATCCAAGGGTTCAATGTCCATTTAGGACTCGGATGGCAGAGGGGAAGAAGCTGCTCTTGAATCACTGAGTGTGTGACTTAAGGTTTCTGCACCTTCTACCTGATGGTAACAGTGAGAAAAGGACATGCCCTGGGTGCTGGAGGTCCTTGATAATAGACGCTGCTTTTCTGAGACACCACTCCTTGAGGATGTCCTGGGTACTTTGTAGGCTAGTTCCCAAGATGGAGCTGACTAAATTTACAACCCTCTGCAGCTTCTTTCAGTCCTGTGCAGTAGCCCCCCCCCCGATACCCGACAGTGATGCAGCCTGTCAGAATGCTCTCCGTGATACATCTGTTGAAATTTTTGAGTGTATTTGATGACATACCAAATCTCTTCAAACTCCTAATAAAATATAGCTGCTGTCTTGCCTTCTTCATAACTGCATCAGATTAGGTCCTCAGAGATCTTGACACCCAGGAACTTGAAACTGCTCATTCTCTCCACTTCTGATCCCTCAATGAGGATTGATATGTGTTCCTTTATCTTACCCTTCTGGAAGTCCACAAACAGCTCTTTCTGTCACAAAGGGACAGGAGGCTGGACCCAAGTGCAGGACACAGGCACTGAAGTACCAGGGGCAGGACGGGAACAATTAAACGACAGACAAGATGTGGTGACCGTGGTGTGCGTGAGGGACATAGCATTCAAGGTGATTCTGGGGTTCCAGGAGAGTCTTAAAGTTCAGGCAAGGCGGTTCTGAGAGTTCAGGCGAGGCAGGATCCCGAGAGCTCAGGCGAGGCAGGATCCCGAGAGCTCAGGCAGGGTCTAGGAGTTCACTGGGTGGGCTGTATAACTCCTAGGCAGGGCCCAGACCTCCCAGGCAGGAACACAGGGGCCTGGGCAGGTCACGGGACACCTGGGTAGGTAGCGGGGCACAACCCTTTTGCAGCGAGGGATGGAAAGAGGCAGAGTCCCCCACCGGGCAACAGCAGTCCAGCCAGGCTTATCCAATGGAGGCAAGGGATAGGAAGGGAACTAGGTGCAGGGTGACTGCCAGACTTAGTTGAAGAACTCAACTTTAACAAGGGGAATTCCAAGCCAGGGCAACTAGAGGAACAGGGTCAGCAGGACAACCTTCCAAGTCCACTCAGTCCCAGAGCCCCCTATATACACCGCCAGCCGATGGGCATCAGGTGCATCTCCTTGAGCCCCAACAAGCCACGATGATCCACAGGTGTGACTAATTGGGCTCAAGGGCGAAAGAATGGACAGATACAAGACCCGGAATCCGGAGTCTGCGTCCGGATCAAGACCCTGAATGTGGGCTCCGGACCAGACCAAAACACTTGTCTTACTGACGTTGAGTTCCAGGTTGTTGTGCACCACTCCACTAGTTGGTATATCTATTCCTGTATGCCCTCTTGTCACCACCTGAGATTCTACCAACAGTGGTTGTATCATCAACAAATTTATAGATGGTATTTGAGCTATGCCTAGCCACACAGTCAAGGGTATATAGAGAGTAGAGCAGTGGACTAAGCACACACCCCTGAGGTGCACCAGTGTTGATCGTCAGTGAGGAGGAATTGCTATCACCAATCCACAGATTGTTGTCTTCCGGTTAGGAAGTTGAGAATCCAATTGCAGAGGGAGATACAGAGGTCCAGGTTCTGCAACTTCTCAATCAGGATTGTGGGAATGATGGTATTAAATGCTGAGCTATAGTCGATGAACAGCATCCTGACAAAGGTGCTTGTGTTGTCCAGGTGGTCTAAAGTCGTGTGGAGAACCACTGAGATTGTGTCTGCCATTGACTTATTGTGGCAATAGGCAATTTGCAATGGGTCTGGATCCTAGCTGAGGCAGGAGTTCAGCTTAATAATTACCAACCTGTCAAAGCATTTCATCACTGTAGATGTGAGTGCTACTGGGCGATAGTTATTAAGGCAGCTCACATTATTCTTCTTAGGCACTGGTATAATTGTTGCCTTTTTGAAGCAAGTGGGAACTTAAGCCATTAGCAGTGAGAGGTTAAATATGTCCTTGAATACTCCCAACATTGTTGGCACAGGTTTTCAGAGCCTTACCAGGTACTCCATCAGCATCTTCCACCTTGCGAGGGTTCACTCTCTTTAAAGACAGCCTCTGAGACAGAGATCACAGGGTTATCAAGTGCAGCAGGGATCTTCACAGCTGTAGATGTGTTCTCCCTTTCAAAGTGTGCATAGAAAATGTTGAGTTCATCTGGTGGTGAAGCATCATTGCCATTCATGCTAATGGGTTTCACTTTGTAGGAAGTAATGTCTTGCAAGCCCTGCCGGAGTTGTTATGCATCCAACCTCATTCAAAATTGTCTCTTTGCCCTTGAAATAGCCCTCTGCAAATCATACCTGGTTTTCTGGTACAGGCCTGGGTGGCCAGATTTGAATGCCACAGATCTAGCCTTCAGCAGATGACATACTTCCTGGTTTATCCATGGCTTTTGGTTTGGGAATGTACAGTGTCTTTGTAGGCACACTCATTCTCATGGGTTTTAATGAAGTCTGTAGCAACTGCAGCATACTCATTCAGCTTTGAAGATGAATCCCTGAACACAGTCCAGTCCACTGATTCAAAGCAGTGCTGTAGGTGCTACTGTGCTTCCCTTGTCCATACCTTCTTGGTCCTCACTACTGGTGCTGCAGTCTTCAGTCTCTGCCTGTACTCAGGCACAGTGGCCTTAGTGAAAAGGATTCCTGCTTCTATGTGCTTTTACTGAAGTACTGACTCTGGTCATTTGCCAATAACTTCAAAGTTCGAAGTAAATTTATTATCAAAGTATGCATGTCACCATATACTGATACCTTGAGATTTGTTTTCATGAAGGCGTTTACAGGAAAATAAAGAAATACAATTTATGAAAAACTATAAGCAACTAAGACTGAAGAACAAGCAATGTACAAAAGAAGACAAACTGCAAATAATAAAAATGTAAATGTATAATGCTGAGTACATGAGTTGTTGAGTCCTTCAAAGTGAGTCTGTAGGTTGTGAGTCAGTTCAATGTTGGCATGAGTGAAGTTATCCACACTGATTCTTGAATCTGGTGGCGTGGGATCTCAGGCTCTTGTATTTCCTGCCCGATGGTAGTAGTGAGAAGAGAGCATGGTGGGGATCCTTGATGATGGATGTTGCTTTCTTGTGGCAGCACTCCTTGTAATGTGCTCAGTTGTGGGGAGGACTGGGCTGTATCCAGAACTTTCTGTAGACATTTTCATTCCTGGGCATTGGTGTTTCCATATCAGGCCATGATACCACCAGCCAAAATACTATCTCCACCGTGCACCTATAGAAGAATCTATTTTTCCCCCAAGTCACCACGTGTCATGGTTTGTGCAGGCAGACCCAGTAACTGTGTATATTCTGACACTATAGAACTTTCTGCTTTGCAACACACCCTAAATACAACCTGCTTTCCTCCTAATCATTCTTCAGTATGGAGGCATAGCTGCAGGGACTTGGCAGCACAGTGCAGGTGGACAGTTATTGGTCCATACAGCATGGAAGCAAGCCCGTCAACCCTACCTGTCCATGCTGACCAATAATCCCATACAAGCAATTTGCCCGTGTTTGATACATATCCCTCTAAACCTTTCCTATCAAGGTGTCTTTTAAATGTTATTATGCCTACCTCACCAATTACGCTGGTAGTTACTAATCAGAACTTCCAGCTGTGAACAACAAAACTCCCTGATATAAAATTCACACTAATGTGTGCAGAAACTGGCGATTATGATTTCTGCATTCAAAGAAAGTGGTGATTGAGAGGTCCAAGACAGAGGTGGTTGTATCTCATAATGAACAATTACATTAAACTGGAGAGGTTGCAAAAATACTCACTGGGTTGTTACGACTAGCGAGGGACTTGAGTTATAAGGAGAAAGGGACAGATTAGGACTGCTTTCGCTGGAGAGGAGGAAGAAGAGGGGTCGCATTATCGGGGTTTATAACATCTTGGGGGGCATTTACAAAGTGGACAGTCATAGTCTTTTCCCCAGGGTGGAACAGTCCAAAACCAGAAATCTCGAATTTAAGTGAGAAGGGATCTGAAGAGCACACAGATGGTGGTGGTGATGTGAGGAAGTGATTAAGACAGGAACATCAACGATATTTAAAAAGCAGTTGGACAGCTATATGGATAGGAAGGGTTTAGCGAGATATGGACTAATCACAGGCAAATGGGACTTGTTCAGATATGCAACCTGATCAGCACAAGATGAGATGGGCCCGTTTCCTTGTATGAATCTATGACTCTAAAATGTTCTGAAGCAGTGTGTGTGTGTGTGTGAGTGAGAGAGAGGGAGAGGGAGAGAGAGAGAGGGGGAGAGAGAGAGAGACAGAGGGAGAGAGAGAGAGGGGGAGAGAGAGAGAGAGAGAGAGAGAAAGAGAGAGAGAGAGAGAGAAAGATCTATTGGGATTTGAAATAAGCTAGCAAACAGTCCAGTGGCTCGAATGGCCGATGGTCAGTGTGTAACAAATAAAATCCTTCAGGTTCTGAGTTGATTCCACGATTGTTTTGGTCATTCTTATAATTTAATGTTAAAATTCATTCTGCACAAGGTTTTTGTTTCTGGAAGAGCAGAAGAGGTATTTCGAGAAGCTGGCTTTGTATTGCAACCACTACGCCAACCTGATCCCTATGGCCTTCGTGCTGGGTGAGAGATGTTTGCCATTTCCTTATATTACTTGAAAACTCACGCACATGTGACCCTTTAGTCCCCCAAGCGGGGGGGGGGGGGGGGGGGGGGTGGAGGGGGAGAAGAGAGAGAGAGAGAGAGAGAGAATGAATCTGTTGTGGGACTGATTTCCCTGTAAAGAGCTGGCGTGATTTGATCGGCTAAATTACCTCCAAATATTGTAATAAGTAAAACTGGGGGGAGGAGGAGCAAGCTGATGTTTCCCCACACTGCTACACCACATCTGATCCTGGTTACCCGCAGATGATTCGCAACCTCAGCTGTCGGTTACTCGAAGTGGGGGCGGGGTTGCTAGAAAAGGAGGTGACTGAAGATTTCGAGACGTTCCGGGGGGCCCTTCACCCACCAAGCTATAGGCCGACTACAGCAACTTCCATCATTATAGCGCCTTTCAGGATGCTGGCCGGGTTCTGCAGATCTGCCAGTGAGAATCAGTAGCGGAATGCGCTACATTGTCAGGAACGCTGGTTCTCAGCTCATAAAGAAACGGAACTGCCACTCAGGTCATTCCCACCAACTTTTTTTTTTACAAAATATGTTTATTACAAATAACATTATATAATTCCACAACAAATAGGATGGTATTTCCGTGAAATATGCAGACAAGACACTCCCGACTCAGGGTCGGAGACATTGCGAAGGAACGTTGCCCGCCGCGAGGGTTGGCTGGGACGCGTCCAGCGGTTGTCTTCGCCGCTGGTGGTTCTCACTCGGGTTCTGCTCTGTTGCTCAGGGTTTTATGTGACTTTGGTGGTGAACCGCTGGTGGAACCAGTACACGAGTATCCCGCTGCCCGACCGCCTCATGTGTGTCATCTCCGGAAACGTGCACGGCGCTGATGAGCGGGGCCGCCTGCTGCGCCGGACCATGATGAGGTACGCCAGCCTTTCGGCGCTCCTCATCCTGCGCTCCGTCAGCACGGCCGTCATCAAGCGGTTCCCCACCATGGACCACGTGGTGGAAGCAGGTGAGGGGTGGGGGTAGAACAGGGCATCTAACCGCTGAAGCCGCCCTTCGACCTTGGATCGCCCCTCCATCGGAGCGGGGAAGGTGTAGTGAGGGTGACGGGAATAGACAGGAAAAGATCGGAGGCCATAATCCGATCAGCTCAGGTGGGTTCGAGGGGATGAACGACCTCTTTGTCCTTGGAGATCAGGTGAGGTGGAGTCCGGGGTCCAATCATTGAGATGTCCGAAGACTGAGCAAGTGGGAGGGGGCAGCCAGAACCTGCAGAGATGTGGGGGGGGGGGGTGGAGGGAGGGCACAGTGTGGGGAGGGGAGGAGAGAATGTGGAGGAGGGGGAGGCTCTCTGGCGGGGAGGGGAAACCCTTGGTGGGAGGCGCTGGGAGCGGGTTCAGTGGGAACTTTCTAAAGGGGATTGGGTTGGGAATTGTAGAAAAAGGAAGATGTTGCCAGAACTCGAAGACCTGAGTTCTCGGGAGAGGTTGAGCGGACTCGAGCTTTATTCCTTGGGACTTGAGAGACTGACGAATAATCTGATCGCGGTGGCAGCAGGGATAAACTGCGCCGAAGAATGCGAGAGGTATTGCAAGGATGAGAGTAAGCAGAGAGAAGGGTCTGTAACGGAGGGACTGTGTGCAGCTGTGAGCTGGCGAGCCGTCCCTCAGGGGGTGGAGAAATCACGCGTTGGATTTTCCAGGGTTTATGACCAAAGAGGAGCGCAAGAAATACGAGAGCCTTCACTCTCCGTACAACAAGTACTGGATTCCGTGTGTGTGGTTCACCAACCTGGCCGCCAAGGGACGCAAGGAAGGACGGATAAAGGACGACAGCGCTCTCAAGCTGTTGATGGAGGTATTGGAGCTTGGGTATGGCTGAGGCGATTTCCTAGGGTTTAAATTCCCCAGACTCTTCCACCGGCTTCGTCAATGCACACAGAAAGGCAGAGGGTGAATGGTAGAGAAGGAACAAATGACCTATATCTGTTCCTATTTTTTGCCGTTTCACACTGATACAGTGGAGGCTGAAAGTGATATCGGGTCCTGGGTCCCCTAGATACAGTCATAGAGCACAGTCCAGAGATACAGTCATAGAGCACTACAGCATATAAATAGGCCTTTCGGCCCATCTAGGCAGTGCCGAAGTATTATTCTACCTAGTCCCATCGACCTCCACTTGAACCATAGCCCTCCAAACCTCTTCCATCCATGTACCTTCTCTTAAATATTGCTATCAAACCCATATCCATCACTTCTGCCCGCAGCTCGTTTCTTCACTTGCACCACCCTCCAAGTGAAGAAGTTCCCTCTCATATTTTACCATTCACACTTAACCTACAGCTTCTCGTTCCAGCTTCACTCAACTTCTGGAAAATGCATTTACCTCTCATAATTTTGTAAGTCTCTTTGTTTAGGGTGTTGGTTCAAAATTCACAACAGTTGGTGTGGATATTTAATTTAGTTAAATATTCTGGAATTTTAAAAAAACTACAGGGTCCACAAAACAGTCAGATGCTTACAGAGTTCCACCGGATTGGCCAAGAGAATCACAGATTTTATGTAGAAATGAATGGAATTAAGAGTAGATGGTATCCACAAAAGAACAGACTACCACAGGGATCAGTCCTGGCACCTCTACTATTTAATGTTTACACAAGCGACCAACCAAACTCTCCTAACATTCACATCTAACACTCCTAACATCTATGCAGACGAACAATGCATAGCAACACAAGCTAACTCCTTCCAAGAAGTACGACTTATAGCAGTCCTCGAAGCAATGAAGTAGTATTATGAAAAATGGTCTTTGAACCCAAATCCATCAAATTGTGTGCATCAAGTGTGCATTCCTCAAGTGTGTGCATTCCACCTGAGGAATCAAGAAGCAGCTCAGAAACTCAAGATCTTCTGGTGTGGGAAGGAGCTCGAACACCATCTGACTCCAATTTACCTGGGCGAGACACTGAATAGGACGCTCTCATTTACCACCCACATCCAAAAACTCCGAGGGAAAGTTGGCTCTTGCAATTCCGTCTTGAAAAATTAGCTGGCATGAAATGGGGAGCTAATGCTCACACACTTAGATCAACTGCCCTAGCACTCAGCTATGTACCTGCAGAATACTGTGCACCTGCGTGGGGCAGATCAGCCCATGCAAAGAAAATAGACCCGTTGCTTAACGAAGCCTTCCTAATAATCATGAGCACACTGCGCCCCACACCCACTAACATCATTTACAGACTTGCAAGCATTGCTCCCCCAGAGATCCGAAGACAAACTACAACAAAAATTGAAAAAAGTAAACAGAACTCAGATCCACGGCACCCACTACATCATCATATGCCAGTTTCCAACTGCTTAAAATCGAGGAAAAGCTTTGCTACAGTGGAGGAACATCCCCCTAAACATACAGGATTGACCTCTGGCAACAAACAGAAGCCAGAACCCCACCAATCAATACAGTGCAAGACCCCGGGGGCACTGCTTGACAGACAGAAGTGATGCACTCTCAGCAGAGCAAGAGCAGGAGTTTGTAAGAACGGGAGACAATATGGTTTAAAGACCAGTGAATCCTGTGAGTATGATGAAAGGGTGCAGAACATTGAACACGTTCTGCACAACTGCCCACTCTCACCTGATTTAGCTGACGCTGACCTGCTCAACATCAACCAGACAACACTAGAGTGGGAGGCTATGAATGAACCTGATTGGCAACGCTAATCGGAGAAGGGAATTTGGTGTCATTAGCCTCAATGTCATGTAGATAGTTGTAACTAGCCTTTGAAATGAAACCTCATTCTCACCATCAGCTTCTGAGTGGCAGCAGTACTGGATCTCTTATGTTCATGGCGCCTGTCATGTGTGTTCACACCAACTGTCATGTACAAATGTTTGTAAGTTCACATCACCTGTGGTGTATGTTCATGCCACCTGTTGTGTGTATGTGTACTGCCGTGTTGTTTGCAGAATTTAAGGCCAATTCTTGACACTTCCTGCGGTTCAGTTGATTGAGATGTTGAGCTTGCCAAAGGTCCTGCTTTCATGGTGTGTGACAGTGTTTCTGTGGATACCTAACTCCCAGACACTGGAAGACCATAAGATATAGGAACAGATTTAGGCCATTTGGCCCATTGAGTCTGCTCTGCCATTCAGTCATGAGCAGATCCAATTCTTTCAGTCATCCCCACTCCCCTGCCCTCTCCCAATACACAATGATACCCTGGCTAATCAAGAACCTATCTATCTCTGCCTTAAATGCATCCATTGCCTTGGCCTCCACAGCCGCTCAGCAACAAATTCCACAGATATACCACCCTCTGACTAAAGTAATTTCTCTATATCTCTATTCTAAATGGACATCCTTCAATCTTGAAGTCGTGCCCTCTTGACCTAGAGTCCCCTATACAGTTGGTCCCAAACTAGAGAAGGGGCAAAATTCCTATTTCTGGCATCTGCTGAGTGACCCTTATGTTTGTCCCAGCTGTGGGATTAATGTGAGGAGACAGGAATGACCAGGATGGTGGAGGATGGAGTTCTGTGACACAGTCTGGGCAAGTCTGGAGGAGAGTAAGTGAGAGGGAGAAAGAGAGATGCACTTTTCCTTGACTTCATCTAAACCAGCAGTGTACTAACACCAAGTTATTTCCCTCAAAGAGAGTTGTTTATTTTCTGTCCAAGGTTGAGAGATTTTGATGAGGTTCTACTCTTCAGCCATGGGCTCATTTGCACCAAAATGATCATAAGTGACTTTGGTTCAATGAATGAAAGGGTGAAATTCTATTTCAGCAGAGCCCCACTGAGTCCACTTGACCTTGAGCTAACCATTTAATCCAACTTGCTCCGCTCTCACCCCTTCCCTTCCCATCTGTAGTTTCACAGAGTAATACAGTGCAGAATAAGGCCCACGGAGTCTGTGTGAGTTCATCTACATCAATCCTTATGATTTTCCCCATATTCCCATCAATTTGCCCCAGATTTTCGCCCCCATCCACACACTGTGGACAACGGCTGACCAAACTGAATGTGAGGGAATGCTGAGCTCCCTGGGGAAAAACTCATGTGGTCGCAGGTAGAGTGCACAAACTGTACCAGGAGTCAGGATTGAACTCCAATCTCTGGAGCTGTAAGATAGCTGTTCCACCCACTGCACCACCTTCAATTACCATCAAATTTGCCTCTTTATTTCTCTCAAACAGAACATGACACTCTGCAAAAGAAAAACTTTTACCTGTTGACCTGTTTGTGTTTACTAGTTATATTATGACAAAAAAAATCAACACCCAGGTCCTTCGGCCCAACTTGTTCATGCCAACCAAGATGCCTAACTGAGTTAGTCCATTTGCCTGGGTTTGATCCATGCCTTTCCTTTCAGTGTATCTGTCCAAATGTTGTAATTGTACCTACCTTTATGAATTTCTCCGGTAGCTCGTTCCATGTACACACCGGCCTTTAAATTTTTCTCCTCCCAACTTGAATTGATGTCCTCTAGTTTTAGACTCCTCTGTCCTGGGAAAGATAGTGGCCATTCACACACCTCATCATTTCGTAAACATCTCACTTGTTGAAGGCTGCTGGAAAGTCTAAACAGTCGCCTTCACTTCAGGGAAAAAGCCCCAGTCTATCTGACCTTTCCTTAAAATCCTGGTGAATATTTCGTACATATTTTCTAGCTTAATGACCTCTTGCCTTTATCTGGATGACCAGAACTGCACACAATACTCCAAGTATGATCTCACTAATGACTTGTACAGTTATAACATGAGGTTCCAACTCTTGTACTCAGTGCCCTGACTGATGAAGGCCAGTCTGTAAACACCTTCACCAGCCTGTCTACCTGTGACACTACCTTAAGGGTACCCCAGGTTCCTCTGTACTCCACGCACCCTACTATTCATTGCTTAAGTCCAGTCTTGGTTTAATTCCCAAAGTGCATCTCTAGAATCTAGATCCTGTAGTTACTTCAGACACTATCCACCACACCATCAATTATGGTGGCATCCACAAACTTCCTGCTCATGCCACACACATTTGATGCACCATCAATAACTCACACTGAGACGTAGGCGAGATATCGGCTTTTATTGACTGGAAGAAGGAACCAGGAGTGAGTGTCTATCATACAAGGTCTTGGAGACTGAGGCCGAGCGTCAGGCCGCAGGTCTCCTTTATACAGGGGCCTGTGGGAGGAGCCACAGGAGCAGTCAGCAGGGGCGTGTCCCGACAGGCACATAGTTCACCACAACATTCTCACCCAAATCATTAATATAGATGACAACCAGCAGGGCATCTAGCACCCTGCAGCACACCACTGGTCACAGGCCTCTGATTTGAAAAACACACCTACACCACCACTCTCTGAATTCTGCTACCAGGCAGCTCTAGTGATTAACTGTGATTTAGGATAGGACAGAATATGGAAATACTGTATTAATACTGATGGAAAATATCAAGTAACATTTATTTTTCTTGTTACCTCCCCAAGACACAAAATGTATTATAAAACAGTTTTCAGTTTGATGTTGTCAGTATTAACAGTGGGTACAAACATTCTCCCAAACTGATGTTTTGTCAATCTGGATCAAGATTGGCAAGTTGCTCTTGGTATTAGAACATAGAACACTACAGCACAATACAAGCCCTTTGGCCCACAATGTTGTGTCGGCCTTTTAACCTGCTCTCTGATCAATCTAACTCTTCCCTTCTATATTTTTCTATCATCCATGGGCCCATCTAAGAGTCTCTTAAATGTCCCTAATGTATCTCTCTCTGCAACAACCACCCCTGTGGGGGGGGGGGGGTCCTTTATTAGTCAGTTCCACCCTGGGAAAAAGTCTCTGGCTATCCATTTGATCTATGCCTATCTTGTACACTTCCATCACCTCTCATCCTCCTTCGCTCCAAAGAGAAAA
This sequence comes from Hypanus sabinus, assembly GCF_030144855.1. NCBI lineage: Eukaryota > Metazoa > Chordata > Chondrichthyes > Myliobatiformes > Dasyatidae > Hypanus > Hypanus sabinus. Next base: position 56,703,635 of record NC_082721.1, on the reverse strand, counting down.
GCCCTAAAGTCCTAGTTCACTCAACCTATCCTCATCTGACAAATTCTCTAATCCAGGCAACATCCTGGTAAATCTCCTCTGCACCCTCTGTAAAGTTCCCACATCATTACTCGAATGAAGCTTTTCACTGCCTCTCTGAACAGGGGAAGTTGGGTTTCACAAGCAACCAAAGTGTGGCAATCTATCTCTAACCACACCTTCGACATCTATATTCAGCCTGTTCCACAAATATTTTTGGTTTGTTTAAGGGTTAAACCAGTGAGAGTGAATCAGCACCAAGTTGGAATCTGTCTAAAATCTCTGTACCCACTATTTTCCATTACCCTTATTGTCCAGCACTCTCTCCTTCTGCACTGCCGATATTTCACATAGGCCCCTGTCTCTCCCTTGCCAAATATTTCACCTCTCTGCTCCTTTCGGATGCTCCTGAGAAACTTTTTCTTTGACCAAACATTTGGTTAGCTGTCTGTAGCATGCTTTAGGATTAAAATGTATCCATTTGCCCCCCTGTAAAGAGGTTTTTGATATTCAAGGTGTTACACTAATGTAAGATGTTGCCAGATACTGTGGCGAGTGAGGTGGCATGGTAGTGTAACAGCTAGCACATCATTCTACAGCGCCAGCCAGCTATCAGTGATGGGGGTCAATTCCCAGTGCTATCTGTAAGGACTTTGTATATTCCCTCCATGACTGTGTGGATTTCCTCCTCCAGTTTTTTCTGACATTCCAGATATATGGTTAGGGTTAGTAAGTTGTGGGGATGGTATGTTGGTGCCAGGAGCATGGTGCCACTTGTCCAATGCCCCCAGCATGACTTCACTGATTTGATTTGGTGTTAACAACACATTTCACTGTATGTTTTGATGTTAATGTGACAAATAAAGCTAATAGAGACATAGAAAACTTACAGCACAATACAGGCCCTTCAGCCCAAAGTTGTGCGAAATATGTCCCTACCTAGAAATTACTAGGCTTACCCATAGCCCGCTATTTTTCTAAGCTCCATGTACCTATCCAAAAGTCTCTTAGAAGACCCTAACGTATTTGCTTCCACCACCGTTGCTGACAGCCCAGTCCATGCACTCATCACTTTCTACGTAAAAAGCTTTCACATGACATCTCCTCTGTACCAACTCCCCAGCACCTTAAACCTGTGTCCTCTCGTGGCAACCATTTCAGCCCTGGGAAAAAACCTCTGACTATCCACATGGTCAATGCCTCTCATCATCTTATACACATCTATCAGGTCACCTCTCATCCTCCGTTGCTCCAAGGAGAAAAGGCTGAGTTCACTCAACCTACTCTCATAAGGCATGCTCCCCAATCCAGGCAACATCCTTGTAAATCTCCTTTTCACCCTTTCTATAGTTTCCACATCTTTCCTGTAGTGAGGTGATCCTTTTCCATAGTGAATACTGAAATATTCATTATTTACTTCTGCTATTTCCTCTGGTTCCATACACACTTTTCCTCTGTCATACTTGATAGGTCCTATTCTTTCATGTCTTATCCTCTTTCTCGTCATATACTTGTGGAGCGCCTTCAGGTTTTCCTTAATCCTGCCTGCCAAGGCCCTCTCATAGCTCCTTCTGGCTCTCATCAGTTCCTTCTTAACCTCCTTCCTGTTAGTCTCATAATCTTCGAGATCTCTAATACTACCTAGCTCTCTGAACCTTTTGTAAGCTTTTCTTCTTGACTAGATTTATTACAGCTTTGTACACCACGGTTCCTGTACCCTACCATAACTTCCCTGTCTCATTGGAATGTACCTATGCAGAACTCCACACAAATATTCCCTGAATGTTTGCCACATTTCTTCTGTACTTTTCCCTGAGAACATCTGTTTCCAATTTAAGCTTCCAAATTCCTGCCTGATAGCCTCATAATTCCCCTTACTCCAATTAAACGCTTTTCTAACTTGTCACTTCCAATCTCTCTGCAATGCTATTGTAAAGGAGATAGAATTATGATCACTATCTCCAAAATGCTCTTCCATTGAGAGATCTGACACCTGACCAGGTTCATTTCCCAATACCAGATCAAGTACAGTCTCTCCTCTTGTAGGCTTATCTACATATTGTGTCAAGAAACCTTCCTGAGCATACCTAACAAACTCCATCCCATCTAAACCCCTTGCTGTAGGAAGATGCCAATTGATATTTGGGGAATTAAAATCTCCCATCACGACAACTCTGATATTATTACACCTTTCCAGGATCTGTTTCCTTATCTACTCCTCCATATCCCTGTTACTATTGGGCGGCCTATAAAAACACCCAATAAAGTTAATGACCCCTTCCTCTTACTAATCTCCACCTACAGAGACTCGATAGACAATCCCTCTGTGACATCCACCCTTTCTGCAGCCGTGACACTATCTCTGATCAACAGTGCCATGCCCCCTCCTCTTTTGCCTCCCTCCCTGTCCTGTCTGAAACATCTAAAACATTAAAAAAAAAATCTGTACTACTGGGTATCTGCTAGTAAGAGATAGATAGACATACTTTATTGATCCCGAGGGAAATTGGGTTTCGTTACAGCTGCACCAAACAAGAATAGTGAAGAAATATAGCAATATAAAGCCATAAATAATTAAATAATAATAAGTTAATCATGCCAAGTGGAAATAAGTCCAGGACCAGCCTATTGGTTCAGGGTGTCTGACACTCCAAGGGAGGAGTTGTAAGGTTTGATGGCCACAGGTAGGAATGACTTCCTATGACGCTCACTGTTACATATCGGTAGAATGAGTCTCTGGCCAAATGTACTCCTGTGCCTAACCAGTACATTATGGAGTGGATGGGAGTCATTGTCCAAGATGGCATGCAACTTGGACAGCATCCTCTTTTCAGACACCACCGTCAGAGAGTCCAGTTCCACTCCCACAACATCACTGGCCTTACGAATGAGTTTGTTGATCCTGTTGGTGTCTACTACCCTCAGCCTGCTGCCCCAGCATACAACAGCAAACATGATAGCACTAGCCACCACAGCCTCGTAGAACATCCTCAGCATCGTCCAGCAGATGTTAAATGACCTCAGTCTCCTCAGGAAGTAGAGACGGCTCTGACCCTTCTTGTAGACAGCCTCAGTGTTCTTTGACCAGTCCAGTTCATTGTCCATTCGTATCCCCAGGTATTTGTAATCCTCCACCATGTCCACACTGACCCCTTGGATGGAAACAGGGGTCACCAGTGCCTTAGCCCTCCTCGGGTCCACCACCAGCTCCTTAGTCTTTTTCACATTAAGCTGCAGATGATTCTGCTCGTACCATGTGACAAAGTTTCCCACCATAGCCCTGTACTCAGCCTCATCTCCCTTGCTGAGAAGAGCAGGCCATTTCTACCACTACTAAATGTAAACTGTTCTACTGATGGACAGTTTACATTTACTGATAGCCATGGACATGAATCACCTTAAGCAGGTAATGGACACAAACCCACGTTTATTGACACTGTAGCCTCTCTGTGAGAGTCCAATAGGTTATTGCTACTGTCAGACACCACAGACTCTGCCTCACCCAAAATCAACCCCCCACACCCCCATTCCTTCATACTCACCTCCCCATTCTCCAGGCACTGGGAATGTTTGTGGGAATCACCTGTTAATGATGTGGTTCTGTGTCCTCTCTGTCAGGAGCTCAACACCTTTCGGGCAAAGTGCAGCCTTTTGTTCCACTATGACTGGATTAGCATCCCCCTGGTGTACACACAGGTAAGGCCACTGCTAGAACTCATGTCTTCAGACAAGTTAGAACTCACATATAAAACTCCACCATCTTTGCATTCACTATCCCAGGGAACAGCAAACATCTCGGTCCGGCCCTTGCTGCTGACTCATTTTGAGTAGCGATAGGTTCCAGTTAATATTTTATGTTCTATGCCAGTGGAGGAGACATGAGCCAGTTTCCTACCCTTGGTAGCTCTGAGTAGGAGCACAGATACATGACGACTAGATTGGGGTTGGAGATGAGGCTCCTCTCACTCTTTCCAAGTTACTCACACATGGTGATGTCTGGTGGAATAACCCTATCAGTGAACTGGGACCTGTGGGGCACAAAGTTCAGTATGGGACCACGTTCCAAGCCGAGGGCAGTAAAGGCTCAGATGGAAATCGGTAAGAGAACCGGGGAATGGAGGGATGTGATCCTGTCCCTCAGTCAGACTGAAAGGGCCATGTGCTCCCTCTTTGCTCCTAGCTCCTGTGTCTGCAATGGGAAAGGTGAGCAGTCTGTTTCTGGTAACCGTGCATACAGTAAGAGCTAGGGAGCTCAGGTATGTTCCTCTCCCTTGGATATCTAGGTCTGTGTGAAAAGGATGGGAGGAGGGGTGATATCGTCTGTAGATCACCACCACAGGAGCCCACATTACAACAGCCAGCTTTTGTCCAGCAAACATGTGTCTAGTTTTGCATTGACATTGATCCATTGTGGACAATGGGGGTGAGTGTGGGGGGTGGGGAATGGTAGTCCAGCAAAGGCTGGGGTGACTACTGGGTTTTGAATGAACAACAGTGGGATTGAAGTCTTCCCTCTCAATGTTTACCAACTAATCCCCCTCTTTTCTCATTAGGTTGTCACTATAGCTGTATACAGTTTCTTCCTGACCTGTCTGATAGGTCGGCAGTTTCTTGACCCTGCCCAGGGATATGCAGGACATGACATCGACTTGTACATTCCTGTCTTCACCCTGCTACAATTTTTCTTCTACGCCGGTTGGTTAAAGGTGAGTCTGCCATGTTAAATGTCAAAGTTATCACAACAATCTCTGGAGAATTGGATGCTGAGGGGGACTGAATGGAGAGGCATAGACGGAATAGAGTCAGAACCTTTTCCCTAGGAATAGGTTCTTGCCCATCTCCATCAGAATTCTGAACTCATGAGCACTATCCCACCACTTCTCAATTGCACTATTTATTTATTTATGCTATATAGTTTTAATTGTAACATAGTAATTTAAACATTTTCTTTGCTGCACTCTGTATCTTTTGTTCATTAGTTTGAATGTCTGCCCAGGTTCTTGGATACTGATAATGAGAACAGTTTCCCTCTGACAAGCCACCTCAATCAAACTTCTCACAACCTCTTTCACTCCAGTTTCTCCGGTCTAACTCTGGAGACAAGTTCCCTCACCTCTGGGACCAGTCCAGAAAACCTCCTTCTGTTCTCTCTCTCTCTCTCTCTTTCTCTCATCTTGAACAGAAGTGGGTACAACATTCCACTTGTGGTCTGATCTGCCTCTTACAAAGGTCCATCATGGTTCCTGTGTTCTTTGATGCTATGAGTCTGCTGTTGAATCCAGGGATCCCTAATAATTTCCTGAGAACTTTCTAATATATATCCAAGTACTGGGAAAGATCTGCATGCACACAGAGGAGTTGCTCTACTCTCACACCCCTTATAACACGACTGTCTATTTTCCACTGTTACCCCTAATTCTCTCTCTGAGGCATCACTCCATCACTGATGTTGATATTGCCTGTGGTAGACTTCAGGTAGAGTAGGAATGAACATAGAGCATAGAGCATTGCTCACCACATTGTACCAATGTTTTAACCTGCTCTAACATCAATTGAACCCTTTCCTCTTACATAGCCTTGTGTTTTTCTATCATCTATGTGCCTAATGTCCCTAATGTCTCAAATGTCCCTAATGTATTTGGCTCTATCAGGATTCAGTAATTGTCGGGGAACTTGTGTATCGAAGCATCTGAACTGATTCAATGATGGCACTGCGTTGTAAGACCCAGGAATTGATTGTATAACTAAAGTTGGTGCCTTTGTTTACAGGTGGCTGAACAACTAATAAATCCCTTTGGAGAAGATGACGATGATTTTGAAACAAACCATTTGATAGATCGCAACTTTCAGGTAACAGTCCCTACACAAAGATTCATTCAATATCAATGGTACCTCAGTGGCCTCCACTTCCACAGAGGCTCTACAAGATAGCAAACATCTAAATTATTTGTACGGCAACACGAGTGAATCTGAAGATGCTGGAAATAAATAAAAACACAAAATGCTGGCAGAACTCAGCAGGCCAGACAGCATCTATGGGAAGAGGTAATGACGACATTTTGGGCCGAATCCCTTCATCAGGAGGGTTCATCCTTCATCCTGATGAAGGGTTTCGGTCCGAAACGTCGTCACTACCTCCTCCCATAGATGCTGTCTGGCCTGCTGAGTTCTGCCAGCATTTTGTGTTTTTAAATTATTTGTACATTGTGTTTGTGCTAAACTGTGGATACAAACGCACCTGGCTCTGCTACAGCCCCATAGTGAGGGGTCTGCAGCATTTACCCCTGGTCATAAAGTCATAGAGTACTATGGTATGGAACCATGCCATTTGGCCCATCTAGTCCATGCTGGCCTAGTCTTCTGCCTAGTCCAGGGGTCAGCAACCTTTACCACTGAAAGAGCCATTTGGACCCGTTTCCCACAGAAAAGAAAACACTGGGAGCCACAAAACCCGTTTGACATTTAAAATGAAATAACACTGCATACAATGTTTTTTTTGCCTTTATGCTATGTATAAACAAACTATAATGTGTTGCATTTATGAAATCGATGAACTCCTGCAGAGAAAACGAAATTACATTTCTGCAGGCAACAAAAACATTTTGAACTCTGAAAAAAAGACGTTGGGTTGAAGGTTACTTTTAAGTAAAATACTCAATGTCTATTTGAGTCCTTCTTGTATTTATGAAAAACGCCGAACTTAAATTTTCCGCCAGCAGCAAACCAAAAATAACGTCAGCCAGCTGTCAACCTGAAAAATAAAAGGACTATTTCACTGAACAATGAAAAAATATGAATATACGTAAAATAATAGTCAATTAAAATATTTATCATACTTGGTTAATGGGATTTCTGCTCCTAGACCTCAGCGCACAGCGTCTGCACATCAGGGCTGTATGACATCACCTTCATCTTTACACAGGATCGCAAGCTGTCATCTGTGAGGCGTGCGCGATGTTTGTTTTTAATAAAGTTCATGTTGGAGAACACCTGCTCACATACATATGTGGATCCAAAGATCGACAGGACTCCAAGTGCATACTTTTTAATGTTTACATAAATGTCAGGGATAGCATTCCATGTTTCGAACACGTTTGTCCGGTTTGGGGAGGTTTTCAATATCACTCCATTTGTGATTCTGAGCAAGAACGGCCTTCTGACGGGCAACATCTTCAAGGTCTGCTGTCAAGCGTCTAAACTTGGACACCCATATGTCTTTGTCGGCTATGTCGGCCAGTTCCATCTCAAGATCAGCTTGACACGCACCTGCCAATGCAGTCGTATTCAGTAGGGCTGGATCGATGCTTAGGGGAGTGACCGGGAAGGATAATGTGTTTTTTTCCTCTCTGAACTCACAGAAGCGTTTCCCAAACGATGTTTGCATTGCGATGATTGCAGAATGTAAATACTCCGAATTTATCATGTCGTGACCTTGTTTGAACTCTCTCAAATTGGGGAAGTGAAACAATGTGCCTTTCTGTAAATCTCTGGCAAGCACTGTCAACTTGCGCTCTAATGCCAAAACATCCTCCAACATGTGCAGGGCTGTACGTCCTTTCCCCTGAAGAGCTGTGTTCAGCGTGTTCAGGTGCGCTGTCATGTCTACCATGAAGTGTAGATTTTCCAGCTACTTTGGCTGTTCCAGCTCAGGAAAGGTGAGCCCTTTGCTGCCCAGGAAAGTTTTCACTTCTTCCAGACACGCGACAAAGCGTTTCAGCAACTCCCCTCTGGACAGCCAGCAATAAAAACACGTTGTAGCAGTGTGCTACACGCAGTCAGTAAAATGCAGTCAAAGATAACTTTATTCAAACTAAACAGCCTTGCTTTTAAGCCTCCCTCAACCCACCCCCCATGGGCGCGGATGCTCCAAAAGACACGTACTCAGAAACCCCCGTAGGCTATCTCCCTTAGCCTGAACGCTGGCTAATTATGAGCCGGTTCGGATGTGCCAGGAAATGGATCACCACAATGTTTTATTTAGATTGTACAAGATCACCATAATCTTCAAATTTAGAATTACATTTCAAAAACTAACAAACTAACATAAAATACATTTTAATTAAATACTGACCATTTATTTTCCAAAGCCACAGAGAGCCGCAGCACAGAGATGAAAGAGCCGCATGCGGTTCCGGAGCCACGGGTTGCCGACCCCCGGCCTAGTCCCATCTACCTACACCTGGACCATAGTCCTCCAAACCCCTTCCATCCTGCTCAAACTTCTATTAAATGTTTTCAAACCTGCAGTGTCATACGGCATTAAAGCAAGGCTACTATCCCTTTGGTCCAACTAGTTCATTCCCCTTCCTTTCCACGTACTTATCCAAATACCTCTTAAATGTTGTAATTGTACCTACCTCAACCACATCCTCTGGAAGCTCCTACCAGGTGCTGACTATCCTCTGTGTAAAGAAGTTACCTCTCAGGTTTCTTTCAAATCTCTCCCCTCTATCCTGTATCTGTGCCCTTTTGGGAACATCCACCATTTCCACTGGCACCTTGTTCAGACCCCACTCTACCATCTTCTGAGTCTGGTCTGGGTTGGGCTCTGCTTAGAGGGGCTGGGGATGTTACAGGTGGATGGAGAATGCCAATGGGTTCTGCCTGAGGCTATTCTACATGTACTCGTGCATGAAAAGTGGCCAAGGCAGGTGCTGTTCCTGTGGGTCCACACACTGGTGCAGGAACCTCTGGTGAGAAGAGAAGTCGAGAGAGCCGGGTGGCAGATTTACTGTTCAATGTCCCTTCTTCCTCTCTCCCCACTCACTGACTCAATTCCTCAGGTAGCATGGTTACAGTGCCAGCAACCTAGGTTCAACTCCCGCTGTAAGGAGTTTGTACATTCTCCCCATGACTGCATGGGTTTCCTCTGGGTGCTCCAGTTTCCTCCCACATTCCAAAGATGTACAGTTGTGGTTAGTAAGTTGTGGGCACACTATGTTGGTGTGGGAAGTACTGGCGACACCTGCGGGCTGTGTTGGTCATTAGTGCAAAACAATGCATTTCATGTTTTGTACAGGTGACAAATAAAGCTAATCTAATCCAGCTGAACTGAATTTCTCTTTCTGTGAAGGTGCCACTGACTGTAATTTTGACTGTTGCATTTGAGTGCCACTGACTAGTTGTGACTGTTACATCTGGGTGCCACTGACTGTAGTTGTGACTGTTGCAGGTGTCGATGATGGCGGTTGATGACATGTATCAGGATCTGCCTCTTATGGAAAAGGACCGATACTGGAATGAATCCAACCCCCGGCCCCCATACACCGCCGCCACAGTGTTCGTGCTGCAGAAGCCCTCCTTCCAGGGCTCCACCTTCGACATGACGTGAGTCATAGCAACATGACAACACGGCAGAGCCACGCTACGCCTAACCTTCCGCCCAGCCCTGTGCAGTCTCTTTTTAGCTACCATGGACCAATGTAGAAGTACTCCTCCCGGTCACACTGGTTTAACGCCTTGGGACGTTTTCTATGTGCTTTATAGTCAGTTAGGTAAAAAGAGAAAAAGTGCAGAGATGTGTCCAGGGCTTGAAGGTCTGAGCCACAGAGAAGCCTGAGCAGGTTAAGACTTTATCCTTGGAGCATAGGGAACGGAAGAGATCTTATAGAGGTATATAAAGCCATGAGGAGCACAGATAGGGTCAATGTACAGAGTTTCTTTTCTCCTCAGAGTTAGGGAATCAAGAACAAGAGGGCAAAAGTTTAAGGTGAGAGGGGAGAGATTTAATAGGAACCTGAGTGGCAACTTTTCCACAGAGGGGTAGTCTGCCTGATGAAGTGGCTGAAACAGATACAATAACAATATTTAAAAGGCATGTTTAATGAAGGAAACTGATAGGAAATGTTTAGAGGTACATGGAACAACAGGGGTAATTGGGACTGTGTAGACAGATTCCTCCTTCAGGATTTACCAACTGGCTCAAAAGTCATGTTTCCGACTCCATGAGGAAATTCCATTCATTTATATTTATTTAGAGATACAATGCAGAACAGGCCCTTACGTCACAATGAGCCCCACTATCCCACGACCCACCTATGTAACACTAACCTAATCACAGGGCAATTTACAATGGCCAATTAACCTACTAACCTGTCCACCTTTGGTTTGTGGGGAGGAAAATAGGAGTAGGCAGAGGAAACCCACGCGTTCACAGGGAGGACATACCAACTTTTTACGAGGGATGCTGATTTGAACTCTGAACTCTTTGACACCCTGAGGGGTAATATCATTTTGCTACACCACTGTGACAAACCTCCACATACCTCAGTAGGATTACCATATCTTCTAGTGACACAGGGAAGGCCATTTGGTCTGTTAGGTTCACGCACCTTTCTTCCCTGTAATCCTGTAATTTGCCTCAACCACCATACTTCAATTCCCTTTTGCCAAAGTGATGGAGTCATTCATAGTATCAATGAACCCATCGACCCACATCTTTGGGATGTGGGAAGAAACCGGAGCAGCCAGGGAAACCATACATGTTCATGGGTAGAACTCCAGAAAGACGGCAGCGCAGGTCGGAATCACACCCAAGTCTCTGTTGCTGTGACTACCCGCTGCACCCCCTCACAGTAATGTCCCCAGGGCGGAAGATGGTCTCGGGTACAAATCGGCAGCACATCAGCTGGTCCAGGGGCCTGTTAGTCCACTGAGATGGGCATCCTGCTGCCCACCAACCCCCACCTCCCCCGGGATCTTGCTGTACCACGTTCACCACTGTAGGAACAGTTGGCTGCACACACTTGGCTTTACACAGACAAGCCAGTTGTAACTGGATCCCTCTCTCCTAGGATTTCCAAGGATGACATGCACTTCCAGCCGATGGAAGAGATCGAGGAGAACAGGGAAGAGGGGGGCACCCAGCATGCACCCCTCTTCAGCCGCCTGTTACCCAGCGTCCCATCTCCAGCCAGCAATGTGCCGCGCTCTGCTCGCCACTTCCAGCTGCTGAAACGCAGGAACAGCGTCTCCTCCGACGCCTCCATGTACAGCTGCCTGTGCCAGGACACCCAGACCACGGTCTGTTCCTGTGGCACCGACTCCGAGCATAAGCCGCTAGCCCAGCTGCACTTCCTCTCGGAGGACGCCTGGCGGGGCGGGAAAGAGTCAGCCGCCAACTGCCCTCACGTCGGCGAGAGAAAGAGTGAGGATCAGGGTACTGGCAGGCCCGAAATGCAGAGTAGAAGTGAGTGCGCACCTCCCCTTCCCCTTGCCGAGGAAGACCAGCTCAGTGTTTCTGCTTCGATCCCAGCCCAGGAAGGCTTGCCCCACAGAGGAGACCAGATATCATCCTACGATGCTCCTGCCAGCGCGGAGGGACCTCTGGAGAAGCAGGACTGCAGATTCCTGAGTCCCCCAGGGAGGGTTCCTCTGCACAACCATCCAGTAAAGGAAACCAGCCCCCCACCCTTCTGGGAACTGACAACATCTGTTCTCAGTAACGTCTCATCTGTAGAGGGGAGCCACACCCACCGAGGAAGCCACGGTCTCCAGCAGCTTATTGATGCACCATTACTCTCCCTTTCCCCTGCTGAAGAGGAGCCGGGAGAAAAGACCGAATGGCCGAGAGTGGTCAAGCGCTCTCTGCGAGGCGACGATGTCCAAGAAAAGAGGAGCCGCCTGCAAGTGTCCGAGTCGCTGCAAGTCAATGGGGGAGAAGCTGAGTCCAGAACACCATCTGAGCTGTGAAGCGAAAAGCATCCGAACTTTGCAAAACTCTTTTCGCCGCCTGGCTGCCCATTAGACTTAGGCGTTCAGGTGCTGAAAACAGCACACCCAGGTTATTATTTGTACAAAGGTTCAATACTCAGCGGGTCAGACAGCATCTGTGGATGCCTGTATTGAGGAAGGTTCCCCCCGCCTCACCTGAGAGGTTCCGACATCTTTGGTGTTGTTTCAGATTTCCTGCACCTGCAATTTTTTGACTTCCACCATTAAATATTCATGGTTTTAGCAGGTCTGTGCGTAATATTAACGCCTGACTGGTGCATGTTTTGATGGAGGACAATGTCGGACCAGCTGTCAGGGCTCATTAAAAAGCAGAAGGCTCTTTGTATTGTCCTGCCCAGCCCCATGAACCCGCTTCAATTACCACTTGCTTCAGTCCTTCTCTGCGTTAGATTCCGGGTGGGACTGCTCCTGCCCAGTCAGAGTCCAGCACAGATCAGGGTGCAAATTCAGATAGTTAGTAATATAATCAGAGAACACTACAGCACAAAAACAGGCCCTTCATCCCATCTAGTCCATGCTGATAGCTCTGGACACCAGCAAGTGTCAGGGTCCAGAGGGATTTCAATGAAAAGAATAGGCATGAACATGAGCAAAGTATCTTTCCGAATCACCGATTCCAGCTGGAAATAAACCTGAAAGCCTTCACAGACCGAATCCTTTTGAAACAACCAGATCTGTTGATGTGCATAGTGCTTATCCTCTACGGTTGTTTGATATTTATGGTGTTACAGGAGTTGGGATCACGGAACTACGGGATCTGTACTCTGAGCAAAGGATGCACACAAGAGCCTATGTGTAGAAGTCAAAACAAACCGCAAAGGAAAAGATGAATTGCTTACATTTTGGGAAAAGGCCACATTATCTGTAAATAATAAAAGTCCACTTGACAATCACTGCATTAACAGTGGATATTATTTTCTATAGTCAAAAATTTGAACTTGAGTATTTAGACTATCGTTCTTCTCCAAGACCTGAGGTGGCGGGGTCAATTCTGGTGTGGTTATGCTGCTTCTAGGGGAGCATCCCTTCAGCCATGTCCCCGTGTCCTCATAGAAATTATTCTCTCTCGCACCTTCCTATGAACTCCCCTTCGATTTTTTCCCATTAGCCCCCAGGCAGCTGAGGGTTGTGACATCACATGACTCTACCCTGGTGCGGTGATGTCACCGTCAGGCTGAACAGCCTCAGGCAGGGAATTTAACCATGCAGGTTAATTGACAACAGAGCAGTCATTGATCTTCCATAGTTGATACAGGCCGTGGCTACCTTTGGGCAGAGTCAATTCAATCTACGGCTCTTAGAATGAGTAAATTAATCAGCTTCCTCATGTTGCAATGGAAAATAAGTAAATGCATATTCTGTAGCTCCCAACAACTGGTGTTCCAATGCTAATGCCACAGTGTTCCACTATCAACCTCCTCTAAATGCCCAAATGTTTTCTGTGCAGATCTCTTTAACCTGCTGTACAACCCGTTGGGGAAACGAACCCTTCAATCAGAAGATGGGACATGGACCCATTAATGGTTCATGTTTTTCTCAATTTATCACAGCTAACACTGGAAACCGTCAAGTTTTATCATGGGATGTTCTAGACCATAAGAAATAGGAGCAGTATTAGGCTACTTGGCCCATCGAGTCTGCTCTGCCATTTGATCATGACAGATTTATTTTCCCTTTCAATCACATTCTCCCCATAACCTTTGACACCCTTACTAATCAAGAACCATAATTCAAGGAAGATGAAAGGAATAGAAACGATTCAAGCTTATTGTTCAAACCTCCTGTAATGTGGGTGGCCAGGTTTACCTGGATCCTTGTGGAGTTTGATCAGACTGGCACGGCAGGGCAGCTGATGGTTACAGTGAATGGTCAGCCTGAGAAATAATGTCCAGTGGAGTTGCTATTCCACCATTGCCAAATTCCAACTAGGATCACTTCCCTTTCTCAGGTGGGTTCATTTCAGTTTTAACTCTTTCCTTAAAAAGAATTTTGTTATTTTTCCAATGAATTATTGACCCTGTTCAGTTTGGAAATTGATTGTTTCATAGCCCAAAATAAGAAAATGTTCTTGATATTTACATTTATAGAGGGTTGAGGACCATCTGTAACATCTGCACTACAGGTGCTGAACCCAATGAGGGACTTTTCAAAACCATCCAGTTTTCCATGGAATGAGCCCACTTTACTCAGGAACTTATCTGCATCAGGGAATCTGTCATCAGTCTGATGTTGGATTCACTGATGCCTCTGCTCATCCTGCCAGTACTATTTGAGATATTTTATGAGCAAGATCCTGTCTTTTGTTCAGTATGAATCATGGTCAATTGCCTAAATGAATCAATGAATAAATTATTGATGATGGTCTGCCAGGTTTTGGTTTCTTCTTGAACAGTGATGTGCAGGTCAAGACCCAATGAAGGGTTGCAGCACCTGATAAAGACTAAAAGAAAGGTGAAAGTGGATATCGGACCATTGGAAAATAATGCTGGAGAGTTAGTAAAGGGCAACATGGAAATGGCAGATGAACTGAATTAAGTATTTCACTGTGGAAGACACTAGCAGTATGGTGGAACTTCCAGGCATCAGGGGTCATGAAGTGTGTGGAGTTACCATTACAAGGGAGAGGTTCTTGGGAAACTGAAAGGTCTGAAGGTGGATCAGACACCTGGACCAAATGCTGTACACCTCAGGGTTCTGAAAGAGGTGGCCAAGAGATTGAGGAGGCATTAGCAATGACCTTTCAAGAATCACTAAATTCTGGAATGGTTCCAGAAGAATGGAAAATTGCAAATATCCCTCCACTCTGCAAGAAGAGATAGAGATAGAAGAAAGGGAACTGTGCGCCAGTTAGTCTGACCTCAGTGGCTGGGAAGATGTTGGAGTCAATTGTTAAGGATGTGGTTTTGGAATATTTGGAGGCACTTGATAAATAGGCCATAGTCAGCATGATTTCCTCAAGGGAAATTCTTGCCTCACAAATCTGTTCAAATTCTTTGAAGAAATAACGAACAAGATAGAAAAAGGAGAATCAATTGATATTGTGTACTTAGATTTATAGAAGGCCTTTGACAAGGTGCCCCACATGATAAGAGCCCATTGGGAGAATAGGCAGAGAAATGGCAGGTGGAATACAGTGGCAGGAAGTGTATGGACATGCACTTTGTTCAAAGTGACTATTTTCTAAATGTGGAGAAAATAGAGAAAACAGGTACAAAGAGACTTGGAATCCTTGTGTAGGGTTCCCTAAAGGTTAATTTGCAGTCTGAGTCTGTAGCAAATGCAATGTTAGCATTCATTTCAAGAGGACTAGAATATAAAAGCAAGGATGTGATGTTGAGATTTTATAAAACACTGGTGAGGCCTCACTTAGAGTATTGAGAGCAGTTTGGACCTCTTTTCTCTGAAATGATATGCTGAAACTGGAGAGGGTTCAAAGGAGGTTCACAAAAGTGATTGTATGGCTTGTCATACAAAGAGTGTTTAGTGGCTCTGGTCCTATATTCATTGGAATTCAGAAGAATGAGGGGGTGACCCAATGGAAAGCTATTGAATGGTGAAAGGCCTTGATACAGTGATGTGGAGAGGATGTTTCCTATGGAGGGAGAGTCTAAGACCAGAGGACGCAGCCTCAGATTAGAGGGGTGCCATTTTAGAATAGAGAGAAGGACTAATTTCTTTAGCCAGAGAGTGGTGAATCTGTGGAATTCATTGCCACAGGTAGCTATGAAGTCCTAGTTTTCATCTGTATTTAGGGCAGAGTTGATAGATTCTTGATTTGCCAGGACATGAAGGGATATGGTGGGGGGGGGGGGGGAAGGAAGGAGATTGGGGCTGAGAGGAAAATAGGTCAGGCATGATGAAATGGCAGAGCAGGCTCGATGGACCAAATGGCCTAATTCTGCTCCTATATCTTAAGGTCCCAACTTGAAATGTCGACTCTTTATTCCTCCCCATAGAAGCTGCTTGACCTGCTGAGTTCCTTCAGCGTTTTATGGCTGAAGAATGAATCCTGTTTCTCCCCCAGGCTGCTTTCAGTCAACATAACTAGGACATGGGAAAGGAGATTCTGATATTCAATAAACATGGACATTAATGGCCTTTTACATCTTCTCATTCTCAGAATCTGGCATTCATCTCACCCAACACTGCTTCAGCTGTACCAAAATGAACCTGGGCTCTGCATTCTAAAGTCTTCATAAAAGCCAAGTATTTGATTGCTCCTTTTCAAATTATAGGAACTATCTCCTAACACCCTGGAATCTGGTTTCATTTAGTATGGAAGATACTATCTAAATGGAAAACATTAACAGTGAATGTTTGCAGGGTGCAGGGAACAAACAGTAAATTAATTATTGTGAATTCAGTGAAAACTCAGAGTAGCAGAGCCCACCTTTCTTCAGGTATAGATGGCCATTGTCTAATGAATTGTCTAATGGAGAATAGACAATAGACAATAGGTGCAGAAGTAGACCATTCGGCCCCTCGAGTCTGCACCGCCATTCTGAGATCATGGCTGATCATTCACTATCAATACCCAGTCCCTGCCTTGTCCCCATATCCCTTGATTCCCCTATCCATCAGATATCTATCCAGCTCCTTCTTGAAAGCATCCAGAGAATTGGCCTCCATCGTCTTCCGAGGCAGTGCATTCCACACCTCCACAACTCTCTGGGAGAAGAAGCTCTTCCTCAACTCTGTTTTAAATAACTGACCTCTTATTCTCAATCCATGCCCTCTGGTACTGGACTCTCCCAACATCTGGAACATATTTCCTGCCTCAATCCTATCAAATCCTTTAATTATCTTAAACGTTTCAATCAGATCCCCTCTCAATCTCCTCAGTTCCAGCGTGTACAAGCCCAATCTCTCCAATCTCTCTGCGTAAGACAGCCCTGCCATCCCAGGAATCAACCTAGTGAATCTACGCTGCACTTCCTCAATTGCCAGAATGTCCTTCCTTAAACCTGGAGACCAAAACTGTACACAATATTCCAGGTGTGGTCTCACCAGGGCCCTGTACAAATGCAAAAGAACATCCTTGCTCTTGTATTCATTTCCCCTTGTAACAAAGGCCAACATTCCACTTGCCCTCTTCACTGCCTGTTGCACTTGCTCATTCACCTTCATTGACTGGTGAACTAGGACTCCTAGGTCTCTTTGCATTTCTCCCTTACCTAACTCGACACCATTCAGACAATACTCTGCCCTCTTGTTCCAGCTTCCAAAGTGGATAACTTCACATTTATTCACATTGAATGACATCTGCCAAGTATCTGCCCACTCACTCAGCCTATCCAAGTCTCCCTGTATTCTCCTAATGTCCTCTTCGCATGTCACACTGCCACCTAGTTTAGTATCGTCAGCAAACTTGCTGATATAGTTTTCAATGCCCTCATCTAAATCATTGACATAAATCGTAAAGAGCTGTGGTCCCAATACAGAGCCCTGTGGTACTCCACTAGTCACCTCCAGCCAGTCTGAGAAACACCCATTCACTGCTACCCTTTGCTTTCTATCTGCCAACCAGTTTTCTATCCATGTTGAAACCCTGCCCCCAATGCCATGAGCTCTGATTTTACTCACCAATCTCCTATGTGGCACCTTATCGAATGCCTTCTGAAAATCTAGGTAGAAGGAAGCTGTCTTTCCGCTGCAGGAGAGATGATTAGATCAACCCATTAAGTCCAATTCAATTCACTTGATGTCAAAAAGACAAACACATTCAAGAGGCTTTGCAAATTTAAAAAATAGCCACTGCTCCAGCAACAGGAATCAAACAGTTGTGTGCAGCAAATTACAGAACTCTACAGCACTAGGCAGACCATGCAGACCACAATACTGAGCCAAGCTGAATGCCAATTTATACTAAGTGTGCTCCCCCTCTACCATCCAAATCCCTCCATCTCTTTCCTATTCATGTATCGATCCTGAGGTTTGACAGTTACATGATTCAAAAATCACATGGGTTGTATTGTTCTTTAATGTCAGCTTGAGGTCAATTGTATTTAGAAGCAAAATCAGATGTGTTAAATCTGCTGAAATACCTGAAGGAACACTAGAGCAGAACCAATTCTGCTGTCAATGATGTCTGTGCTCTGGGGAATAAGGTATCAGTGGGGTGGCGAATTCGATGCCATAAGATCACTGCTCTAAAGGAGAACATCATGCATTTTTTGACAAATGTGCAGGAGGCTTTCCATTGCCTGTTGTATCCGACTCAAGGTGTTTAAGTACCACGATGATCAGGTCACAAACAAATAAAGAAACTTTAAAAAACATAAACCAATTAATTTAAGGCCAAATGTAGTGAGAATGCTAAATAATTCCCTGCCAGTCATGTAGGTAATTATGATTACTTTGATGGATATAATTTGTGTGTAATAATAATAATAATGCATTTTTCTGTTAACAATGTCGCCCTTCCATCAGAAGTTCTACTGTCTCTGTTCCACTCTGACCAGGCTGAGTGGGTTGCCACACAAAGGACCATTTACCCACCTTGAACACATGCAAACACAATTGTTGATGGATACTCTACTTAAACTCCTGTAGCCAATGGTCGATTTCCCTGCAAACTGTCAAACTGGAAATGTTCAGGATATTCTGGAGGGTGCTGATCAACAACATGCAGAGTTACAGGCAATGGCACAGTATGAAAATGTCCAGGAGGAAAAGGTTCACTGATTATTGTTATTGCAGTGTATTCTAAGGGATCTTATATGAGTATTTGGATAGACAAGGAACAGTCAGCAAGGCTTCTTGCATGGTAGGTTATGTCTGACCAATCTTACAGAGTTCTTTGAGGAAAGTGGATGAGGAGAATTGGTTGTTGTCTACGTGGACTTTAGTAAGGTATTTGACAAAGCCCTACACAGAAGGCTGGTCAAGAAGGTTCAGTCACTTGGCGTTCAAGATGAGGTAGTAAATTGGATTAGACTTTAGCTTTGTGGGAGAAGCCAGAGAGTGGTAGTAGATGGTTGCCTCTCTGACAAGAGGCCTGTTAGACTAATGGAGTGCCACAGGGATTGGTGTTGAGTCCATTGTTGTCATCTATATCAATGACCTGGATGATAATGTGGTTAAATGGATCAGCAATTCTGTCGATGACACCGATTGGGGATGTAGTGGACAGCTGGAAAAATGGCAAATGGATTTAATGCAGACAAGTGCAAGGTGTTGTACTTCAGTGAGACCAACCAGGTCTCACACTGAATGATAGGGCACTGAAGAGCGTGGCAAA
This sequence comes from Hypanus sabinus, assembly GCF_030144855.1. NCBI lineage: Eukaryota > Metazoa > Chordata > Chondrichthyes > Myliobatiformes > Dasyatidae > Hypanus > Hypanus sabinus. The sequence continues at coordinate 56,684,644 of NC_082721.1, read as the reverse complement.
ACAAAGGGAATACAATTCCATAATTCATTGAAAGTGATGTCACAGGTAATAGGGTTGTAAAGAAAGTTTTGGCACATTGGCCTTTATAAATCAAAGTATTAAGTACTGGAAATGGGATATTATGTTGAAGATGTCTAAGATATTGGTGCCTAAATTAGAGTATTGTGTGCAGCTTTGGTCACCTACCTACAGGAAAGATGTAAACAACATTGCAGGAGTGCAGAGAAGATTTATAAGATTGTTGCTGGGTCTGGAGGACCCCATTTGTAAGGAAAGACTGAGTAGGTTAGGACCTCATTGCTTGGAACGTAGAAGACTGAGAGATTTGATGGTATACACAATTATGACTGGTATTAATACAATAAATGCAAGCAGAAATTTTTCACTAGGTTGGACTACAATGAGAGGTCATAGGTTAAGGGTGAAAGATGAAGTGTTTAAGAGGAACATGAGGGGAACCTTCTTTACTCAGAGGGTTATGAAAGTGTGGAATGAGCTGCCAGCACAAATGGTGCATGGAAACTCGATTTCAACGTGTAAGTGAAGTTTGGATAGATAAATACGTAGATAGTAGGTTTATGAAGGGCTAAGGTCCTGATGCAGGTCGTTGGGAATAGGCAGCTTAAACGGTTCAACACAGACTAGGGCCTTTTTTTGTGCTGTACTTTTCTATGACTCTATGTCCCTTTGAAACCAACTGCGTGTACTGCCCAACACGCCTAACTCTTGTTGCTGAACCATAACGCGGTTCAGAACATATATTTTAATAGAGCTTTCCCGCCTTCTGGTAGCCATTCCCACAATCTCGTCTGTTCTACAACTACAATCCTAACTCTAGGGTGTGTGTAGTTCTTTGTTGATGGGGGTAATTAACAACCTCAGGTGTGTGTGACAGACAGATGCACAAAAACACACACATGGAGACATGAGAGGTCACAGTTTTAAGGTGCTTGGAAGTAGATACTGAGAAGATGTCAGGGTAAGTTTTTTTTACGCAGAGTGGTGAGTGCGTGGAATGGGCTGCTGGCGGTGGTGGTGGAGGTGGATACAATAGGGTCTTTTAAGAGGCTCCTGGAGCTTAGAAAAATAGAGGACTACGGGTAACCCTAGGTTATATCTGAAGTAAATACATGTTCGGCACAGCTTTGTGGGCTGAAGGGCCTGTATTGTGCTGTAGGTTTTCTATGTTTCTATGTTAAACCCTTTGCTCTATCTGAAGCCACTCAACATGTCCACAGGTGGTAAGCCGTCAGCTCTATCTAAACCTATTTGACATGGGCACAGCTAGTAAACCCCCAGCTCTCTCTAACACCACTCCACACTGCTACAACTGGCAAACAGTCAGCTCTATTCAACGCCAATCCATAACTCTACAACTGGGAAAGTGCTAGCTGTCTAAAGCCTCTCCACATGGCCACTGGTAAACTTGGAGCTGTGTCTAAATCATCTCCACACAGCCAAAGCTGGCAAATCCTTAGCTCTGTCCAACACTCCTCCACGTGGCCACAACTGGTAAACTGTGTGTCTGTCTAAATCCAATCTACACATCCACAGTTGGTATCCCATCAGCTCTGAATAAAGACACTCCACAAGGCATCAGCTGCTAAACCCTCATCTCTGCTGAAAGCCGCAGCTGGCAAACATTCAGCTCTGTGTAATGGCACACTCAGCTTGGTCGAGAGATGCTCCCCATGGCACAGCTGGCAAACACTCAACTTAATGCAAAGTAAATCCACACAACCATATATGGTAAATACTCAGCTCTGTCTAACGCTACTCCATGTGGCCACAGCCTGTAAACTACCAGCTCTGTCTAATGGCACTCCACCTGCCCCAACTGGTTATTTCCCAGCTCTATATAAAGCCACTCAACAAGGCCACAGCTGGCATACTCTCAGCTCTGTGTAATGCCACTCATTAAGGCCACAGCTGGTAAACCCTCAGCTCAATCTAAAGCAATTCTATATGGCCAAAGCTGGTAAACTGAGAGCTTTGTCTTAACAGTACTCAACACACAACTGATAATCCCTCAGGTTTGTCTAAAGTGAACCCACACAGCCACAGCTGGTTAACCCTCAGCTCTGTTCAAAGCCAATCCACAAACAAGACCAGAGCTGATAAACTGCATGATCTATCTAAAAAAAACTCCACACAGTCTGGATATCCTCATTTTTGTCTAATTCAACTTAACAAGGCCGTAGCTCACAAACTCTCAGCTCTGTCCATAGACAATCCACAAGGCCACAGCTAGTAAACACACACCCGTTTTAATTGTCAAATGTCAAGTGCCACTCCAAAAGGCCACTGCTGGTACACCTTCAGCTCGGTTTAAATCATAAGACCATAAGATACAGGAGCAGAAGTAGACCATCCAGCCCATCAAGTCTGCTCTGCCATTTAATCAGGGTACTTAAGGAGGTGGCTCTAGAAATTGTGGATGTATTGGTAATCATTTTCCAATGTTCTATAGATTCAGGATCAGTTCCTGAGAATTTGAGGGTAGCTAATGTTATCCCAATTTTTAAGAAAGTAGGGAGAGAGAAAACGGAATTATAGACCAGTTAGCCTGACATCAGTGGTGGGGAAGATGCTGGAGTCAATTATAAAAGATGAAATAGCGGCACATTTGGATAGCAGTAACAGGATCAGTCTGAGTCAGCATGGATTTACGAAGGGGAAATCATGTTTGCCTAATCTTTTGGAATTTTTTGAGGATGTAACTATGAAAATGGACAAGGGAGAGCCAGTGGATGTAGTGTACCTGGACTTTCAGAAAGCCTTTGATAAGGTCCCACATAGGAGATTAGTGGGCAAAGTTAGAGCACATGGTGTTGGGGGTAGGGTACTAACATGGATAGAAAATTGGTTGGCAGACAGAAAACAAAGAGTAGGGATTAACGGGTCCTTTTCAGAATGGCAGGCAGTGACTAGTGGGGTACCACAAGGCTTGGTGCTGGGACTGCAGCTGTTTACAATATACATTAATGATTTAGATGAAGGGATTAAAAGTAACATTAGCAAATTTGCAAATAACACAAAGCTGGAAGGCAGTGTGAAATATGAGGAGGATGTTAGGAGAATGCAGGGTGACTTGGACAGGTTGGGTGAGTGGGCAGATGCATGGCAGATGCAGTTTAATGTGGATAAATGTGAGGTTATCCACTTTGGTGGCAAGAACAGGAAGGCAGATTACTAACTGAATGGTGTCAAGTTAGGAAAAGGGGAAGTACAATGAGATCTAGGTGTTCTTGTACATCAGTCACTGAAAGTAAACATGTAGGTACAGCAGGCAGTGAAGAAAGCTAATGACATGTTGGTCTTCATAACAAGGGGAGTTGAGTATAGGAGCAAAGAGGTCCTTCTGCAGTTGTACAGGGCCCTGGTGAGACCACACCTGGAGTATTGTGTTCAGTTTTGGTCTCCAAATTTGAGGAAGGACATTCTTGCTATTGAGGGAGGGCAGCGAAGGTTTACGAGGTTAATTCTTGGGAATTATCAGCTCTGTCAAAGGCCACTCCACACATCTGCAGCTGGTAACTTGACAGGTTTAAAAGCCTCAGCTACTCTAACGCTACTCCACACAGCCACAGCTGGTAAACCCTTAGCTCTGTACAACAGCACTCTACATAACACAATTATAAACTATCAAACAAGAGAAACTCTGTGTGCATTGCTTGAATTTCAAGCATCTGCAAAATGCTGGAGGAACTCAGCAGGTCAGGCAGCATCTATGGAAAAGAGTGTAGTTGACGTTTCGGATGAGGCCCTTCATCAGGACTGAAGAAAAATAAGATGAGGTGGGAGTAAAGGATGCCCAATATCTTTATTTCTCCAGTCCTGATGAAGGGTCTTGGCCTGAAACATTGAGCATACGTCAGCATTTTGTGTGTGTTGCTTAGTAAACTTTCAGTTGTGTCAGAGACAATCCACAAGGCCACAGCTCATAAACCCTCAGGTCTGTCCAAAGACACTCCATACAGCCAAAGCGGTGAAACTTCAGCTCTGTCCAAAAACAGTTCACATGCCACAGCTGGTAAGCAGCCAGCTCTGTCTACAGCAACTCCACAGGCCCACAGCTGTTTAATGTCAAATGCCAGCCAGAAGGCCACTGTTTGGTATACCTTCAGTTGTGTCTGATGTCATTCTGCACGGCCTCAGCTGGTAAACTGACAGCTCTGCACAAAACCACTCCACACAGCTGTCTGAAGCGACACCACGTGGCAACAACTGGTAAATCCTGAGCTGTCTAAAGACACTGATTAATTCACTCCACTCCACTTCTCTACAACTGATTATTTTGTCAGCACCTTGTAAAACCACTCCACACATTCACATCTGGTAAAAGCTCAGCTCTACCTAACAGTACTCTACACAGCTACAGCTGGCAAAACCTCTGCAATTCTAATGACACTCCAATTAGCCACAGCTGATAAACCCTCAACTCTGTCTAATACAAGTCTACATGGTCACAGCTGGTAAATGTCAGCTCTAACAGCACACTATACACCACAGATGGTAAACCCTAACACTATTCCAAGACAACTAGTAGATCCTCAGCTCTGCCCAAAGCCAATCCACAGGACTGCAACTGGGAAATTGCCAGCTCTGTCTAAAGTAATAGCACATGCCTACAGCTGGTAAACCTTCAGCTACCATAAGTCTAAAGAAACTTCACGTGGCCTCAGCCTGTAAACCCCCTAGGCAGAGCTGACAGTTTTGTCTAAAGTGACTTCACATGGCCACAGCTCTTAACTCTCAGCTGTCTAAACTGACACCACACAGCCACAGCTCTGTCTAAAGTGGCTCCACATGACCACTGTTCAATCCAAATCAAGCCCAAATGGCTACTGCTGGCAAAGTGCTGGTTACAAAACTATTCCAACATGGTCACAGCTGGTAAACTCTCAGATATGTCTAAAGCCACTCCAACACAATAAGTTCTTCTCTGGCTTCCAGCTGGTTACAGTTATCAATAATAACTAATGTTTCAATGACAATCTGCCATCTTCTTCAAGGATGAAAGTGGAGTGGATTTAAACAGAGCTGAAGGTGTACCAGTGGTGGCTTTTTCGAGTGGCATTTGACATTAAACAGCTGTGCAGTTTACCAGCTGCGGCTGTGTGGTGTGGTTTTAGACAGAGCTGGCAGTTTACCAGTTGTGGCTGTGTGGTGTGGTTTTAGACAGAGCTGGCGGTTTACCAGCCGTGGCTGTGTGGTGTGGTTTTAGACAGAGCTGACGGTTTACCAGCCGTGGCTGTATGATGTGGTTTTAGACAGAGCTGGCAGTTTACCAGCCGTGGCTGTGTGGTGTGGTTTTAGACAGATCTGGCAGTTTACCAGTTGTGGCTGTGTGGTGTGGTTTTAGACAGATCTGGCAGTTTACCAGCCATGGCTGTGTGGCGTGGTTTTAGACAGAGCTGGCAGTTTACCAGCCATGGCAGTGTGGTGTGGTTTTAGACAGAGCTGGCAGTTTACCAGTTGTGGCTGTGTGGTGTGGTTTTAGACAGATCTGGCAGTTTACCAGTTGTGGCTGTGTGGTGTGGTTTTAGACAGATCTGGCAGTTTACCAGCCGTGGCTGTGTGGTGTGGTTTTAGACAGAGCTGGCAGTTTACCAGCCGTGGCTGTGTGGTGTGGTTTTAGACAGATCTGGCAGTTTACCAGCCATGGCTGTATGGTGTGGTTTTAGACAGATCTGGCAGTTTACCAGCCATGGCTGTGTGGCGTGGTTTTAGACAGAGCTGGCAGTTTACCAGCCATGGCTGTGTGGTGTGGTTTTAGACAGAGCTGGCAGTTTACCAGTTGTGGCTGTGTGGTGTGGTTTTAGACAGAGCTGGCAGTTTACCAGCCGTGGCTGTGTGGTGTGGTTTTAGACAGAGCTGGCAGTTTACCAGCCGTGGCTGTGTGGTGTGGTTTTAGACAGAGCTGGCGGTTTACCAGCCGTGGCTGTGTGGTGTGGTTTTAGACAGAGCTGGCAGTTTACCAGCTGCGGTGTATGGATTGTTTTTGGACAGAGCTGAAGAAGATGGCAGAGTTTCTCATTGAAATATCGATTATAATAGATACCTGTACACGGCTGGAAGCCCAAGAAGAGTTTATTCATCGTATACACCAGGAAAGCACTAGATCCTTTTGCCACTTCACATGTTTACAGTTGGTAAACTATCAGCCCCATGTGAAGTCCCATCTGGTAAAACCTCAGCTCTGTCTGAAGGTGCTCATTATGGCCACAGTCTGTAAACACCCACCTATAACACCAGTCTAAATGGTCACAACTGGTAAACACTCAACTATGGCACTATGATGTTGTGCCCATTACAGAGACTTGGATGGTGCAGGGGCAGGAATGGCTACTTCAAGTGCCAGGTTTTAGAAGTTTCAGAAAGGACAGGGAGGGAGGCAAAAGAGGTGGGGGTGTGGCACTGTTGATCAGAGATAGTGTCACGGCTGCAGAAAGGGAGGAAGTCATGGAGGGATTGTCTACGAAGTCTCTGTGGGTGGAAGTTAGGAATAGGAAAGGGTCAATAACTCTACTGGGTGTTTTTTATAGACCACCCAATAATAACAGGGACATTGACAAGCATTCTTAGAGATAGTATTAATAATTATCTGGATAGACAGGATCTGATTAGGAGTAGCCAGCATGGATTTGTGCGTGGAAGGTCATGTTTGACAAACCTTATTGAATTTTTTGAAGAAGTTACGAGGAATGTTGACGAGGGTAAGGCAGTGGATGTAGTCTATATGGACTTCAGCAAAGCCTTTGACAAAGTTCCACATGGAAGGTTAGTTAAGAAGGTTCAGTTCTTAGGTATTAATGCTGGAGTAATAAAATGGATTCAACAGTGGCTAGATGGGAGATGCCAGAGAGTAGTGGTGGATAATTGTTTATCGGGATGGAGGCCGGTGACTAGCGGGGTGCCTCAGGGATCTGTTTTGGGCCCAATGTTGTTTGTAATATATATAAATGATCTGGATGATGGGGTGGTAAATTGGATTAGTAAGTATGCCGATGATACTAAGGTAGGAGGTGTTGTGGATAATGAGGTGGGTTTTCAAAGCTTGCAGGGAGATTTATGCCGGTTAGAAGAATGGGCTGAACGTTGGCAGATGGAGTTTAATGCTGAGAAGTGTGAGGTTCTACATTTTGGCAAGAATAATCCAAATAGAACATACAGGGTAAATGGTAGGGCATTGAGGAATGCAGAGGAACAGAGAGATCTAGGAATAACAGTGCATAGTTCCCTGAAGGTGGAGTCTCATGTAGATAGGGTGGTGAAGAAGGCTTTTGGAACGCTGGCCTTTATAAATCAAAGCATTGAGTACAGAAGTTGGGATGTAATGTTAAAATGGTACAAGGCATTGGTAAGGCCAAATTTGGAATATTGTGTGCAGTTCTGGTCACCGAATTATAGGAAAGATATCAATAAATTAGAGAGAGTGCAGAGACGATTTACTAGGATGTTACCTGGGTTTCAGCACTTAAGTTACAGAGAAAGGTTTAACAAGTTAGGTCTCTATTCATTGGAGCGTAGAAGGTTGAGGGGGGATTTGATCGAGGTATTTAAAATTTTGAGAGGGATAGATAGAGTTGATGTGAATAGGCTGTTTCCATTGAGAATAGGGGAGATTCAAACAAGAGGACATGATTTGAGAGTTAGGGGGCAGAAGTTTAAGGGAAACACGAGGGGGTATTTCTTTACTCAGAGAGTGATAGCTGTGTGGAATGAGCTTCCTGTAGAAGTAGTAGAGGCCAGTTCAGTTGTGTCATTTAAGGTAAAATTGGATAGATATATGGACAGGAAAGGAGTGGAGGGTTATGGGCTGAGTGTGGGTAGGTGGGACGAGGTTAAGAGTTCAGCATGGACTAGGAGGGCCGAGATGGCCTGTTTCTGTGCTGTGATTGTTCTATGGTTATATGGTTATATAGGGAGACAGATTCTGGAAAGGAGTAATAATAACAGGGTTGTAGCAGTGGGAGATTTTAATTTCCCAAATATTGATTGGCATTTCCCTAGATCGAGGGGTTTAGATGGGGTGGAGTTTGTCAGGTGTGTTCAGAAAGGTTTCCTGATACAATATGTAGACAAGCCTACAAGAGGAGAGGCTGTACTTGATCTGGAATTGGGAAATGAACCTGATCAGGTGTCAGGTCTCTCAGTGGGAGAGCATTTTGGAGATAGTGATCACAATTCTATCTCCTTTACCAGAGTATTGGAGAGGGATAGGAAGGGAATTGTTTAACTGGAGTAAGGGGAAATATGAGACTATCAGGCAGGAACTTGGAAGCATAAATTGGAAATAGATGTTCTCAGGGAAATGTACGGAAGAAATGTGGCAAATGTTCAGGGGATATTTGCATGGGGTTCTGCTTAGGTACGTTCCAATGAGACAAAGAAAGGATGGTAGGGTACAGGAATTGTGGTGAATAAAGGCTGTCGTAAATCTAGACAAGAAGAAAATTAGAGCTTACGAAAGGTTAAAAAAACTAGATAATGATGGAGATCTAGAAGATGATAAGGCTAGCAGGAAGGAGTTTAAAAGTGAAATTAGGAGAGCCAGAAGGGGACATGAGAAGGCCTTGGCAGAGAGGATTAAGGAAAACCCCAAGGCATTCTACAAGTATGTGAAGAGCAAGAGGATATGACGTGAGACAATAGGACTAATCAAGTGTGACAGTGGTAAAGTGTGTATGGAACTGGAGGAGATGGTATAGGTACTTAATGAATACTTTGATTCAATATTCACTCCGGGAAAAGGATCTTGGCAATTGTAGTGATGACTTGCAGTGGACTGAAAAGCTTGAGTATGTAGATATTAAGGAAGAGGATGTGCTGGAGCTTTTGAAAGCATCAAGTTAGGTAAGTCACTGAGACCAGACGGGATGTACAGCAGGCTACTTTGGGAAGTGAAGGAGGAGATTGCTTAGCCTCTGGCAATGATCTTTGAATCATCAATAAGGAAGGGAGAGGTTCCGGAGGATTGGAGGGTTGTGGATGTTGTTCCCAATTCAAGAAAGGGAGTAGGGATAGCCCAGGAAATTATAGGCCAGTGAGTCTTACTTAAGTGGTTGGTGAGTTGATGGAGAAGATCCTGAGAGGCAGGATCTATGAACATTTGGAGAGGTTAATATGATTAGGAATAGTAAGCATGGCTTTGTCAAAGGCAGGTCATGCCTTACGAGCCTGATTGAAATTTTTGAGGATGTGGCTAAACACATTGATGAAGGTAGAGCATAGATGTAGTATATATGGATTTTAGCAAGGCATTTGATAAGGTAACCCATGCAAGGCTTATTGAGAAAGTAAGGAGGCATGGGATCCAAAGGGACATTGCTTTGTGGATCCAGAACTGGCTTGCCCACAGAAGGCAAAGAGTGGTTGTAGATGGGTCATATTCTGCATGGAGGCTGGTGACTGGTGGTGTGCCTCAGGGATTTGTTCTGGGACCCCTACTCTTTGTGATATTTATAAATGACCTAGATGAGCAAGTGGAAGGATGGGTTAGTAAATTTGCTGATGATACAAAGGTTGGGGGTGTTGTGGATAATGTGGAGGGCTATCAAAGGTTACAACGGGATATTGATAGGATGCAAAACTGGGCTGAAAAGTGGAAGATGGAGTTCAACCCAGAGTAAGTGTGAAGTGGTTCATTTTGGTAAGTCAAATATGATGACAGAATATAGCATTAAGGGCAAGACTCTTGGCAGTGTGGAGGATCAGAGGTGATCTTGAGGTCTGAGTCCATAGGACGCTCAAAGCAGCTGCGCAGGTTGACTCAGTGGTTAAGAAGGCATACAGTGTATTGGCCTTCATCAATCATGGGATTGAGTTTAAGAGCTGAGAGGTAATGTTGCAGTTATATAGGACCCTGGTCAGACCTCACTTGGAGTACTGTGCTCAATTCTGGTCGCCTCACTACAGGAAGGATGTGGAAGTCATAGAAAGGGTGCAGAGGAGATTTACAAGGATGTTGCCTTGATTGGGGAGCATGCCTTTTGAGAATAGGTTGAGTGAACTGAGCCTTTTCTTCTTGGAGTGACAGAGGATGAGAGGTGATCTGATCGAGGTGTACAAGATAATGAGAGACACTGATCGAATGGATAGTCAGACGCTTTTATCCAGGGCTGAAATGGCTAGCACGAGAGGGCATATTTTTAAGGTGCTTGGAAGTAGGTACAGAGGAGATGTCAGGGGTAAGTTTTTTTTTTATGCAGAGAGTGATGAGTGTGTGGAATGGACTGTTGGCGGCGGTGGTGTAGGCAGAAATGATAGGGTCTTTTAAGAAATTCCTGGATGGATACAAGGAGCTTAGAAAAATAGAGGGCGATGGGTAAGCCTAGGTAGTTCTAAAGTAAGGACATGTTCGGCACAGCTTTGTGGGCTGAAGGGCCTGTATTGTGCTGTAGGTTTTCTATGTCTCTATGTTTCCATACGTCTAACCCAGATCCACATGGTCACAGAAGGTAGACAGTCAGCTTTCTCCAATGCACTCTACATACCATAACTGGTAAACCATCAGCTTTCAATAGACTCACTCCACATTGCCACAGCTGGTAAACAGCTTTGTTCAAAGAAACTGCACATGGCCACAGTTAGTAAAGCACCAGCTGAGACAAAAGCCACTCCACACCGCCACAACTAGCACACACCAAGTTATGTCCAAGGCCTATCCACAGGCCCACAACTGTTAAATGCAAAGCTCTAAAGCCACTCAGCATGCCCATGGTTGGTAAACTGTCAGCTAAATGGCCAGAGTTGCTAAACCATCAGATCTGTCTAACGCCATTTGACATTTTCCCAACTCAAACCCTCAACTCAGTCCAAAGCAACTCTATATGGCCAAACGTGTTAAGTCCTCAGCTCTGTGAAAGCCACATCTGGTAAAACATCAGCTCTGCCTAACGCCACTCTGTAGGGCTACAGCTGGAAAAGCCTCAGCTATTCTATTGCCACTCCGCATGGTCACAGCTGGTAAACCCTCAACTCTGTCCAAAGGCATACCACATGGCCAAACCTAGTAAGCCATCAGCTCTGTCTAAAGCCTTTCCACACAGCCAAAGTGTCGTATCTGAAGTCATTCTACATTGCCATAGCTGGTAAAAAACCTTTATATCTGTGTAATGCCTCTGTAAACAGCATAGTTGGTAATCTTTCAGCTCTGTTTAATACCACTCCACACCACCACAACTGGCAAACACCCAGATATATCCAAGGCCTATCCACAAGCCTCTAAGGCCACTCAGCATGCCCACAGCTAGTAAACCGTCAGCTCTGTCTAAAGCCATTCCACACAGCCACAGCTGGTAAATCCTCAGCTCTGTCCACAGACATTCCACACAGCCAAATGTGGTAAAACCTCAACTCTGGCCAAAAGCAATCCACATGGTCACCTCTGCAAAACCTCAGCTCTGCCTAATGTCACTTTACAGCTGGTAAAGCCTCAGCTGCTCTAACGTCACTCCACACAGCCACAAGTGGTACACCCTCAGCTCTGTCTAAAACCACTCCACACAGCCACAGCTGGTAAATCCACAGCTGTTTAATGTCAAATGTTACATGCCACTCCAAAAGTGGTACATACACTGGTACTTCCACTCTATACAGCCACAGCTGGTCAATCCTAAACTCTGTGTAAAGGATTTCCTCAACTCTAACATAAATCCACATGGTCTTAACAGGTAAATCGTCAGCTCTGTCCAACAGCACACTACAAGCCACAGCTGGTAAGTCACCAGTTTTGTCTAAACTGACAGCATACAGCCACAGCTGGTAAAACCCTCTTCTCTGTCTAAAACCACTTAAAAAGCAGAGTGTAAATCCTCAGCTCTGTCTAAAACCACTTCTTATGGCCATAGCTGGTAACCCATCAGCTCTGTCTAAAGCTAGTCCACATGGACACACTGTTAAAACCTCAGCTCTAATGCCACTCCAAATAGAGAGAAACAGTAAACTCTCAGCTCTGTCTAACACAAGTCCACACAGTCACAGCTCACAAACACTCAGTGCTGTTTAACAACTCTCCTCACTGCCACTGCTGGTTGAACGTCACTTTGGCTAATGGCACTGTACACAGCCACAGCTTGTAAACTCTTAAGCTCTGTCTAAAGGGACTCCACATCCCACATCCCATTCCCATTCTGATATTTCCACACATTTTAATTCCACGTCCCATTCCCATTCTGATATGTCTATCCATTGCTTCCTCTACTGTCAAGATGAAGCCACGCTCAGGTTGGAGGAACAGCACCTTATATTCCATCTGGGTAGCCTCCAACCTGATGGCATGAACATTGATTTCTCTAACTTCCGTTAATGCCCCTGCTCCCTTTCTTACCCCTTCCCTTATTTATTCATTTATTTATTACTCCCCTTTTTTCTTCCTCTGTCCCTCTCACAATCACTCCTTGTCTGTTTTCCATCTCCCTCTGGTGCTCCCCCCCTTTCTTTCTCCCTAGGCCTCCCATCCCATGATCCTTTCCATTCTACAGCTGCGTATTCCTTTTGCCAATCACCTTTCCGACTCTCAGCTTCACCCCTCCCCCTCCTGTCTTCTCCTATCACTTTGGACTTCCCCTCCTCCTCCCACTTTCAAATCTCTTACTATCTTTTCTTTCAGTTAGTCCTGACGAAGGGTTTCCGCCCAAAATGTCGACTGTACTTCTTCCTAGAAATGCTGCCTGGCCTACTGCGTTCCACTAGCATTTTGTGTGTGATGTCTGTTTAAAGCTTATTTATAGGATCACAGCCAGCTCTGTCTAAAGCCATAGCATACAGCCATGGCTGACAAATGGTCAGCTGTCTGAAGGCACTCCATAAGGTTACAGCCTATAAAAACTCTGCTCTGTTTAATGCTACTCCAAACAGTCACAACAGGCAAACTCTCAAATCTGTCTAACACAAGTCTATATTGTCACCGTTAGTAAACACTGAGTGCTGGCTAAAGATTACAAAATTATGCCATTTGCCCCATTGAATCTGCTCCGCCATTTCATCATGGCAGATCCATTTTCTATCTCAGGCCCAGTGTACCATCTCACCATATCCCTTCATGCCCTCACTAATAAAGAAATTATTAACCTCTGCCTTAAATACACACATTGATTTGGCCTCTGCAGATGCCTGTGGCAGTGAATTCCACAGATTCACCACTCCCTAGCCTTAGGCTCCCCCCACAATGGGAAACATCCTCTGCACAGCTACTCTACAGAGGTCTTTCAACATTTGATAGATTTCAATGAGGTCACCTCTTATTCTTCTGAATTTCAGTGAGTAGAGGCCCAGAGCCATCAAACACTCTTAATATGGCAAGCCTTTTTTGCACAAGGACTCTAAAATCCCTTTGCACCTCAGATTTTTAAATTTTCTCTCCATCTAGAAAATAGCGTATGCTTTTATTGTTCCTACCAAAGTGCATGATCGAACACTTTCTGACATTGTTTCCCACCTGCCACTTCTTTGCCCATTCTCTTAATCTGTCCGAGTCATTCTGTAGCCTCTCTGTTTCCTCAACACTACTTGCCCTTCCACCTATCTTTGAATCATTTGCAAGCTTGGCCACAAAACTATCAACTCTATCATCCAATCACTGGCATGCAATTTAAAAAAGCACTCCCAACACAGACACCCTGCAGAACACCACTAGTCATTGACAGTCAACCAGAAAAGGCTCCATTTATTTCCACACTTTGCCTCCTGCCAATCAGTCCATGTTCTTTCCATGCTAGTATCTTTTATGTAATACCATGGGCCCTTAACATGTTAAGCATCCTCATGTGTGACAACTTGTCAAAGGCCTTCTGAAAATCCGAGTATACAACATTCACTGATTCTCCTTTGTCTATCCTGCTTGTTATTTCTTCAAAGAATTCCAACAGATTTACCAGGTAAGATTTTCCCTTGAGGAAACCATGCTGACCATGTCCTATTTTATTAGGTGCCTCCAAGTACTCCAAAACTACATCCTCAACAATTGATCCCAACGTCTTCCCACACACTGAGATCAGTCTAACTACCCTATAAATTATTTTCTTCTACCTCTCTCTTCTTGATGAGTGGAATGACTTTTGCAATTTTCCATTTCTCCAGAATCAATTGATTCTAGGAAGATCATTACTAATGCCTCTATAATCTCTTCAGCTATCACTTTCCAAACCCTGGGGTGTACACCATCTGGTCCAGGTGACTTATCTCCCTCCAGACCTTTCAGTTTCACCTTTCCCAAGTAACAGCAGCTTCACACACTTCTGCCTGACACCCTTGAACATCTAGCATATTGCTAATGTCTTCCACTGATGCAAAATATTTAATTCATTTTGTCCACCATTTCCTTGACCCCCATTACTACCTCTCCACTATAGTTTTTCAGCAGTCTGATATCTTCTTTCGCCTTTTTTTTTACACTTTATATGAAGAAACCTTTGGTATCCTTTTTAACATTATTGGCTAGTGTACCTTCGTATACCATCTTTTCCTTCTTTATGACATTTTTAGTTGCCTTCTGTTGGTTTTTTTTAAAAGCCTCCCAATCCTCAAACTTCCCACTAATTTTTGTTCATTATATGCCCTCTCTGTGGCTTTGACTTCTCTTGTTAACCATGGTTGTGTCATCTTGCATTTAGAATACTTCTTTGGGATGTATCTATCCTGGATCTTATGAATTGCACCCAGAAATTCCAGCCATTGCTGCTCTGCAGTTATTCCTGCTAGTGTTCCTTTCCAATCAGTTCTGGACATCTCCACACTCATGCCTCTTTAATTCCCTTTATTTCACTGCAATACTGATGCACCTGACTTTAGCTCCTCCTTCTCAATTGCAGGGTGAATTCTATCATATTATGATTACTGTCCCCTATGGGTTCCTTTACTGTAAGCTCTCTAATGTTCTGATTCATTGCACACCACCCAATCCAGAATAGCTGACCTCCTAGTGACCTAAATCACCAAACATGGCTCTAAAAGGCCATGTTGCAGGCATTCTAAAAATTCCCCTTTTTGGGATACAGCACCAACGAGATTTTCCAGTTTGGGGGGTGTACACAACTCGCATCAGTGTCTTTTTACCCCCGCTCTGCTTATTTAGCTCTACTCACAATGATTCTACACCTTCCAATCCTGTCATCTCTTTCTAATAATGTGACTTCAGTTTTTTTTCACCAACAGAGCCACTCCTAACCTTTCAATACAATGTGCAGTCTTGGACATTCAGGTCTCACAGCTCAGGTCTTCTTTCAGCCAGTGACAGCAACATCATACATGCTAATCTGTAATTGTGCTACAAGTTCATCTACCTTATTTCATATACTGCGTCCATTCAAATATAACACCTTTAGTCCTGTACTCATCCTTTGTGATTTTGCTGGAAAAGCCTCAGCTATTCTAACACCACTCTACACAGCCACAGCTAGTAAATTCACAGCTGTTCACAATTCACAATTACAGATTAGTATGTATGATGTTGCCGTCACTGGCTGAAAGAAGACCTGAGCTGCGAGACCTGAATGTCCAAGAATGTCAAATGCCACTCTAAAAACACACAACAGGTACACCTTCAGCTCTGTCTTATGCTATTCTACACAGCCACAGGTGGTAAATCCTCAGCTCTGGCTAAAGCCATTCCACAGAGCTGCAGCTGGTAAAAGCTCAGTTCATTCCAAATGGCCACAGCTGGTAAACCCTCAGATCTGTCCAAAACCACTTCACACATCCACAATGAACACTGTGCAAAAACCATTCCACTTGGTCACATCTGGTAAAGCCTCAGCTTTCTAACATCACTCCACTCCCCCACAGATGGTAAACAGTCATCTCAGCTCTGTCTAAACAAATTCCACATTGTCACAGCCTGTAAACACTCAGTTCTGTTTACACAAGTCCACATGTTCACAGCTGGTAAATCATCAGCTCTGTCTAATAGCAATCTGTTAAACTGTTAACTGGTAAACCTCAGGTTTTGTCTGAAGCCACTCCATACAGCTTGGAAAACCTCAGCTTTCTCTAAGGGCACTCCACATGGCCTCAGCTGTTAAACTGACACCTTTGTGCACTCTGCACGGCCACAGGTAGTAAACTGTCAGCTGTGTCCAAAGACACTCCACAGTCATAGCTGGTAACCCATCAGCTCTGTGGAAAGACACTCCACATGGCCATAGCTGGTAAACTGCCAGCTCTGTCTAAAGACAATCCATATGCCACAGCAGGTAAACACTCAGCTGCTTAATGTGAAATGTCAAGTACCACTCCACACGGCCACAGCTGTTGAAGCATCAGATCTAAAGTCATTCCACGTTACCAGAGTGGTAAAACATCAGATCTGTATAGTGTCACTACACACCACCACAAATGGCAGCCATTGAGATATGTCTAAGGCCAATCTACAAGCCCACAGCTGATAAACATTAAGCTCAGCATGCCCACGGCTGGTAAACCATCAGCTCTGTCCAACACCACTCCAAACAGCTAGAGTTGCTAAACCTTCAGCTTTGTCTACAGCAAATTTATATGATCATAACTGGTAAATCCTCAGTTCTCGTGAAGCCTCTCCACTTGGGTAAAGCCATTAAAACCTCATCTCTGATTCGCGCTATTCAAAATGGCCAAATCTGGTGAGCTTTGTCTAAAACCATTTCACACGGCCACAGCTGGTAAACTCTCAGCTCTGTTTAAAGTCATTCCACTTGCCAGTGCTGGTAAACCCCTGTTCCTTCTAAAGCATCAGTGTTGTGTAAAGCTGCTCCACATTACCACAGCTGGTGAACCCTCAGTTCTGTCTCGAATAATCTACACAGCCATAGCTGGTTGACACTCAGCTCTGTCCAAATCCAATGCACATTGCCAACGCTGGCAAACCATCAGGTTGGTGTAAAGCCATTCCACATGGTTACAGTTGGTAAGTCGTCAGTTCAGTGTAAGCCATTCCATATGGCCACAGATTGTAAACCCTCTCCTCTGTTTAAGACACCACACTGCACAACTGGGGAACCCTCAACCCTGTACAAAGCCACTCCATATGGCCATTGATGGTAAACCATCAGCTCTGACTAAAGCCACTCTACAGGATGACAGCTGATACACTTTCAATTCTGTCTAATGCAGCCAGAGCTGCTAATCAGTCAGCTGTCTAAAGCCATTCTACAAGGTAACAGATGGTAAACCCACAGCTGTCTGAAGCCAGCCCACACAACTTGGTGATCAGGCATGTTATATCCATTTAACAATTACAGCACAGAAAAAGGCCAGCTTGGCCCTTCTAGTCCGTGCCGAACGCTTACTCTAACCGAGTCCCACCTACCTGCACTCAGCCCATAACCCTCCATTCCTTTTCTGTCTATATACTTATCCAATTTTACTTTAAATGACAATACCAAACCTGCCTCTACCACTTCTACTGGAAGCTTGTTCCACACAGCTACGAGTCTGAGTAAAGGAATACCTCCTCGTGTTACCCCTAAACTTTTGCCCCTTAACTCTCAACTCATGTCCTCGCATTTGAATCTCCCCTACTCTCAGTGGAAAAAGCCCATCCACGTTAACTCTATCTATCCCCTTCATAATTTTAAATACCTCTATCAAGTCTCCCCTTAACCTTCTACGCTCCAAAGAATAAAGACCTAACTTGTTCAACCTATCTCTGTAACTTGGGTGCTGAAACCAAGGTAACATTCTAGTAAATCTTCTCTGTACTCACTCTACTTAGTTGACATCTTTCCTATAATTTAGTGACCAGAACTGTACACAATACTCCAAATTCGGCATACCAATGCCTTGTACAATTTTAACATTACATCCCAACTCCTATACTCAATGCTCTGATTTATAAAGGTCAGCATACCAAAAGCTTTCTTCACCACCCTATCCACATGAGATTCAACCTTCAGGGAATCACCATTATTCCTAGATCATTCTG
The DNA here is from genome assembly GCF_030144855.1 of Hypanus sabinus. Taxonomy (NCBI): domain Eukaryota; kingdom Metazoa; phylum Chordata; class Chondrichthyes; order Myliobatiformes; family Dasyatidae; genus Hypanus; species Hypanus sabinus. The sequence goes on along the minus strand of NC_082721.1, from coordinate 56,666,742 downwards.
TTCTAATGCATTCCTCAATGCCCTACCATTTACCATGTATGTCCTATTTTGATTGGTCCTACCAAAATGTAGCACCTCACACTTATCAGCATTAAACTCCATCTGCCATCTTTCAGCCCACTCTTCTACCTGACTTAAATCTCTCTGCAAGCTTTGACAACCTACTTCATTATCCACAACGCCACCTATCTTACTATTATCTGCATAGTTACTAATTCAATTTACCACCCCATCATCCAGATCATTAATGTATATGACAAACAACATTGGACCCAGTACAGATCCCTGAGGCACACCACTAGTCACCAGCCTCCAACCTGACAAACAGTTATCCACCACTACTCTCTGGCATCTCCCATTCAGCCACCGTTGAATCCTTTTTACTACTTCTATATTAATACCTAACGATTGAACCTTCTTAACTAACGTTCTGTGTTGAACCTTGTCAAAGGCCTTAATGAAGTCCATATAGACAACATCCACTGCTTTACCCTTGTCAACCTACCTCGTAACCTCTTCAAAAAATTCAATAAGATTTATCAAACATGACCTTACACGCACAAATCCATGTTGACTGTTCCTAATCAGACCCTATCCAGATAATTATATATACCATCTCTAAGAATACTTTCCATTAATTTACCCACCACTGATGTCAAACTTACAGGCCAATAATTGCTAGGTTTACTCTTAGAACCCTTTTTAAACAACGGAACAACATGAGCAATATGCCAATCCTCTGGCACCATCCCCATTTCTAATGACATTTGAAATATTTCTGTCAGAGCCCCTGCTATTTCCACACTAATTTCCCTCAAGGTCCTAGGGAATATCCTGTCAGGACCCAGAGATTTATCCACTTTTACATTCCTTAAAAGCACCAGTACTTCCTCCTCTTTAATTGTCATAGTTTTCATAACTTCCCTACTTGTTTCCCTTACCTTACACAATTCAATATCCTTCTCCTTAGTGAATACCGAAGAAGAGAAATTATTCAAAATCTCCCCCATCTCTTTTGGCTCCACACATAGCTGTCCACTCTGATTCTCTAAGGGACCAATTTTATCCCTCACTATCCTTTTGCTATTAACATAACATAACTTTGGATTTATTTTAACCTTACTTGCCAAAGCAACCTCGTAGCTTCTTTTAGCTTTTCTAATTTCTTTCTTAAGATTCTTCTTACATTCTTTATATTCCTCGAGCACCTCACTTACTCCATGTTGCCTATATTTATTGTAGATATCTCTCTTTTTCCTAACCAAGTTTTCAATATCCCTTGTGTTACGAACCCCGTAACTGGGTCACTTACCAGCAAAGATAGAGAGGACCGTTGAAGTCTGATGGTACTATTTTTAAAAGTCTTTATTTATAAAGGGGCACAAAAATAAGATTAATACAGACATTCAGATAAAATACGTTGTCAATACTCAGTCTAAAAACGTGGGTATAATAATAATCATCAATTAAGCAATAGCTCTATCGTTTATCTAGGGGATATTGTATTGTCTGATGGAAAGATAAAAGTCACTGTCCCTTCAAGCTGTAGCTATTTGGGTTTAAGAGAGATGGTTTTAAACTTGCCCGGGACTTTTATGAGGCCAATCCGTTGCGTTGGGGGAGTTGGTTCCCCATTGTTAGTTCCAAGTCGTTTTCCATGGTACCAGCCACCAGCCCCCAGGCAAGGGAACTGAATGCACGTGGCTTCCTTCAAATGGCTTCCCACTATTGCGGGATCGCTAGCGTTTCTTCTGGTGCGTCTGAGGGGCTGTGCCTACAGCCCCCCCTTTTATCTTAACTCGCCGGGTAGTAGATATCAATCAGGTTGGGGTGATGCAATCTCTCTCTCAACCAGCCCACTTTGCCCGAGGGCTTGCACATAGCATAGTCCCCAATCCACAAACGTTGTCTCCAGGAGACAATGGCCATGTCTCTCTCTCATTTCCTGGGTCCTCTGACTCAACCCAATAATGCTCTTGCGATTCTCACAAAGGAGGGGGCTACCCTGCACCCTTCGGCCCCTCAGAGCTGTGGTGTATTCATAACACTTGAAAACCATGGCTCTCTCAAACTTTTAACCTTTCCTTTTAACCTAACAGGAACATATTGTACCCTTAAAATTTCACCTTTAAGTGACCTCCATTTCTCTATTACATCCTTCCCATAAAACAAATTGTCCCAATCCACTCCTTCTAAATCCTTTTGCATCTCCTCAAAATCAGCCTTTCTCTAATCAAAAATCTCAACTCTGGGTCCAGACCTATCCTTCTCCACAACTATGTTGAAACTAATGGCATTGTGATCACTGGACCCAAAGTGCTCCCCAACACATACCTCTGTCACCTGAGCTATCTCATTCCCTAACAGGAAATCCAACACTGCCCCTTCTCTAGTTGGTACTTCTATGTATTGCTGCAAAAAACTACCCTGCACACATTTTACAAACTCCAAACCATCCATCCCTTTTACAGTATGGGCTTCCCAGTCTATGTGTGGAAAACTAAAATCTCCCACAATCACAACCCTTGTTCCCTTGAAAACTCTCCCACCCTATAAGCTGAACAGATATTAGTGACTACATTTCCATATGCTGACATGTGACACTTTAAACACCTGGGTGGGCTATTCTTTTTAATTCTAAATCAATGGGCTTGTTACGTTAAAAATGATTCACTTTCTGCATTATGTTTCAGTATCCAATATTAATTATCCCAGGGCAAATTATTAAGAAATTAATCAGACAGCCAGCTATGTAGATATATAAAGGACAAAATCTTTATTTAAATTAACAAGTGAAGATTCTAGTCTCCATAATACATCCCTAGTGTCGCTGCTCGATACAGATGCATGTTACAAAATATTTAGATTGAAACTAAAATTTTTCTTCGAAGAGTTGTCCTCCATTATGGTCATTTGACAGTTCACCCCCTTACAGCAACAAGAAACACATAAATATCAATTAGCCAGAAAAAAAAACAGTAAAATTACATCCACTACTTATCCAGAAGGACAAGAGAATCATTAAAAAGAATTTCTTCAGCAGTAGGCGGAGAGAAAAAATACGCAATTTAAGGGGAGAGCATATTTCCATGGCAGTGAAACGCTGGGCGAATTCCGCCAGCTTCACACGCTTTGTTAAAATTTACCAGGTACCATTATCAGTAAAGTGCATGTATTCCAGGCTAAGATGATGCCACTTGTGTTTCTGAGTTGGTTCTACCCATCTTTCTGAGTTGCCTGTTGTTACTACTCAGATATATAACTGCGCTTGAAGGGTTACCAATAGAACTCACACACTCTCTCCATTTTAATATGAAGTATGGATCTTAGAAAGAAAGCAAAAATCACTGAAGGACTTAATGTACTATGCAATTTTAGTGTTATCCGAAAGGCAAACTCACAATGGCCAGCCCGTTTGCAATCAATTCCCTACAGCTTCCCATCAAACTTGGATCGACTGGGTAGGTGTTGTGGTGATCAGTGGGGAGTGAGAAATGGTCAGAGTCTCTGAGGATCATCAGTAAAGGGAGAAAAGACAATGATGAGGAAGTCATGGGCCATGAAAAACCCTGTTTGTCCAGTCACCTGCCAGTCCATTATCAGGTCTGACAAGTACACCTACCTGATGATTGAAGATCCCTGACAGATGTTCCCTGAAATTTCTGAGCACTTCTGACACTGTCTTTATTTCAGAAGTTCAGCATCTGCACAATATCACTTTTGATTTCCCCCCAGACAAATCACCATGATTCTACCTCCAACCCTTCACTGATTGCAACGGCAGAGAAAACCATAAGAACACCCCAGCAGGTCAGTTGAGAACCTTGTAAGGGTGTGGGTGGGGTGTGAAAATGATAAACTCATTAATGTTTTGGAGCAGAATAGTCAGGTTTTGGACTGAGGATGAGTTGAGTACTGCAGTTACTTTTCACACTTATCGTGGGAGCCGCTTCGGGTAAACCCGGCGTGCATTAGTGGCTTGTCTTTGCTGAGCCAAGAACGACTGTGATTGGCCAGGACCTCGAGACCGCTCATCTGTTACCTTCTGGTGGAGAGCAATTCCCTGCAGAAGAATGAGGCAGAATGAACTGCATTGCAATGTATCTTCATTGGTATATCGGTAAAAGAACAGAGCTGCCATAAAAAACTGCGCACACATTTTTAACAGAGAGCATGATGCATACCCATCCCACCCACTCTTGGGCTGAGAGACAACACTTTGAAAAAAATGGATTAATTATAAACCCCATCTCTGCCTCAGAATGCTACAAGTTAAAACTAAACTTTCAAGGTCAGAGTACCTGGCTGCTATTCCACTGCACAGAGTGCAATTTGTGTGACCTCTAGATGAGAGACACATTTGAAGACTTTTCCAGCCTGTTGGGTACTATTCAGAGGGTGCAGTCTCAGAATAAAAGGACATCCCTTTAGAACTAAGTTAAAAGAAATTTCCTTTGGCAGGGAGTGGTGAATCTGTGGAGGCCAAGTCATTTAAAGTGGAGCAACACACACAAAATGCTGTAGAAATCAGCAGGCCAGGCAGCATCTCTAGGAAGAAGTACAGTCGACGTTTAAGGTTGAGACCCTTCGTCAGGACTAATGGAAAAAAGAGACAGTAAGAGATTTGAAAGTGGGAAGGTGAGGGGTAGTCCCGAAATGATGAGAAGACAGGAGGGGGTGGGATGAAGCTAAGAGCTGGGAAGTTGATTGGCAAAAGGGATACAAGGCTAGAGAAGAGGGAGAATCATAGGACAGAAGGCCTTGAAAGAAAGAAAGGGGGAGGGAAGCACCAGAGGAAGATGGAGAACAGGCAAGGAGTTATTGTGAGAAAGGAAGAGAAAAAAAAATTAAAAATCAGGGATGGGGTAAAAGGGGAGGAGGGGCATTAACAGAAGTTAGAGAAAATAATGTTCATGCCATCAGGTTGGAGGACACCCAGATGGAATATAAGGTAAAATGGTCCTTACTTATATTAATTTCTCCTTTGGCTCCTCTCACTTCCTTCAAACTAAAGGTGTAGCCATGGGCACCCATATGGGTCCCAGCTATGCCTGCCTTTTTGTTGGCTATGTGGAACAGTCCATGTTCCAAGCCTATACTGGTAAACCCACGGACTCTCACAGCTACCTGGATTATTCCTCTTCCCACCCTGTTACTTGTAAAAATGCCATCCTATTCTCTCAATTCCTCCGTCTCCACGGCATCTGTTCTCAGAATGAGGCTTTTCATTCCAGGATGAAGGAGATGTCTTCCTTTTTTTTTTAAAAAAGAAAAGGGCCTCTCTTCCACCACCATCCACTCACCATCAAACACATCTCTCCCATTTCACATACATCTGCTCTCATCCAATCCTCCCGCCACTCCACTAGGGATAGAGTTCCTCTTGTCCTCACCTACCACCCCACAAGCCTCTGTGTCCAACATATAATTTTCCGTTACTTCCGTCATCCCCAACGGGATCCCACAACCAAGCACATCTTTCCCTTTCCCCCGCTCTTTCTGCTTTCCGCAGGGATCGCTCCCTACGCGACTCCCTTGTCCATTCGATCCCCCCCCAATCCCTTCCCACTGATCTCCCTCCTGCCACTTATCCTTGTAAGCAGAACAAGTGTTACATCTGCCCTGACACTTCCTCCCTCACCACCATTCAGGGTCCCAGACAGTCCTTCCAGGTGAGGCAACACTTCACCTGTGAGTCTGCTGGTGTGAGACACTGTGTCCGGTGCTCCTGGTGTAGCTTTCTATATATTGGTGAGATCCGACGCAGATTGGGAGACCGTTTCGCTGAACACCTATGCTCTGTCCTCCAGAGAAAGCAGGATCTTCCAGTGCCACACATTATAATTCCACGTCCCATTCCGATATGTCAATCCATGGCTTCCTCCACTGTCGAGATGAAGCCACACTCAGGTTGGAGAAACAACACCTTATATACCATCTGGGTAGCCTCCAACCTGATGGCATGAACATTGATTTCTCTAACTTCTGTTAATGCCCCTCCTCCCCTTCTTACCCCATCCCTAATTTTCAATTTTTAGAAACAGAAAGCCTACAGCACGATACAGGCCCTTTGGCCCACAAAGCTGTGCCATACACATCCCTACTTTAGAAATTACTAGGCTTACCTACAGCATTCTATTTTACTAAGCTCCATGTATCTATCTAAAAGCCTCTTAAAAAGACCCTATCACATCCGCCTCCACCACTGTTGGCGGCAGCCCATTCCATGCATTCACCACTCTCTGAGTAAAAATCTTACCCCTGACATCTCCTCTGTACCTACTCCCCAGCACCTTAAACCTGTGTCCTCTTGTGGTAACCATTTCAGCCCTGGGAAAAAGCCTTTGACTATCCACACAAACAATGCCTCTCATCACCTTGTACACCTCTATCAGGTCATCTCTCATCCTCCGTCGCTCCAAGGAGAAAAGGCTGAGTTCACTCAACCTATTTTCATACAGCATGCTCCCCAATCCAGGCAACATCCTTGTAAATCTCCTCTGCACCCTTTCTATGGCTTCCACACCCTTCCTGTAGTGAGGCGACCAGAAATGAGCACAGTACTCCAAGTGGGGTCTGACCAGGGTGCTATATAGCTGCAACATTACCTCTTGGCATCTAAATTCAATTCCACGATTGATGAAGGCCAATACACCGTACATCTTCTTAACCACAGAATCAACCTGCACAATTGGTTTGAGCCTCCTATTGACTCAGACCCCAAGATCCCTCTGATCCTCCACACTGCCAAGAGTCTTAGCATTAATACTATATTCTGCCATCATATTTGACTTAACAAAATGAACCACTTCACACTTAAAATCACGAAGAATAAGGGTCCCAGAACAGATCCCTGAGGCACTCCACTGATGACTGACCTCCCTGCAGAATATGACCTGTCTACAACCACTCTTTGCCTTCTGTGGGCAAGCCAGTTCTGGATCCACAAAGCAAGGTCCCCTTGGATCCCATGCCTCCTTACTTTCTCAATAAGCCTTGCATGGGGTACCTTATCAAATGCCTTGCTGAAATCCATATACACTACATCTACTGCTCTTCCTTCATCAATGTGTTTACTCACATCCTCAAAAAATGCAATCAGGCTCGAAAGGCACGACCTGTCCTTGACAAAGCCATGCTGGCTACTCCTAATCATATGAAAACTCTCCAAATGTTCATAAATCCTGCCTCTCAGGATCTTCTCCATCAATTTACCAATTACTGAAGTACGACTCACTGGTCTATAATTTCCTGGGCTATCTCTACTCCCTTTCTTGAATAAAGGAACAACATTCGCAACCCTCCAGTCCTCAGGAACCTCTCCCGTCCCCATTGATGATGCAAAGATCATCACCAGAGGCTCAGCAATCTCCTCCCTCACCTTCCACAGTAGCCTACGGTACATTTCCGCCGGTCCCAGTGGCTTACCCAACTTGACGCTTTCCAAACGCTCCAGCACATCCTCTTTCTTAATACCTACATTCTCAAGCTTTTCAGTCTGCTGCAAGTCATCACTGCAATCACTAAGATCCTTTTCCATAGTGAATACTGAAGTATTCATTAAGTACCTCTACTGTTTCCATATACACATTCCCACTGTCACATTTGATAGGTCCTATTCTTTCACGTCTTATCCTCTTGCTCTTCACATACTTGAAGAATGCCTTGGGATTTTCATTAATTCTGCCCACCAAGGCCTTCTCATGCCTCTTCTGATTCTCCTAATTTGCTTCTTAAACTCCTCCTAGTAGCCTTATAATCTTCTAGATCTCTAACATTACCTAGCTCTCTGAACCTCTTGTAAGCTTTTTTGCTAGATTTATTACAGTCTTTGTACACCACAATTCCTGTACTCTACCATAACTTCCCTGTCTCATTGGAACGTACCTATGCAGAACTCCACACAAATATTCCCTGAACATTTGCCACATTTCTTCCATACTTTTCCCTGAGAACATCTGTTTCCAATTTAAGCCTCCAATTTCCTGTCTGATAGTTTCATAATTCCCGTTACTCCAATTAAATGCTTTTCTAACTTGTCTGTTCCTATCCCTCTCCAATGCTATTGTAGGAGATAGAATTATGATCACTATCTCCAAAATGCTCTCCCACTGAGAGATCTGACACCTGACCAAGTTCATTTACCCAATACCAAAACAAGAACAGCCTCTCCTCTTGTAGGCTTATCTACATACTGTGACAAGAAACCTTCCTGAACACACCTAACAAACTTCACCCCATCTAAACCCCTTGCTCTAGGGAGATACCAATCGATATTTGGGAAATTAATATCTCCCTTCACGACATCTGTTAGTATTACACCTTTCCAGGATCTGTATCCTTATTCTGCTCCTTGATAACCCTGTTACTATTAGGCGGCCTATAAAAAACACCCAGTAAAGTTATTGTTCCCTTGTTGTTCCTAACCTCCATCCACAGAGACTCTGTAGACAATCCCTCCATGGCGTCCACCTTTTCTGCAGCTGGGACACTATCCTTGATCAACAGTGCCATGTCCCCACCTCTTTTGCTTCCCTCCCTGTCTTTTCTGAAACATCTAAAACCCAGCACTTGAAGTAACCAATCCTGTCCCTGAGCCATTCAAGTTTCTGTAATGGCAACCACATCGCATCTCCAAGTAGTGATCCACGCTCTAAGCGCATCCACTTTATTCACAACACTTCTAGCATTAAAATAGAGATATCTCAAGCCTTCAATCTGAGCGCATCCCTTCTCTATCACCTGCCTATCCTCCCTCTTGCACTGTCTACAAGCTTTTTCTTTTTGTGAGCTAACCTCCTCTTCCCCAGTCTCTTCAGTTCGGTTCCCAGCCCATAACAATTCTAAGTTTAAACTCTCCGCAGCAGCCTTAGCAAACCTCCCTGCCAGGATATTGGTCCCCCTGGGATTCATCCTTTTTGTACAGGTCACACCTGTCCCAAAAGAGATCCCAATGATCCAGAAATCTGAATCCTTGCCCCCTGCTCCAATCTCTCAGCCACGCATTTATTCTCCACCTTATCCTACTCCTATTCTCACTGTCGCGTGGCACAGGCAGTAATCCCGAGATTACTACCTTTGTGGTCCTGCTTCTCAACTTTCTTCCTAACACCCTGTAATCTTTTTTCAGGACCTCTTCCCTTTTCCTACTGATGTCATTGGTACCAATACGTACCACGACCTCTGGCTGTTCTGCCTCCCACTGCAGGATATCTTGGACGCGATCCGAAACATCCCAGACCCTGGCACCTGGGAGGCAAACTACCATCCGAGTTTCTTTCCTGCGTCCACAGAATCGCCTGTCTGACCCCCTAACTACAGAGTCCCCTATCACTACTTACTTCCTTTTCCTTTCCCTACCCTTCTGAACCACAGGACCGGACTCTGTGCCAGAGGCACAGCAACTGCTGCTTTCCCTAGGTAGGCTGTCCCCCCCAACAGTACTCAAACAGGAGTACTTACTGTCAAGGGGTACAGCCACAGGGGTACTCTCTAGTACCTAACTCTTCCCCTTCCCTCTCTTGACTGTGACCCTCTTATCTGTCTCCTGTAGCTCTGGTGTGACTACTTGCCTGTAACTCCTCTCTTATCACCTCCTCGCTCTGCCTGACCAGGTGAATTTCATCGAGCTGCATCTCCAGTTCCATAGCTCAGTCCCTCAGGAGCTGCAGCTTGACATACTTAGTGCAGATATGGTCATCCAGGAGGTTGGGGGACTCCAGGACCTCGCACATCTGACACTGAGCACAGAAAACTGGCTTCACACATACTTCCTACCTTGCCTTGTCCTGTTACTTCCTAAGCCCGTTGAGCCAAAGCCCTGTCACTCTGCTACCTCTCACACTCTGCTGCGCAGTCTCACCTCTCTTTAACCCAAGTAGTAAAAAACTCGCTTCGCTCCGAAAAATCAACAGTTCACTCACAGCCTTCTTGCTGCAAGTCCAAAAAAAATTTTCTCTCTTTCCCTCTCACAATAACTGCTTGCCTTTTCTCCATCTTCCTCTGGTGCTCCCCTCCCCTTTTCTTTCTTCCAAGGCCCTCAGTTCTATGATACTCACCCTTCTCCAGCCTTGTATCCCTTTTGCCAATCAACTTCCCAGCTCTTAGCTTCATCCCTTCCCCTCCTGTCTTCTCCTATCATTTTGGATCTCCCCTCCCCCTCTCAAAACTACTATCTTTTTCTTCCGTTAGTACTGATGAAGAGTCTCGGCCTGAAATGTCAACTGTGCTTATAGATGCTGCCTGGCCTGCTGTGTTCCACCAGCATTTTTTGTGTGTTGCTTGAATTTCCAGCATCCGCAGATTTCCTCATGTTTGTGTCATTTAAGGGGGAGATTGATAGGTTCTTAATTAGTAAGGGAATCAAAGATTATGGGGAGAAAGTAGGAGGATCCAGTTGAGAGGGATAATAAATCAGCCATGATTGAATGATGGAGCAGATTCATAGAGTCACAGAGTCATAAAAAATAACAGCTCAGAAACAGGACCTTTTGCCCATCTAGTCCGTGCTGTACTATTAATTTGCCTAGTCCCATTGACCTGCACTTGGACCATAGTCCTTAAATTTCTCCCTTTTAAAGTGCTGAAGCTGACCCCACATCCACTACTTCCACTGGCAGCTCATTCCCACTCTCACCACCCTCAGTGAAATTTTCCCTCATGTTCGCCTTAAACTGTCATCTTATAACCATATAACAATTACAGTATGGAAACAGGCAATCTCGGCCCTACTAGTCCGTGCCGAACGCTTACTCTCACCTAGTCCCACTGACCCGCACTCAGCCCAAAACCCTCCATTCCTTTCCTGTTCATATACCTATCCAATTTTACTTTAAATGACAATACCGAACCTGCCTCTACCACTTCTAGTGGAAGCTCGTTCCACACAGCCACCACTCTCTGAGTAAAGAAATTCCCCCTTGTGTTATCCTTAAACTTTTGTCCTGTAACTCTCAACTCATGTCCTCATTTGCATCTCCTCTACTCTCAATGGAAAAAGCCTATCCACGTCAACTCTATCTATCCCCCTCATAATTTTAAATACAAGTCCCCCCTCAACCTTCTACGCTCCAAAGAATAAAGACCTAACTTATTCAATCTTTCCCTGTAACTTAGGTGCTGAAACCAAGGTAACATTCTAGTAAATCTTCTCTGTACTTTCTCTATTTTGTTGACATCTTTCTTATAATTTAGTGACCAGAACTGTACACAATACTCCAAATTCGGCATACCAATGCCTTGTACAATTCTAACATTACATCCCAACTCTTATACTCAATGCTCTGATTTATAAAGGCCAACATCCCAAAAGCTTTCTTCACCACCCTATCCACATGAGATTCCACCTTCAGGGAACTATGCACCATTATTCCTAAGATCACTCTGTTCTACTGCATTCTTCAATGCCCTACCATTTAACATGTATGTCCTATTTGGATTATTCCTACCAAAATGTAGCACCTTACACTTATCAGCATTAAACTCCAACTGCCATCTTTCAGCCCACTCTTCTAACTGGCCTAAATCACTCTGCAAACTTTGAAAACCTACTTCATTACCCACAATGCCACCTACCTTAGTATCATCAGCATACTTACTAATCTAATTTACCACCCCATCATCCAGATCATTAATGTATATGACAAACAACATTGGACTCAGTACAGATCCCTGAGGCACACCACTAGTCACCGGCCTCCAACCTGACGAACAGTTATCCACCACTACTCTCTTGCATCTCCCATTCAGCCACCATTGAATCCATTTTACTACTTCAATATTAATACCTAACGATTGAACCTTCCTAACTAACCTTCCGTGTGGAACCTTGTCAAAGGCCTTACTGAAGTCCATATAGACAACATCCACTGCTTTACCCTTGTCAACCTACCTCGTAACCTCTTCAAAAAATTCAATAAGATTTATCAAACATGACCTTACACGCACAAATCCATGTTGACTGTTCCTAATCAGACCCTATCCAGATAATTATATATACCATCTCTAAGAATACTTTCCATTAATTTACCCACCACTGACATCAAACTGACAGGCCAATAATTACTAGGTTTACTCTTAGAACCCTTTTTAAACAATGGAACCACATGAGTAATACGCCAATCCTCCAGCACTGTCCCTGTTTCTAATGACATTTAAAATATTTCTGTCAGAGCCCCTGTTATTTCGATACTAACCTCCCTCAAGGTCCTAGGGAATATCCTGTCAGGACCCGGAAATTTATCCACTTATATATATTCCTTAAAAGCACCAGTTCTTCCTCCTCTTTAATCATCATAGTTTCTATAACTTCCCTACTTGTTTCCCTTACCTTGCACAATTCAGTATCCTTCTCCTTAGTGAATACCGAAGAAAAGAAATTGTTCAAAATTTCCCCCATCTCTTTCAGCTCCACACATAGCTGTCCACTCTGATTCTCTAAGGAACCAATTTTATCCCTCACTATCCTTTTGCTATTAATATAACTGTAGAAATCCTTTGGATTTATTTTCACCTTACTTGCCAAAGCAACCTCATAGCTTCTTTTAGCTTTTTTAATTTCTTTCTTTAGATTCTTCTTACATTCTTTATATTCCTCGAACACCTCATTTACTCCATGCTGCCTATATTTATTGTAGATATCTCTCTTTTTCCTAAACAAGTTTCCAATATCCCTTGAAAACCATGGCTCTCCCAAACTTTTAACCTTTCCTTTCAACCTAACAGGAACATAAAGATTCTGTACCCTCAAAATTTCACCTTTAAATGACCTCCATTTCTCTATTACATCCTTCCCATAGAACAATTTGTCCCAATCCACTCCTAAATCCTTTCGCATCTCCTGAAAGTTAGCCTTTCTCCAATCAAAAATCTCAACCCTGGGTCCAGTCCTATCCTTCTCCATAATTAATGGCATTGATCACTGGACCGGAAGTGCTCCCCAACACATACCTCCGTCACCTGACCTGTTTCATTCCGTAACAGAAGATCCAACACTGCCCCTTCTCCAGTCAGTACCGCTATGTATTGCTGCAAAAAACTATCCTGCACACATTTTACAAACTCCAAACCATCCAGCCCTTTTACAGTATGGGCTTCCCAGTCTATGTGTGGAAAATTAAAATCTCCCACAATCACAACCCTGTGTTTACTACAAATATCTGCTATCTCCTTGCAAATTTGCTCCTCCAATTCTCGTTCCCCATTAGGTGGTCTATAATACACCCCTATGAGTGTTACTACACCTTTCTCATTCCTCAATTCCACCCAAATAGTCTCCCTAGGTGTGCCCTCTAATTTATCCTGCCAGAGCACCACTGTAATATTTTCTCTGACAAGCAATGCAACACCTCCCCCTCCTGTCCCTCTGATTCTATCACACCTGAAGCAATGAAATCCAGGAATATTTAGTTGCCAATCACACCCCTCCTGCAACCATGTTTAACTAATTGCTACAACATCATATTTCCAGGTATCAATCCATGCACTAAACTCATCCACCTTTCTTACAATGCTCCTAGCATTAAAATAAATGCATTTAAGCAATTCTCTACCTCTTCCTCTCTGTTTACCTCTAATAGTACGAAGAGCTTTACTGTCTTCTGTTTCTTCCTTCTCCCATACATCTGTTCCTACACTCTGGTTCCCCTCCCCCCTCATATCTAGTTTAAATCCACTGGATCCTCTCTAACAAACCTATCTGCAAGAGTATTTGTCCCCCTCCAGTTCAGATGTAAACAGTCCCGCCGGAACAGGTCCCACCTTCCCTGGAAAACTGCCCAATTATCTATAAATCTGAAGCCCTCCCTCCTGCGCCATGTCTTCAGCCACATGTTGATCTGCACTGTCTTACTATTTCTGAACCCACCTGCACGTGGCACTGGTAGCAATCCCGAGATTGTTATCCTAGAGGTCCTGTCCTTTAACATGGCACCTAGCTCCCTAAACTCATCTCTCAGGACCTCCTCACTACCCATGTCATTGGTCCCTACATAGACCACAACATCTGGCTGCTCACCTCCCTCTTGAGAATACCGAGAACTCGATCCGAAATATTGCGGAACCTGGCACCAGGGAGGCAGCAGACCATTCGGGATTCTCTATCTCTTCCACAGAACCTCCTATCTGTCCCCCTAGCTATCAAATCCTCTATCACTATTGCTCTCCTTTTCCCTCCTTCTCTTCTGAGCTGAGGGTCTAGTCTTGGTGCCAGAGACGCAACCACCGTGACTTGTCCGTGGTAGGTCATCCCCACCAACAATATCCAAAATGGTATACTTATTGTTGATGGGAATGGCCACAGGGGTGCTCTGCTCTTTTTGTCTATTCCCCTTCCTTCTCCTGACAGTCACCCAACTATCTGTCTCCTGACTCCTAGGGTTGACTATCTCCCTGAAACTCCTGTCTATTAATGCCTCCCAAATGATCCGAAGTTCATCCAGCTCCAGTTCCTTAACACCCTAACTTCAACTCCAGCTCCAGTTCCCTAACACCCTATCTTCAACTCCAGCTCCAGTTCCCTAACACCCTATCTTCAACCCTTGATTTCAAGTTCTAGAGCAGGGGTTCCCAACCGGAGGTGTGAGATGGAATGTCAAGGGGTGCGACAAAGAGTGGCTTGTGTCCTTGAGTGATGAGTCATGAGTCATCACTCAGCCAGCTGCCACTGTGCCTTGAGAAGTGGTAGTAGGTGGTTGTGTTGTGTAGATAGTGGTCTTGTTATTTATTTAATCAAAAGGAGAGAATAACAGAATTAACATATAAGTTAAGTAAGTAACTGATTGTCAGAGTATTGCTTTTAAAATCAACATCTGAGATAATCATTGTATATCGTTTCACTCATAAATTCACGATCGTGAGAGTTCATTAAGTATTTCACCCCTCGGGGCCTCTCAGCTCACCCATCGCCTCTGCTCACACGCACCGTGCCCCCCTCTGTCACTTGAATTCACTCGGCCAATCCCGTACTTATCCCCGCTTTGTCCAGCCAATCAAACGCCTCCCTCGTTGCCACTGACTTCCCCATATATAATGCGAAGGGCTGAGGAGTGCGGGGGAGACAGGAGGTAATGTTTGTCCCAAGCACACTCCTGTCTCCCGCTGCCTGAGTCAGCATTGAGGATTCTTATCAGTGTTACCTGGGAGTTACACCTCAGAGTTGAGGAGTCTCATCAATGTTAGCAAGGTTACATCTCAGAGTTAAAAATCATCTCATAATGCCAAAATCTTTACACATCTTCCTAGAGTGGATGATTGTGTAGATAAAGTTGGAAAAGCAAAGCTCCTTACAAAGATTGATTTATTGAAAGGGTATTGGTGTGTTCTATTGACAGACAGAAGTAGAGAGATTTCTGCATTTGTAACCCCATCTGGGTTATATGAATATAGTGTTCTTCCATTTGGGATAAAGAATGCCCCAGGTACTTTCCAGTGGATGATTAATTCTGTGATTAAAAGATACAGATGCCTATATTGACGATTTAGTTACAGGAAATAATACTTGGGAAGCACATATTACTGCAATGGAGAAAATATTTGAAAGTCTTTCAAAAGCTAACTTAACTATTAGCCTAGCTAAAAGTGAATTCGGTCATGCCACTGTGACTTACCTTGGTTGTGTTGTGGGTCAAGGTAAGGTAGCTTCTGTTAAGGCAAAAGTTTGGGCAATTTTAGAGGCCCCCACTCCAACTGGGAAAAAAACTTTCAGAAGATTCTTGGGAATGGTAGGATATTACCAAAAATTTTGCAAGAATTTTGCTAATATTGCCCTTCCATTAACTAACCTCTTGAAGAAAAATGAAAAGTTTGTGTGGACAGTGCTTTGTCAGGAGGCATTTGAGAAACTGAAAACTATCATCAACCTGTGCTCAGGACACCTGACTTTGAAAAAACATTTTCATTAGCTGTAGATGCTAGCGATGAGGCTGCAGGAGCAGTATTACTGCAAAGGAATGAGGGTGACGAGGTCTATCATCCAGCAGCTTACTTTTCTAGGAAATTTAATGAGCATCAAATAAACTATTCGACCATAGAAAAATTATTATCTCTTGCTTTAGCTTTACAACATTTTGATGTGTATGTTGGTACAACTCAAAAGCCACTCATAGTTTACACCAATCATAATCTGTTAGTGTTTCTGAGTAAGATGAAAAACAAAAATAGGTTATTAAATTGGAGTTTGATGTTACAGGAGTATAATATTTTGATAACTCATATTAAAGGCAAAGATAATGTGATTGCTGATTGTCTATCTTGATGTTGAATGTACAATGTAATTTTTTTATGGAGTGATATTTTAACATTTTCAACACTCATACTGTATAGTAATTTGTAAGGTGTGATATAAAAATACTATGTATATTGTGTATGTTGTAAATTTTATACATTTGTACTTTTCTTGTAAATAGTTAACTGTTAAAATTTTGTTCTTGACAGACCAAAATATTTTTTTGAGGGAGGTGTTACATAACCTGTGGGTATCTTGTGACTGTCTTATGACCATGATGTAATTAAGTATCTGGTGAGCATGATATAATGGTCTTGTGATGGTGGGGTGATGTAATTTCCCGCCAGTGTGAGGTCACATGATGTAATTTTCCCACTAGAGAGAGGTCATGTGATGGCCTATTCCAACAGGTATAACAGGTCTAGTTTTACTTTCTATCTTAAGTCTCAAAGGGTTATTGCCGGCAGTTCTGCCACAATGCTGCCAGCTTAGTCCAGTTGGAGAGTGAAGAATTTATTTAAGAGCGGGAACTCGAAGGATCAAGAAAAGTTGGTGTCTTCGATGGTTTACTACAGGATCGACCTTATTGAATCCTTGTTCAGACGGTAGTAACCTGCATCCAAGATAGCCCCTGCATTGTGAAAGCAGAAAGGGTTGGATGCAGCGTTATTCGCCAAGGAAGGTCAGTTCCTTTAAGCTGTTTTTATTTCCTTTATCGTGAGTCTTTTGGGCAAGGCATATTTCAGCTGGGATCAGCAGTAATGTCACATTGTCAAGGAATTTGTTACTTCAGGAAAGTCTCTCCTAATTGACTATGTAAATCATTTGGACTTTTCCATTTATTGCTTTAAGAACTGTTCCAGTTGCCGTATAGCAGTTAACTTCTGGTTAAGTTAGTCGTTTGTTTACTTTTCATTTTGTTATTGAGCTGAGTTTAAATAATGTTTAATTTGTTTATAAAAAACCTGTCTCAATTCTATATTCATTGTTGCCGTATGATAACACTTTGTTTCCTCCAAATCAGGGTCACATAAAGCCATGGAAGCAGGTGGTAGATGGTCATACGAGTGGCTAGTGCATATCATAAGTCATGTTTATGCGACCAATGATGCCAGGTAGGCAATCTCTGAAGAATATTGATAATAGCTGGGGTCACACGTCTTGTAAAGACACTGCCCAGAAGAAGGCAATGGCAAACCACTTCTGTGAACAATCAAGGGCATGGATAGATAGACGATGACCGCTTATGTTATACGACACAGCACGTAAAGGTATTCATGATGGTGACTGCTCTTTATAGTTAATTTTTTGACATTTGGAAACTTTTCATTTCATTGTTTTTGAAAGCAGCTTTGCTTTACAGATTTTTTTTTTACATGTGCCTAAGAATTATGTGCAATACTACACAGCCTTCGCCGCTTTGCATGGACGTCTTGATGAACCAAAGCCTTAACTCCACACTGGCTTACTCACACAATGGCCACTCTGCTTACACCTAACATCTGCAAAAGGATCTAGGTTTATGCAAGTTTATTTATCAAAGCTGAGCGCCTCAGACACCAGAGAAAGGCCCTCTGGCCAAGCCAAGCACACAGTAAAATCTGAATTATTTTGAATTCACCTCAATAATCTTACAGATCTTCAGGGAAAAAACAAAAAGAAATGCCACACTGTCAGTGGAACTGTGTACTTACCATGTTGTACCATGCACTGATGATCAATTTCTCCTCTTGATCTCTTTGGGATTTGTTTTTTTCAAAATCGTTCTAACAAGGAACAGAAAGTCATTTGAGTATCACACTGAAACATGCAGCCTATCAACATGCTGCTGATATCCACCTCCATGCCTTTGCTAGCTCTAAATCTGACTATATCTACACTCTTCTGATCCACCTTTAGTCACCCAAAGTTCTGCTTCTTAAGAGATTCTGCAGTTGCTGGAAATCCACAGGAACACATGCACACTATTTTGCAGGAACTCAGCAGGTCAGATAGCATTTATGGATGGGAATGAACAGGTGACATTTCAGGCCAAGACCCTTTCTATTAAACCTCCTAAGGACCTTGTATTTGAATTAGTCACCATTCATTTTCAGAAAATCCGAAGAATACAGAACCAACCTTTGTTTAGACAATCCTTTCATCGCAGGAACTAGCCAGCAATTCTCCTTTGGGCTTCCTCCAATGATAGCACAAGAGGGCATATTTTTAAAATGTTTGGAAGTAGGTACAGAGGAGATACCAGGGTTAAGTTTCTTTTACGCAGAGAGTGGTGAGTGCATGGAATGGGCTGCCAGTGGCGGCGGCGGAGACGGAAACGATAGGGTCTTTTAAGAGGCTCCTGGATGGATACATGGAGCTTAGAAAAATAGAGGGCTATGGGTAAGCCCAGGTAGTTCTAAGGCAAGAACATGTTTGGCACAGCTTTGTGGGCCGAAGGGCCTGTATTGTGCTGTATTGGGCTTTCTATGTTTCTATGATACTATAGTTTTAAAAAAAAATGTTTGGGGACCAATACTCCGCAGTATTCCAAGTGTAGCCTCAGCAACACCCTGTACAACTGGAGCAAAACCTTTCAATTCTTAAACTCCAACCCTTTGTAATAAAGGCCAACATGCTTAAAGGTAATATTGGTTTTATTTGTCACATGTACATCAAAACATACAGTGAAATGTGCTGCTTGCATCAATGACCAACACAATCCGAGGATGTGTTGGGCAGCCATGCTTCTGGCGTCAACTCACCAACCCTAACCCGTACGTCTTTGGTATGTGAGTGGAAACTGGAAGGACCTGGAAGAAACCCACATGGTCATGGGTAGAACGCACAAACTCCTTAAAGACAGCAGCAGGAGTTGAACCAGGGTTGCTGGCGCTCTAAAGCATTGCACTAACCTTTAGCCAATTGTTGGATCTGGATCCCTCTGAACTTCACTCATTTGCAGTCACTCTCCATTTCAATAATAACCTACTCACCGACTTTTTTCAATGAACTGCTGGCCTTCAAACTTCCCTACGTTAGAACATCACAGTAGTCCCAATGCAGTGTTCTAACCTGAAACACTGATAATAGCTTCCCATTCCCCTGAAGCTGGGTCTTTGAGGCCATTACAAAGGAAATGGATGTCTGAAAGATTCACAGGGGACTGGCAGATCAGCCATGGTCATATTGAATATAGATTAGTGGCAGGGGCACCTAGTTTAATGAGAGCTGAGATAATAAAGTGCAATCTTATCATTCTCTGCACCACACAAGACCTTTTATATTCCCATAGGCTTCCTTTACTCCTTTGCTATCTTCCTGCTCTTCATGCTATTATAAGATGTTATAGAGTTAGAGTATACAGCACAGAAACATGCCCATTGGCTCATCTAATTTCTGCTGAACTGTTATTCTGCCTAGTTCCATCAAACCACATCTAGACCAGAGCACTCTATACCCCTCCCATCCATGTACTTACCCAAACTTCTCTTAAATGTAGCAACAGAACCCACATCCACCACTTCTGCCAGCAGCTTGTTCCACACTCTCACCATCGTTCGAGTGAAAACATTGTCCCTCAGGTTCTCCTTAAATACTTCACATTTCACCGTTAACCTCTAGTTCTAGTTTCACCCAACCTCACTGGGAAAAGCCTGTTTGCATTTGCTCTACCTATATCTAACTTTGGATCTTTTTTCTTGTTTTATTTGCTGTTATTCTCTTATTCCTACTCTTTGCTTTTGGAATTTCACCTTTACATTCTTCCAGGCTTTTGGGCATATTAAGCTCTCATTATTGGACACGTTTCTCAGATTTACCCTAATTCACCTTCCGCACACCGTGATTCACAGATCTCTAGACATGCAACTCATTTCTTTTCTTTAAGGGAATTTGTTTACTGAATGCTTGGCTATCTTTTCGGAAACACATCACGTTGCTACAAGGTTAATTTTGCTTTTACAATGCATTCAATTTCCATTTCTAATTCACTTTTACTAATTTACTCAGAGTAGTATAACTCACCTTTTATTACTTATTTAAAACTACAGAGAATTTATTTTGGCTTCTTCCAGATTTTTTGCTCAAGCTTAATGAATCCCAACTATTACTCACTGACTCTACCCAGCTCCAGCTCCCTCCCACCCTAGGATGGTGACATTTTAGATACTCGAAGCCAAATCGAAGCAAGAGGCGAAGAGTGAAGAAGTAAAGGCATTTTTTTTTAACTGATTGGGGAAAAGAGGCTAGACTGCACAGGCAAGTGATGTAGCGCACCAAAGGTTTAAAAAAAAAGACTGCCATCGTTGGAGTGGACTGAGTCAGAGTGGGATGGCTTTGGCTCAATAGGCTTTGGCGTGAACAGGCAGAGGTGAGGGTAGGTTCCAGTAAGTTTTGTTTTGTTTGTTTAGGGTAGAGAGAATGCCAGGCAGGATGTTGGAATGCTCTTCTTGCAGGATGTGGGAAGTCAGGAAGACTGCTGGTGTCCCTGACAACGACACCTGCAAGGAGCATCCAGCTGCAGCTCCTAACATATGCATTAGGGAACTGGAGCAGGATCATTTGGGAGAATGAAGAGTTTATAGATAGTAGCTACAGGGAGGCAGTTATGCCAAAGGAGCAGCACACAGGTAATTGGGTTGCCGGCAGGCGAGGGAAGGGGTAAGTGCAGGCAGAGCAGGGCTCCCCTGTGGCCGTTCCCCTCAACAACAAGTACACTGATTTGGATACTGTTGGTGGGGGAATGACATACCTGGGACAAGTTGCAGCAGCTGGATCTCTGGCACTGAGTCTGGTTCTGCAGTACAGAAGGGAGGGGGGAAGAAGAGGAGAGCGGTAGTGATAGGGGACTCGATAGTTAGAGATATAGATTGGAGGTTCTGAGGTCGCAACAGAGTCTCCCGGATGGTTTGTTGCCTCCCAGGTGCCAGGGTCAGGGATGTCTCTGATCGCGTGCACAGCATTCTGAAATGGGAGGGTGAGCAGCCAGAAGTCATGGTACACATCAGTACCAATGACATAGGAAGAAAGAGTGAGGAGATCCTGAAGAGTGACAATAGAGAGCTTGGTGGGAAGTTAAAAAGCAGGACCTCGAGGGTGGTGATCTCAGGATTGCTGGGGACCAGTACAAGAGACAGGTTACACCTGAACTACAGGGGGACCAATATCCTTGTAGGGAGGTTTGTTAGTGCTATTGGGGGGGGGGGGGTTTAAACTAGATTTGCAGGGGGATGGGAACCAGAGTGCCAGAGTAGATAGTGGAGTGGGGGTGAAAATAAATAATGTTAAAGTTTCATGCAAAGTCACAAAGAGTAAGGTTGTGTATGGTGGTAATAATCTTCTGAGGTGCGTCTATTTCAATGCGAGGAGTATTGTGGGGAAGGCTGACGAGCTGAGGGCGTGGATTGACACATGGAATTATGACATCATAGCATTACTGAAACTTGGCTACAGGAAGGTCAGGACTGGCAGCTTAATGTTCTGGGGTTCCGATGTTTCAGACATGATAGAGGCAGAGGGATGAAGGGTGGGGGAGGGTTGGCATTGATAGTCAGGGAAAATGTTACAGCAGTGCTCAGGCAGGACAGATTAGAAGGCTTGTCTAACGAGGCCATATGGGTGGAGTTAAGAAATAGGAAAGGTATGACCACATTAATAGGGTTGCATTAATGATCACCAAATAGTCAGCGAGAATTGGAGGAGCAAATCTGCAGAGAGATAGCAGACAACTGCAGGAAACAGAAAGTTGTGATAGGAGGGGATTTTAATTTTCCACATATTGATTGGGACTCCCATACTGTTAAAGGTCTAGATGGGTTAGAGTTTGTAAAATGTGTTCAGGAAAGTTTTCTAAATCAATATATAGAGGTACCAACTAGAGAGGATGCAATATTAGATCTCCTATTAGGAAACGAGTTAGGACAGGTGACGGAAGTGTGTGTAGGGGAACACTTTGGTTCCAGTGATCATAACACCATCCGTTCCAACTTGATCATGGATAAAGATAGATCTGGTCCTCGGGTTGAGGTTCTAAACTGGAAAAAGGCCAATATTGAAGAAATGAGAAAGTATCTAAAAAGTGTGGATCGGGACAGGTTGTTCTCTGGCAAGGATGTCGTTGGTAAGTGGGAGGCCTTCAAATGAGAAATTTTGAGGGTGCAGAGTTTGTATGTTCCTGTCAGGATTAAAGGCAAAGTGAATAAGGATAAGAAACCAATGGAAATAAGGCAAACAAGTAGTGAGGTCATGGGACCTATACAGATTGAAGAGGAGGAGGTGCTTGCTATCTTGAGGAAAATCAGAGTAGATAAATCCTCAGGTCTTGACATGGTATTCCCTCGGACCCTGAAGGAGACTAGTGTTGAAGTTGCAGGGGCCCTGGCAGATATATTTAAAATGTTGGTATCTATAGGTGAGATGCCAGAGGATTGGAGGATAGCTCATGTTGTTCCGTTGTTAAAAAAAAGGCTCTAAAAGTATCTGGGAAATTATAGGCCAGTAAGTTTGACGTCGGTAGCAGGTAAATTATTGGAAGGAGTACGAAGAGATAGGATCTCCAAGTATTTGGATAGACAGGGACTCATTAGGGAGAGTCAACACCACTTTGTGTGTGGTAGGTCATGTTTAACAAATCTATTAAAGAGTTTTTCGAGCAGGTTACAAGGAAAGTGGATGAAAGGAAGGCAATGGATGTTGTCTACATGGACTTCAGTAAGTCCTTTGACAAGGTCCCAGATGGAAGGTTAGTTAGGAAGATTTAGTTGCTAGGTATACTTGGTGAGGTGGTAAATTGGATTAGACATTGGCTCAATGGGAGAAGTCAAAGAGTGGTAGTGGAGGATTGCTTCTCTGAGTGGAGGCCTGTGACTAGTGGTGTGCCACAGGGATCAGTGCTGGGTCCATTGTTATTTGTCATCTATATCAATGATCTGGATAATGTGGTAAATTGGATCAGCAAATTTGCTGATGATACAAAGATTGGAGGTGTAGTGGACAGTGAGAAAGGTTTTCAAAGCTTGCAGAGGGATCTGGACCAGCTGAAAAAATGGGCTGAAAAATGGCAGATGGAATTTAATACAGACAAGTGTGAGGCATTGCCCTTTGGAAGGAAAAAACAAAGTAGAACATACAAGGTAAATGGTAGGACACTGACGAGTGCAGTAGAACAGAGGGATCTAGGAATACAGACACAAAATTCCCTAAAAGTGGCGTCACAGGCAGATAGGGTAGTAAAGAGAGCTTTTGGTACATTGGCCTTTATAAATCAAAGTACTGAGTATAAGAGTTGGATTGTTATGGTGAGGTTGTATAAGGCATTGCTGAGGCCGAATTTGGAGTATTGTGTGCAGTTTTGGTCACCGAATTACAGGAAGGATATTAATAAGGTTGAAAGAGTGCAGAGAAGGTTTACAAGGATGTTGCCGGGACTTGAGAAACTGAGTTACAGAGAAAGGTTGAATAGGTTAGAACTTTATTCCCTGGAGCACAGAAGAATGAGGGGAGACTTGATAGAGGTATATTAAATTATGATGGGTATAGATAGAGTGAATGCAAACAGGCTTTTTCCACTGAGGCTAGGGGAGAAATAAAACCAGAGGACATAGGTTAAGGGTGAAGGGGAAAAAGTTTAAAGGGAATATTGGGGGGGGGGGAGCTTTTTCACACATCGGTGGGTGTGTGGAATGAACTGCCAGATAAAGTGGTAAATGCGGACTCACTTTTAACACGTAAGAAAAACTTGGACAGGTACATGGATGAGAGATGTATGGAGGGATATGGGCCAGGTGCAGGTCAGTGGGACTAGACAGAAAAATGGTTTGGCACAT
The DNA here is from genome assembly GCF_030144855.1 of Hypanus sabinus. Classification (NCBI taxonomy): domain Eukaryota; kingdom Metazoa; phylum Chordata; class Chondrichthyes; order Myliobatiformes; family Dasyatidae; genus Hypanus; species Hypanus sabinus. The sequence goes on along the minus strand of NC_082721.1, from coordinate 56,642,715 downwards.
CCAAAAAGGGCCAAAAGGCCCTTTTTTGTTTCTGTGCTATAATGTTCTATGGAAAGCAATTTAGGCTACGTCCATATTAGACTGGACAATTTTGAAAACGCCAGTTTTGCGTAAAAACGATAGGCGTCCACACCAGGCATTTTTCAAAATACCTCCGTCCACATTAAAACAGGTATTTGAATGAACCTCCTCCTACTGTGTATGCTCAGGACACATCTCCAGAAAACAAGTGACATGTTTGCTGTCGAATCTTGCCGTGAAAGACTTGGAGCGCCTTTGTCCAGTTAAAAACTTAAAAGGAAATTGCCAAACGATGGACAGCTGTTGGCTCTCATGTAGGAGGACTTAAAACAAAAAAAAAATACTGGAGCATAGGAGGCAATCAACAGGGTGTTCACAGACAGTATTGGAAACATTTCCTACAGCCATAGTTTCTTCACCAATGAAAGGGATGACAGCTAGAACTAAATGCAATGAGGCTTGTTACTGGGCAAAAGTGAAATTTGCTGTTACCTTATTTGTTTGCCTTTACTTTTGCCATGTCTTTCTTTATTGTTTTGCTGTATTTAACATGTGCAATAAAACAAGTTACTGGGCAGAAGTGATTTTATTTTTACCTGAGTAAAAGTGAAACTTACAATTTTCCTTTTTTGGCCTTAACATTTTCATGTCTATGCCAAACATAAGCTACTACTTAAAATGACATTTTGAAAGTAGTGACAGTTGCATCTATTGAATATTTGCACAAGTATTACATTAATAAAGTACCTTGCTAAATGTATAAAACATGTCTGCATCAGTGTTACCTTGTATTTCCATACAATGTTACATTAGGCTGTTACACATCTATTATCAGAGAAGAACTTGCATAAATAGGTAAACCACCTTCATACAAGCGAGGACAGAAAACAGGGCAAAGTGAATATACTTATTTATTCCTGATGAAGGGTCTCGGCCCGAAACATTGGCTATTCTTTTCTCATGGACGCTGCCTGACCTGCTGAGTTCTTCCAGCGTTGTGTACATATTCTTTGATCCACAGCATCTGCAGTTTTTTTGTGTACTTTTGTGTATTTTTTATACTTTTTTGTGTACTTATTTATTCAGTAAGTTATGGGTCAAAGTATTTGGTGAGTACATTTCTAACTCTTCTGGCTTCTGTCTTGTTGCTGTCTGTTCTGAAATTGTTAGGTTGTATGGGGGAGGTTGAAATTCTCTGTAATACTGCAAAGCTGCAGTAACATTCTGCTCAGGAACAGTCTCCTGAAGCTGTCTGTCGTTGTTGTTGTTGTGGTGTTGGAGGTTGCGTTCAAGAAAACAATGAAATGCTGCCTGCCGCCACCATCTGTTCCGGCACGTCATGACAGCGTTTTTAAAAAGTTTTGGTTACCCTGTACACATAACACCGCCCAATCAGTGTTTTCAGATTTATACATTCTGGAGAGCGTTTTAGGAAAGCTCCGTTTTCGGGGGAGGAAAACGCTGTTTCAGTGTGGACGGCAGGTCAAAACGAAGAGAAGAAGCTTCAGTTACGGATTTATCCGGTCTAGTGTGGACGTAGCCTTAGAATTGTGCCATTTGCACCTTTTACACTATCTCAACTAATATTAATTGGAACCTCCCACTATAATAGCCTTTGTTCTTTTGGACAATAGATGCTTGACTCCCACTGACTGTCTGAATGAAGGTCCCACTCTTGACAGTGTCATTCATTCAACCCATCAGGCAATCCTTGGGTTTGAAAATAACTTTCAATCTGCATAGCCTTGAGTGGAGATTGATGGGTTTCTGATGGCATCAAGGGTTATGGGAGAAGGCAGGAAAACGAGATTGAGAAGGATAATAAATCAGTCATTATGAAATAGTGGGGCAGACTCGATGGGTTGAATGGTCTAATTCTATTCTGGTGCCTTATGGATTATAATTAATCCTTATCAGATACAAAGCTGTTCCTTTTTACAATATAGTCATTGCTTCTCCATCCTGGTAATCCAGTGTGAAAAAGCTCTAATAAAGCCACTGTAATACTGCAGCTCTATGTGTTAAATATCCTCAGCTCCTCAAACATTCTTGCACAAAAGTCATACCTCTAACAACTGAATCTTAACCTCCTTTTCATAGAGCTGATTCTTCAAGGCTTGTACTTCAGGAGCAGTTGCTGGAGTTTGTTTAGGATCAAGAGTTTGAATCACCTGGGAAAATAAAAATAGGATCAGATGGTCAATCCGTTCTCCACTGGTAAATGCTCAAAGGGTTGGAACTACATTTCATTTAGAATTACAGTGCACCCTCCTTTCCCTGGATAACCTGTATCTATACAAAACGGTTTGGAAACTCAGACTTGAGACCTTTTCCATTTATCCTTTTCTCATTGTATCCTGGCTTTAATTATATGTTAAGCAGCTTTAACCTAAAACTATGAAACAAACAGATATTTTAAAATTACTGAGGTATTCTGTAAGATCACAGATCTATTTTTGAGCCACAACATAACTGCTTTTTACTTAGTATGAACTGAGGGACAATATACAGCAGTAGTTAGGACACTTACTGTCCGTGCCTTCTCCAGGTACTTCTTGTAGCGCTCTTCCATAGCCTTCATGTCTTCATCTTTCTTCTTTAAGACCTCTTGCAGCTCATCAATCTTACGGGCTGCTATAGATGGAAAAGAATCAACTGGGAATTCAAGGCACAAATAATCAAGAGTCCAAAGTTCAGGAGGTGACCACAGGTGAACTTCTACTGTATTGTGCAACTGGCCGAACCTACTGAAGCACAGAATAACCACAGTACGGAAGATGACCACTTGGCCCAAGTTCCTCAATGCAGCTAACGATTCAGCTCCCTCCAACTCCCTGCCAATTCTTCAGCACCATTTAAGCCTACAATTCTCCACTTCTTCCCCGGCAGTGCTTTCCAAACCTTAAGCAATTCCACATCAGCTTTCTTGGTAAGTAAGATTTGTTTTTCGATCTTTTATCTCTTCTTGTGCTCTTTTCCCATCCATGCTTGCAGGATATTTTCAGGTACTTTTATTTCTCATGCTCCCTCTTTACTTCCAACTTTCCTTTTTACTTTACTTCCTACCTTTTGTCATTTTTTGTTCCCTGCACCACAATGAGTGTATTGGCTAAAGAGAAATGTCTTTATTCAATTCATTCATGGATGTGGTCATCATGGCACAGATGCCATTTATTGCTGATCCCTGCTTGGTGTTCTCCTCTTGCTACTCTCCAAAGAGATCTGCAGAGCTGGTTTAATTATGAGTGATAGCTGATTATTATCTTGTTAAGAATCAATTTAACAAAAGAGTCACATGCAGATTGGAATGCATAATTTAAACCTCTGTCTAATATAGGCTTTTGAGAGTGATACAGACTCAGGAGCAGGCAAAAGGTGAACAGTTTCTGGCCGTGAGAAATTGGAACCTGCCATGAATTAGCTCAATTAACTTTTCCAAAGCAAAACCTGATTCACTACTCATACGCCTAAATATCTCAGTTGGGTCTCCATTAGTGCAAATTAGTTTTTATATCACTGTTCTATAAAGTCCACAAGTACAATTGAGTAGTTGAATTACATTGCCCTATTGTGTCAAGGAGTTTCATAAGTACAAATGATGATTAGATCTGAGCACTTACTGTAGCTGTCAACCATGGGCTCGAGGTCATCGATATATTCCCGTTTTTTCTGTAGTTCAGTGTGGGCTTCGTGTAGTCTTTCCCTGCAACACGAAAGAACTTCACTCAGGGAGCAATAATCTCTTTTTCCAGTTGAGGAAACAGGCAAAATTCATTTTATCAGGATTCGTTCACCAGATAAGTCAACTGATTTATTTTATTTAGAGATACAGCACAGTGACTTCTGCCCAACAAGTCCATCCTACCCATTTACACGTGACCAATTACCTGACTAAGCCTATTTCTTTTGAATGTGAGGGAAACCAGAGCACCTGGTGGAAATCCAGTGACAGGGAGAATGTCCAAACTCCTTACAGACAGCGGTGCTAATCAAATCCCAATCTTCTGGTCACTAGTGTTGTAAAGTGTTTTGCTAACCATTACTGTTCCAGGATTTCACGGCAGGATGTAGAAGTTTATATTCTGCAAATACAGCACCATTTCCCTCTACAGGAATTAGCATACATAAGAATAGATACTTCTTCACAAGGATAATGAAAACAACTTGGACCCTGGTGTTGAAATTAGAACATAGAACAATACAGCACAGTACAGGCCCTTCGGCCCACAATGTTGTGCTGACCCTTAAACCCTGCCTCCCATATAACCTCCCACCTTAAATTCCTCCATATACCTGTCTAGTAGTCTCTTAAACTTCACTAGTGTATCTGCCTCCACCAGTGACTCAGGTAGTGCATTCCATGCACCAACCACTCTCTGAGTGAAAAATCTTCCTCTAACATCCCTCTGAACTTTCCACCTCTTACCTTAAAGCCATATCCTCTTGTATTGAGCACTGCTGCCCTGGGGAAGAGGTGCTGGCTGTCCACTCTATCTATTCCTCTTAATATCTTGTATACCTCTATCATGTCTCCTCTCATTCTCCTTCTCTCCAGAGAGTAAAGCCCTAGCTCCCTTAATCTCTGATCATAATGCATACTCTGAACCAGGCTGCATCCTGGTAAATCTCCTCTGTACCCTTTCCAATGCTTCCACATCCGTCCTATAGTGAGGCGACCAGAACTGGACACAATACTCCAAGTGTGGCCTAACCAGAGTTTTATAGAGCTGCATCATTACCCCTCAACTCTTAAACTTTATCCCTCGACTTATGAAAGCTAACATTCCATAAGCTTTCTTAACTACCTGTGAGGCAACTTTCAAGGATCTGTGGACATGTACCCCCAGATCCCTCTGCTCCTCCACACTTCCAAGTATCCTGCCATTTACTTAGTACTCTGCCTTGGAGTTTATCCTTCCAAAGAGTACCACCTCACACTTCTCAGGGTTGAACTCCATCTGCCACTTCTCAGCCCACTCCTGCATCCAATCAATGTCTCTCTGCAACCTTCGACAATCCTCTACACTATCCACAACACCACCAACCTTTGTGTCGTTGCAAACTTGCCAACCCACCCTTCTAACACCACATCCAGGTCGTTAATAAAAATCACAAAAAGTAGAGGTCCCAGAACCAGTCCTTGTGGGACACCACTAGTCACAAACCTCCAATCCGAATGCACTCTCTCCACCACAACCCTCTGCTTTCTGCAGGCAAGCCAATTCTGAATCCACCTGGCCAAACTTCCCTGGATCTATGCCTTCTGACTTTCTGAATAATCGTACCGTGTGGTACTTTGTCAAATGTCTTACTAAAATCCATGTAGATCTCATCCACTGCACTACCCTCATCTATATGTCTGGTTACTTCCTCAAAGAACTCTATCAGGCTTGTTAGACAGGATCTGCCCTTCACAAAGCCATGCTGACTGTCCCTGATCAGACCATAATTCTCTGAATGCCCATAGATTCTATCTCTAAGAATCTTTTCCAACAGCTTTCCCACCACAGATGCAAGGCTCACTGGTCTATAATTACCCGGACTATCCCTACTACCTTTTTTGAACAAGGGGACAACATTCGCTTACCTCCAATCCTCCGGTACTATTCCCGTCGACAACAAGGACATAAAGATCCTAGCCAGAGGCTCAGCAATCTCTTCCCTCGCCTCATGGAGCAGCCTGGGGAATATTCCATCAGGCCCCGGGGACTTATCCGCCCTAATGCATTTTAACAACTCCAACACCTCCTCTCCCTTAATATCAACATGCTCCAGAACATCAACCTCACTCATATTGTCCTCACCGTCATCAAGTTCCCTCTCAGTGGTGAATACTGAAGAGAAGTATTCAATGAGGACCTCGTTCACTTCCACTGCCTCCAGGCACATCTTCCTACCTTTACCTCTAATCAGTCCTATTTTCACTCCTGTCAACCTTTTGTTCTTCACATAATTGAAGAATGCCTTGGGTTTTCCTTTACCCTACTCGCCAAGGCCTTCTCATGCCTCCTTCTAGCTCTCCTCAGACCCTTCTTAAGCTCCTTTCTTGCTACCCGATATTCCTCAATAGACTCATCTGATCCTTGCTTCCTAAACTTCACGTATGCTGCATTCTTCCATCTGAATAGATTCTCCACCTCACTTGTCACCCATGGTTCCTTCACCCTACCATTCTTTATCTTCCTCACCGGGACGAATTTATCCCTAACATCCTGCAAAAGATCCCTAAACATTGACCACATGTCCATAGTACATTTCCTTGCAAAAACATCATCCCAATTCACACCTGCAAGTTCTAGCCTTATAGCCTCATAATTTGCCCTTCCCCAATTAAAATTTTCCTGTCCTCTCTGATTCTATCCTTTTCCATGATAATGTTAAAGGCCAGAGAGCGGTGGTCACTGTTCCCCAGATGCTCACCCACTGACAGATCTGTGACCTGAACCAGTTCGTTACCTAATACTACATCTAGTATGGCATTCCCCCTAGTTGGCCTGTCAACATACTGTGACAGGAATCCATCCTGGACACACTTAACAAACTCTGCCCCGTCTAAACCATTGGAACTAATCAGCTGCCAATCAATATTAGGGAAGTTAAAATCACCCATGGTAACAACCCTGCTATTTTAGCACCTTTCCAAAATCTGCCTCCCAATCTGCTCATTGGTATCTCTGCTGCGACCAGGGGGCCTATAGAATACTCCCAATAGAGTAACTGCTCCCTTCCTGTTCCTGACTTCTACCCATACTGACTCAAAAGAGGATCCTGCTACATTACCCACCCTTTCTGTAGCTATAATAGTATCCCTGACCAGTAATGCCACCCCTCCTCCCCTTTCCCCCTATCCCTTTTAAAGCACTGAAATCCAGGAATATTGAGAATCCATTCTTGCCCTGGTGCCAGCCAAGTCTCTGTAATGGCCACTACATCATAATTCCATGTATGTATCCAAGCTCTCAGTTCATCACCTTTGTTCCTGATGCTTCTTGCATTGAAGTACACGCACTTTAGCCCTTCTACCTTACTACCCTTATACCCTTTATTCTGTTTCTCTTTCCTCAAAGCCTCTTTATATGTTAGATCTGGCTTTACTCCACGATCTCCACTTACAGCTCTCGCATGACCTTTATCCTCCTCCACCTCACTATCTGCTTTAACACTGGTTCCCCTCCCCCTGCAAATCTAGTTTAAACCCCTGGAGCAGCACTGGCAAACCTTCCTGCAAGGATGTTAGTCCCCCTGCAGTTCAGGTGCAACCAGTCCTGTTGGAACAGGTCCCACCTTCCCTGGAACAAGGCCCAATTGTCCAGAAACATGAAGTCCTCCCTCATGCACCAACTCCTTAGCCACATATTTAGCTGCATTATCTTCCTATTTCTAGCCTTACTATCACTTGGCATGGTTAGCAGTCCTGAGATTGCAACCCTGGAGGTCCTGTCCTGTCGTACCTAATTCCTTAAATTCTGTTTGCAGGACCTCCTCCATATAACCAAAGAACATTACAGCACAGATTTGGGCCTTCTTGGCTGTGTCAAACCATTTTTCTGTCTAGTACCTGGCCCATATCCCTCCATACACCTCTCATCCATGTACCTGTCCAAGTTTTTCTTAAATGTTAAAAGTGAGCCTGCATTTACCACTTCATCTGGCAGCTCATTCCACACTCCCACCACTTTCTGTGTGAAGAAGACCACCCCCCAATGTTTCCTTTAAAGTTTTCCCCCGTCACCCTTAACCCATGACCTCTGGTTTTTTTCTCCCCTAACCTCAGTGGAAAAAGCCTGCTTGCATTCAATCTATCTATACTCATCATAATTTTATATACCTCTATCAAGTCTCTCCTCATTCTTCTATGCTCCAGGGAATAAAGTCCTAACCTATTCAACCTTTCTCGGTAACTCAGTTTCTCAAGTCCCGGCAAAATCCTTGTAAACCTTCTCTGCACTCTTTCAACCTTATTAACATCCTTTCTGTAATTTGGTGACCAAAACTGCACACAATACTCCAAAATTGGCCTCACCAATGCCCTATACAACCTCACCATAACATTCCAACTCTTATACTCAATACTTTGATCTATAAAGGCCAATGTACCAAAAGCTCTCTTTACTACCCTATCTACCTGTGATGCCACTTCTAGGGAATTTTGTACCTGTATTCCTAGATCCCTCTGTTCTACTGCACTCTGCAGTACCCTACCCATTTACCTTGTGTGTTCTAACTTGGTTTTTCCTTCCAAAGTGCAATAACTCACACTTGTCTGTATTAAACTCCATCTGCCATTTTTCAACTGGTCCAGATCCCTCTGCAAGTTTTGAAAACCTTCTTCACAGTCCACTACACCTTCAATCTTTGTATCATCAGCAGATTTGCTGATCCAATTTACCACATTATCATCCAGATCATTGATATAGATGACAAATAACAATGGACCCAGCACTGATCCCTGTGGCACACCACTAGTCACAGGCCTCCACTCAGAGAAGCAATCCTCTACTACTACTCTCTGGCTTTTCCCATTGAGCCAATGTCTAATTCAATTTACTACCTCACCATGTATACCTAGCGACTGAATCCTCCTAACTAACCTCCAATGCAGGACCTTGTCAAAGGTCTTACTGAAGTCCATGTAAAATTAAAATTCCCTACTATCACAACTTTATGTTTCCTGCAGTCGTCTGCTATCTCTCTGCAGATTTGCTCCTCCAATTCTTGCTGACTATTGGGTGGTCTATAACCACCCAATAGTCCTCCTTCTTCCTATTCACATCACTGGTCCCTACATGGACCACGACATCTGGCTGCTCACTCTCCCTCTTGAGAATACTGAGAACTCGATCCGAGATATCGTGGACTCTGGCACCAGGGAGGCAACAGACCATCCAGGATTCTCGATCTCTTCCAAAGAACCTCTTATCTGTCCCCCTAATTATCAAATCCCCTATCACTACTGCTCTCTTTTTTTCCCTCCTTCCCTTCTGAGCTGAGGGTCCAGTCTTGGTGCCAGAGACGCAACCACTGTAACTTGTCCCTGGTAGGTTGTCCCTACCAATAGTATCCACCAACTTTTAGAGAAACTGGTCTGACTGTGGAAGCGTTTCTCTGTTCATCTGTTTTTCTGGAGTATTCTTTGACCTCGTACCTTCCTTCAAAAAGCTTCATAACTATTCACACAACTGAAGGGATACAGCTAAATGTTGTGATTTTGTACTACCATGGCCTACAGTTCTCAAATGGCAGAGAAACATCTAAGGTCACGAGGAGCTAAAATTTTTCAGATATTATTGTCTAAGAGTACAAGGCCACAAATATGAAAGATTCCTTTACTACTTACAAATGTTCATCCAGTTTCCGCTTCAGCAAATTAGACTGCAAGGAAAAACATTGAGGAGGAAGATAAAGCTAAGTAAAGTCTACAACAGGAAAATACAACTGCTCTGTTAATCAAAGTTCTATTGAATTACTGCACAATTACAAAGTTAATCACATTGAGATAAAGCAGCATATTCCAGGGATCCAGAAACAGCAAAGGTGAACAGTTGATGATCTGAATGGAATCCTTGCCCAAATTTTAAGCCCTTTACTTGGCCATTGAGATCTGTGCCTATTCAAATCCAAATCAGGACCCAATCCATTGCCATTTTGTGTCAGTTGCACCTGTTTTTTTGTCATGGACATAACATTTATTTCCATTCCTTGTTGAGTTATTTTCTGATCAAATCATCAATTCCCCATGATCTTAAAAATCAAACTTGTACACAACCTTCCTTGGCATTCACTATATTACTTTTCTTCCATCAATTCTTCAATTACAATCCTCTAAAGCCCAAATTCAGCCAAAATATTTGGTTCTTTCCTTCACTGACACCCCAAACACTACAGGATATCAGCACTGTAAGGTTGAGGTAAGGTAACAAGAGGACATGATTTGAGAGTTAGGGGGCAAAAGTTTAAGGGTAACACGAGGGGGAATTTCTTTACTCAGAGAGTGGTATCTGTGTGGAATGAGCTTCCAGTAGAAGTGGTAGAGGTAGGTTCGGTATTGTCATTTAAAGTAAAATTGGATAGGTATATGGACAGGAAAGGAATGCAAGGTTATGGGCTGAGTGTGGCCAGTGGGACTAGGCGAGTGTAAGAGTCAGCATGGACTAGAAGGGCCGAGCTGGCCTGTTTCTGTGCTGTAACTGTTATATGGTTGTGTGGTTATTTATATGGTTTAGTTCTTCACCTTGGTTTTGATTTTCATGAAGAGAGATGGGAAACTTTTGGTGAAGGAGAGGATATAAAGTTTCACTTATGGTATCCTGTGTATGATCTTAGTAAAAGGCTTTACTCTCTTACTTGGTTCCTCTTCAAATAAAGGCCAACGTTAAGTGCTGGCCAAAATGTGAAGGTTAACATTAGGTGATTAAAATACAGGGACACTTAGAGCCATTAGCCACCCTTTTAATCTTATCATTTGCAAAGTGCCCTTCTTTCCCATTTTTCCCCTATGAAAGTGGATGGTTTGAATTTTTCCCATCTTAGATCCCACTTGCCATTCCTTGTCCAAATCCCTACCATGTTTATTCCCCACCTCTGTGCATTTTCATCACATTTTGCATCATCCCTATACTTGGTTCCCTCATTCAGATCATGGATACAGATTGTGAACAGCACCAGTGCCTTGGGCATCCTATTTGTATCAGCCACCCACTTCCGCACTGCAAGTATTCTGCACTGTCTCCTGTTTGCTAACTGGTGCAAGTCAGCACATCACCTCATACTCTAAACAATGCATTCATGGATTATTTTATCCATTGAACTTCTGAAAGTCTGAAACCACTTATCAGTTGCCCCCTCATCACTTCTGCTAGTTGCAGCTTTATAAATCTTCATCAGATTTATCAAAGACAATTAGCTCTTCACAAGTCCACAATAACTTGGCCCAATCCTATTGATCATAGACTCCGCTACCTCTAAGATTCCAGCATTTTCCTTTATCCTGACCAACTTTCATAAATCAGACTACTGAGTAAATTGGTGAGGTCAAATCTGGAATACTGTGTGCAGTTCAGGTCCCCTAGCTACAAGATTGAAAGAGTGCAGATAAAATTTAAATGAGTTGTTGGGACTTGAGGACCTGAATTACAGAGAAAGGTTGAACTGGCTAGGACTTTATTCCTTGGAGCATAGGAAAATGAGAGGAGATTTGATAAAGGTATAGGTGTGGTAAATGCAAGCAGGCTTTGTTCACTGAAGTAAGATGAGACCAGAAATAGAGGTCATAGGTTGAGTGAAAGGTGTAATATTTAAGAGCAACTTGAGCGAGAGCTTCTTCACTCAGAGGGTGGTAAGAATGTGGAATGAGCAGCCAGTGGAAGTGGGGACTTTGGGTTCAACTGCAACATCCAAGAGAGGATTGGATAAGTACATGGGTGGGAGGGATATGGTCCAGGTGTAGGTAAATGGGACTAGGCATAATAACAGTTCACATGCACTACATTGGCCAAAGGGACTATTTCTGTAGTGCTCTATGATTCTAATTTGTACGGTCCCTGGTTTTCTCTCTCCCTCTTTTCTGAAACAGTGGGATTATATTTGCTACTTTCCAGTCTGTGGAAACCTTTTTCAATTTTTTGAATTAATGGAAGAAGATAACTAATATTTGTTGTACACTATATATTAATTCTTCTTGAGATGCTGATTTTAGTCACATTAATTTACTTTCAATCTTCATATTTCTGTAAAATAATTAAAAAATGAATACTCTTTTCTAAAAGCCCCTCAGCTACAATATTATTAATCCCTTCTTATTACACAATACTATATCTAAGAGTTTGTACTGTAATTGGCTCTTTAACTACCAAAAGGTTCAGAAGGGCCAGAACAGTGTGGTATTGGTTTAAATGACTGCAATGTAAAATGCCTTAATGCTTTAGAATATGATGGAACTTTAAGTGTGCTCATATGGCTATAAAGTACCTTGCAACATTCTCACGTTCAGAAAGGTGCAATGTATATGCAGGTGGGTGACGATCTGAATGACCTTCAAAGGCAAGGAGGAATACTGACAGATAACTCATCACCTCGTTACTAGCTCTACACAATTCCTGCTTAATCACTTTATTCTGCCCACTCTATAATATGCTTGAATAGTCAACTCAATTGTCACATGTGACTCATAACACTTTTCTAGTTCTATTTACCTAGGTATACATTTTTTGGAAGTCCCAAATGCAATGACTTCCCCATTTCTAATGCTTGTTCTGCTAAGCAGATCAGAAGACTCATTGGTCTAAGTGATCTGATCAAATAGCTCTGCTCCATTCCCTTTACAGTTATGTCCAATCAGGTGTTCCACATAACCTGAACAAGATCTCAAGAGGCCTAGTGAAGGGTTGGTGACCATTTCACTGATTTATTAACCAGGAGTGAATGAAATTGTGGGCTTCAACCCTTTGGAAAGTGCCAGGTTTGTCCTTCCAAAACTAATCCCCCAAAATTACACCCATTAATTGTTTATTATTAAATAAGATGATGGTTGCTTCTTTAACTGATAACTCCACAGGGACAGTAGTTTTTATTGAACACTACTTTCCATGTTTATCAAAGGGGACAAAGGAATGCACAATACTGGAAAAGGTCATTAAGCCAATCCCAGTAACATCACACCAGGAACTTGAAAGCCCACAGATTACATGTGAAAGACTACAGAAGGTGGAATTTTTTTTTGGTTTTAAGATCCCAGGAAAGAGCTATGCCAAGGGTAGGAAAGATGTATACCAAGATAAGCAATTTATAACTAAACCCCTATACCAATGCCTCTCTGAGTAAGTTTAATGGTGTTCTAAGATTACCTACATCACCCAGATAATTAGGTCTGTATCCTTCGGTGGAAGAAACAACACTCCAAAGGGTTGAAAGGCCCCCAAACCAAAGAGAAGCAGGTTCATGTGATTTTTTTTTTGAATATGCAAAGGAGAAATTAAATGTGATTTCAAAGCAGCAAGTGAAAATACATAGCAATTTTAAGTGGTGCCCTGGCCAACACCTGTGCATCTTTTCTCTGTATGCTCATTCTGGGTGAACATCCAACTGCTGATATACTTACAATGGCCTATTGAAGGTGAGAACACACAAAAGGGAAGAGAAAGAAACACATTAGGCATTTATCAACCAAATTTAATCCACTTGAGTCAGTCATATTTCATGTTTAACCTTCCCTCATTTACAAAGATGCAGCTTTCAAAGTACTACACTGCTTCCCAGTGCTAAATTAATCACCATAAAAGCTATATGTAGATCTGTATTTTCAAATTCTCTCTATAACTGATTGCATAAGTAATTCAGATTCTTTTCATTTTACCCAATCTTTCTTCAAAAGTTGCATGTGCTGACAACGCTATTGTCAAGACAACATAATAGGGAATGGGTAAATGCTCTAATCAGGTCGGTAGAAAGCAACTGACATTGATATAGCGCACAACTTATTGACATATCCTCCCATCATTTCATATTCTCCACTTCTGTGAGGAGTTGCACACATCACTTGGATAATAAATTTGATTTCCTGCTCTTTAAATAAGCCCTTTTCTCTCTTTGCTGTAGAACAGACTGCTTGATGTGAGTCACACACTTCATCTCTCCTCTAACCAGGTCACTGTGATGGTTTTGTTAATAAAGTGAACAAGGATCAGAACTAGGGGTAGCTATCTGAATACTCTAAAGACCTGACCTTAAAGGACCACCCTTGCCAGCTTGTTTCCCAAACTGATACAGGTCACTGTGATGGTGTTGTTAATAAAGTAAACATGGGCCAGAACCAGGGGTGGCTATCTGAATACTCTTTAGACCTGATTTTTAAAGACTACCCTTGCCACCTTGTTTCCTAAACTGATACCAAATACATCCAGGATTATAAAAATCTCTTTCTTTCAAGTCCTTGTTATTTAAGAGGCCATTCTCACTGATGACATTATCACCATTTGAACTATTCTACACCTTGACCTTCCGAACCAGTATCATTCCGCATTCCATCAGTGATCTTATCCTTTAGGGGACATCTGAAAGGGGATAACTTCACTCAACTTTACTCACTCCATCATTGAAATATTCCCACAATCTATGGACTCACTTTCAAGGATTCTTCATCTAATGTTCTGCTATTTCTCACTATTACTATTTCTTCTTCCTTTTTGCATTTGCACAGCTTGTTGTCTTTTGCACACTGGTTGTACACTCAATTGGTGAGGTCTTCCATTGATTCTGTTATGGATACATATACACACTTTGATAATAAGTTACTTTGAGTTTTGAACTTTTGAACAGAGCTCACTCATCTTTTTCCTTTCTGCCTTTCCTGCAATGTCAAATTCTCTGAAGAGTCAGTCATACTCTTGGTTACATCACAACCCGCCAGTGAACTGGTTATCAGACCTTATTTGTGCTGTCAACTTGTCTATCTTATGAATGCTGTGTGCATTTAGATAGACTTTAATTTTATGTTATTTTTTCTGCTGTATTTGGTAGTGAGATCTAACATTTGTGCACACTGCTCTTCCCATTATGCTAATTTTTCCTTTTTAAATTTAGAACTACAGTAGAACCTGGCCCAATGAGCCTGTGTCATCTAATTATACCCATTCTGACCAATTAACTCAGAGTCTTTGGAATGTGGGAGGAAACCCACATGGTTACAGGGAGAATGCACAAACTCCTTACAGACGGTGGAGTAATTGAATCTGGGTTGTTGGTTCTGTAATAGTTTTATGCTAACAGCTACGCTGCCATGCTTCCTTTTTTCATGGTTTCCACACTGGCTCCAGCTCCGATGATGGCAACAGCAACATAATGTCCCTATAGTCAGTACCCTGACTAAACACCTTTTCACCACAGTCCACCTGTAATGCTGTTTTCAACAAACTATGCACTTGTTCTTCTGTTCCATTCATAATGCAAGTCCTAAGCTGGTTTGGCTTTCCAAAGTGCATCACTTCACAGTTATCTGCATTGAAATCCATTTGCCATTTTTCAGCCCACTTCCTTAACTAATGAAGATCTCCCTGTCATCTATGATAATCTTACTACCAACACCACCTCCTAATTCCGTGTCATCTGCAAACTTATCGATCATATCTTGTGCATTCATATCCAAAACATTTATCCACCTAACTTGTTCTCCTGGGATTGTATGGGAGCTAAGCTTTCAGACCAGCCTGTCATGTGGGACCTTGTTGAAGTCCAAATAGACAATAGCCACTGCCCTAGTATTATCTATCTTTTAGATTACTTGCTTAAAAAACTGTTAAAAGGTTTGTCAGGCACAATGGCCATGCTGACTCCTCCTAATCAGACTCTGCTTATCCAAATGTTGGCTGATTCTGTAGCTCAGAATTTCCTTCAGTAATTTACTCACCACTGATGTCAGGCTGACTAATCTGTAGCTTTCTGGCTTGCCCTTGCTACCCTTCCTAAACAACAGAATTTTAGCTACATTCCAGACTTCGGGAACTTCACCAGTGGCTAATGAAGCAAATATCTGTACAAGGACCCACCACAAAGCAGGAATTAGACAGTAGAAAATGCTCACCAACTAACCAACAACCTGCTGCCTGCTTTTGCACAAGTCACCTCCACACTCTGATGTTGGATTGAACGCTACCAGGCTTCTGCTGTTTTTAAAAACTCTCACGGCATCTCCATTCCCAAATTGCAATGATCAATCTGTGAACCGTGGCTAGAATCCTCCTTTTACAGGTATACCCCTCTGTTTGCAGCAGGAGGGCTGCTGTACAAAATAATCCATGTGCAGGCTCACCAGAGACCTACATAACTAGAGCAAACTGTTTCTACTTTTACACACAGATTACCTTGCTGCATCTGCAGCATTTGGTAATATGTGATCAAGGATATAAGTTGTTCCCCAGCAGGGCTGGTGAAATGTGAAACTTTGCCAGTCTATACTTGCTCACTTGTCACCAATAAATTACTTCAACAGCAGCACCCTGGCCACAATTAACAGCAGGAAAATCTGACTGCTTCAATATCTGTGCTGCGTTTAAAATCAGATCCATTTTCCACCCCTGGGAATATATTAGGCTGAATGCCACTTAAGACAGGGTCTGACAAATGTTCAGGGAGCAGATCAGTGGAAGAAGCAAGACAGACAGACAAATTGACAAGTAAAAGGAGGAAGACTTTGATACTTCAATTTTCATACAGAGGAAATGGCAGAAGGCAGTATCCATCATGATCTCTTCTTGTTACAACCATTGAAGTACAGGAGCCTGAAGATATACACTGAATATTTTAGGAACAGCTTCTTCCCATCTGCCATTAGATTTCTAAATGGTCCTTGAACCCCTGAATACTACCTCATTATTTGGTATCATTTTGCTATCTATCTTTTAATACATTTTTTACTGTAATTTATGGTAATTTTTAATGTATTGCACTGTACTGCTGCCACAAAACAACAAATTTCACAAAATACGTCAGTGATAATAAACCTGATTCTGATTCTTTCACTTCTGTCATTGAGTCCATACTGATCAACTTGTTTCCCCAACTAACCACATTAGACATTGACCCAGGACAGGTACTCACATCTTCAGCTTTGCTGCCCTGTTCCTGTAGAGCCCTCTGGAGCTGTTCTACCTGTGACCGTAACTCAGTGATTTGCTGTTGGTTCAGCCTGGAACACATTGGTCACAAAGGGTTAAAATACATTCTCTAACATTCAAACATTTAAAATGTTGGTTGGATTTATCTCCTGGTTCATGAGGGAAAACAAAATTACCTGGAGCAGTCTGTGGCAGATACAAACATGTTCAATCTATTAAACTTACAGATAACACTAAAATAGGTAGGTGAAAGGGATATCAAAAAGCACAGGGGGATCTTGAACAGTAAGTGCACTGAGGGATAGCAAAAGGAGTTTAATTAATATGGAAGATGTTTTGGAAAGTCAAATTCAGGTTGGAATTTGACAGTGACTGGCTGGGCCAAGAGGAGCATTGTAGACCAGAGGGATCTTGGAGTACAAGTACGTGGCGCACTGAAGTGGAGTCCCAGGTAGACAATGAGGCAAACAAGGTGCTTAACTGTTGGCGTTCATCAGTCAGGCCACTGGGCAGGAAAGCTGGTAGATTATGGAGCAGTTGTACAGGATGCTGGTGAGGCCACATGTGGAGTATTGTGTTCAGTTTTGGCTACCCTACTGTAGGAAGGATGTTATTAAACTGAAGTTGCATAGATTTTACAAAAGGTAAAAATATGAAGAGATTCTTATGAATGAATTGTCCCAGGGAAGTTTACTCATTCAAAAATATCTTCATAAAATATTAATACGAGTGCGAACAAATACGATGCTACATTACGTATTCTATCCCATAAATGGAAATTCTTTGTTAAAATCTTGCATTCATAATGTTCACTTTTCCCCCAATCCATTTGGAATGAGTTTACAGAACCACATGATGAGGGAAACTACTCAGTCTCTAAGTTGCCTGCAGCCTCTCCTTCCGAATGCCAGAAAGAAACTCTCTAACCTGTTTTCATTCTCCAGTTTGTGAGTGTGTCTGTTGGCATCATCCAGAACGCTCTGGAATTCTGTTAATCGATCTTTGTATGTCTCCTCTTGCTGTACACGCAGCATCTTGTTCTCATGCTGCAGCCGTATAACTTTCTCCCTGAAAGAAATACCGACAGGCGTTAGTGCTAAGGCAGTCTGAACCTGACCCCACATTACAGTGCACAAGTTGGTGTCAAGCACCGTTCCCTCGAAGCCACGCAGGTGCGTGGCTGTGCAGTAACTAAAAAGCTATTGTGCACATGGCCTTTGTTGCCGCGCAGCTGGAGTAAAGACAGTCAAGAAAAATTTTATGAAATGTGACAGATTTTCTTTGTGGTATTGTATTCAATTAATAAAATCAAAAATATGGTGATTTTTCAATTTTTCATTCTACACATTCATAGCATGCATAGTATAGGCAGTTTTCAGACTGTGTAAAAATTTCCTGTTCAGAGCAATGGTTGGTCTGCACAGCTGTAAAAAAAAGTGGGAACCTTGGTGCCAAGGCAGTCGGAACCAGACCACACATCACAGTGCTCTTTTTGGGATTGAACAGTCTGGCAGCTTAAGCCCCTGCAAACTGAGTATTCCAAAGGGCTTCACAGTTTAAAAAAAACATGCTTTCAAATTCGAGGAACCTTTTCTTTGTCAGAGATGAAGAAAAAGAACATTAAAACTACCAGACTTGCAGAAAACAGTGCCTTCAGAAACTAGCAGCTTATACTATTGCAGTAGACACATTCAATAATTTATACAGCACTTTGGATCATTGGAGACCCAAGTCATCCCAACCACAAACTGTTCCAGCTGCTACCATCTGGAAAATGGTACCGCAGCATTAAAGCCAGGACTGACAGGCTCTGGGACAGCTTTTTCCACCAGGCCATCAGACTGATTAATTCACTCTGACACAGTTGTATTTCTATGCCATATTGACTCTACTGCTGTACATACTACTATAAATTGCACATTTAGATGGAGACTCCTCATGTACGTGAAGGATGCAAGAAATTAAGTCAATTCAATTCAATTCTTCTAGTGAAACAGAAAATTGACAGTAATAAGATCGAGAAGCAGAATTCGGCCATTGGCCCATTGGGCCTGCTCCGCCATTTGATCCTGGCTGACTTATTATTCCTCTCAATCCCATTCTCCTGCTTTTTCCCCATAACTTTTGACACCCAGACTAAACAAGAACTAATCAACTAAGTACAATCAATGAGTTATCTGTGGTAATGAATTCCACAAATTCACCACACACTGGCTAAAGAAATTTCTTCTAATCTTTGTTCCAAATGGATGCCCCTCCATTCTGAGACTGTGCCTCTGGTCCTAGACTTACTCGCTTTGCAAATGTTCTCTCCAGATCCACTCCAGCTAACCCTTCCACTGATGAGTTTCAATGAGACCCCCTTCCCCATTCTTCTGAACTTCCAGAGCCATTAATTGCTCCTCATCTATTCATTCCTGGAATCATTCTTGTGAACCTCCTCTAGACCGACTCCAATGCCAGCACATCTCTTCTTAGATAAGGGGTCCAAAACTGCTCACAATATTCCAAGTGTGGTCTGACCAATCCCTTATAAAGACTTAGTGTCATATCCTTGGCTTTTATATTCTAGTCTTCTTGAAATGAATGCTAACATTGTATTTGGCCTCCTTACCAGCAACTCAAGCTGTAAGTTAACATGTAGGAAATCTTGTACAAGGATTCCCAAGACCTTTTGTACCTCTGACTTTTGAATTTTCTCCCTGTCTAGAAAATAGACTACAGCTTTATTTCTTCTACCAAAGTGTATAACCATATATCTCCCTATGCTATATTCCATCTGTCACCTTTGCGGAACACCACTTAGCCACTGTCAGCCAACCAGAATAGACCCACCCTTATTCCCAATCTTTGCCTCCTGCTAGTCAGCCAGTCTTCTTTCCTGTAATACTATGGGCTGTTAACTTGTGTAGCACCTTGTCAAAGGCCTTCAGAATATCCAAGAAAACAACATCTACTTTGCCTAGCTTACCTGCTGTTTCTTCAAAGAATTCCAATAGATTTGTCAGGCTAGATTTTCCCTCAAGGAAATTACGCTGACCTTGGCCTACTTGTTCATTTGCTTCCAAGTACCCTGAAAGCACAACCTTAATAATTGACAATATCTTCTCAACCACTGATATCAGCCTAACTGGACTATAATTTCCCTTCTTCTGCATCCTTCCCGTCTTAAAGAGTGGAATGATATTTGCTATTTTCTAGTCCTCTGGAAATATTCCATAATCTGGTGATTCTTGAAAGATCATTACATTTAATGCAAGAAGGATCATGAACAAAGCAGATGAGCTTAGAGTCTGGATCAGTACTTGGAGCTATGATTTTGTGGCCATTACAGAGATTGGATGGCTCAGGGGCAGGAATGGTTACTCAGAGTGTCAGGCTTTAGATGTTTCAGAAAGGATAGGGAGGGAGGCTTAAGAGGCTGATCAGAGATAGTGTCACGGCTGCAGAAAAGGAGAAAGTCATGGAGGGATTGTCTACTGAGTCACTGTGGATGGAGGTTAGAAACAGGAAGGGGTCAATAACTCTACCAGGTGTTTTTTTTTATATAGACCACCCAACAGTAACAGGGACATTGAGGAGCAGATAGGGAGACAGTTTCTGGAAAGATGTGATAATAACTGGGTTGTCGTGGTGGGAGGTTTTAATTTCCCAAATATTGATTGGCATCTCCCTAGAGTGAGAGGTTTAGATAGGGTGGAGTTTATTAGGTGTGTTCAGGAAGGTTTCCTGACACAAGAGGAGAGACTGAACTTGATCTGGTATTGGGAAATGAACCTGGTCAGGTGTCAGGTCTCAGGTCTCTCAGTGGGAGAAAATTTTGGAGATAATGATCACAATTCTATCGCCTTTTCCATAGCATTGGAGAGAGATTGGAACAGACAATTTAGGAAAGCGTTAGTTGGAGTAAAGGGAAATATGAAACTATCAGGCAGGAATTTGGAAGCATGGATGTTCTCAGGGAAATGTACAGCAGAAATGTGGTAAATGTTCAGAGGATAATTGTGTGGCGTTCTGCATTGGTACATTCCAATGAGATGAGGAAAGGACGGTAGGATACAGGAACCATAGTGCACAAAGGCTGTTGAAAATCTAGTCAAGAAGAAAAGCTTACGAAAGGTTCAAAAAACTAGATAATGATAGAGACCTAGAAGATTATAAGGCTACCAGGAAGGAGCATAAGAATAAAATTAGGAGAGCCAGAAAAGGCCATGAGAAGTCCTTGGCGAGCAGGATTAAGGAAAACCCCAAGGCATTCTACAAGTATGTGAAAAGCAAGAGGATAAGATGTGAGAGAATAGGACCAATCAAGTGTGACAGTGGAAATGAATGTATGGAACTGGAGGAGATAGCAGAGATACTTAATGAATACTTTGCTTCAGTATTCACTACAGAAAAGGATCTCGGTGACTCTAGGGATGACTTACAGTGGATTGAAAAGCTTGAGCGTACAGGCATTAAGAAAGAGGATGTGCTGGAGCTTTTTGAAGGCATCAAGTTGGACAAGTTACCGGGACCAGATGAGATGTACCCCAGGCTACTGAGGGAGGAGATTGCTGAACCTCTGGTGGAAATCTTTGCATCATCATAGGGACGGGAGAGGTTCTAGAGGATTGGAGGGTTGCAGATGTTCCTTTATTCAAGAAAGGGAGTAGAGATAGCCCAGGAAATTATAGACTAATGAGTCTTACTTCAGTGGTTGGTAGGTTGATGGAAAAGATCCCTGAGGGGCAAGATTTATGAACATTTGGAGAGGCATTATATATGATTAGATATAGTCAGCATGGTTTTGTCAAAGGCCTTATGAGCTTGATTAAACTTTTTGAGGATGTGACTAAACACATTGATGAAGGTAGAGCAGTAGATGTAGTGTATATGGAAATAAGTAAGGCATTTGATAAGGTACCCCATGCTAGGCTTATTGAGAAAGTACGGAAGCATGGGATCCAAGAGGACCTTGCTTTGTGGATTCAGAATTGGCTTGCTCACAGAAGGCAAAGAGTGGTAGTAGATGGGTCATATTCTGCATGAAGGTCAGTGACCAGTGGTGTGCCTCAGGGATCTGCTCTGGGACCCCTACCCTTCGTGATTTTTATAAATGACCTGGATGAGGAAGTGGAGGGATGGATTAGTAAATTTGCTGATGACACAAAGGTTGGGGGTGTTGTGGATAGTTTGGAGGGCTGTCAGAGGTTACAACGGGACATCGATTGGATGCAAAATTGGGCTGAGAAGTGGCAGATGATGTTCAACCCAAGTTAAGTGTAAGGTGGTTCATTTTGATAGGTCAAGTATGATGGCAGAATATAGTATTAATGGTAAGACTCTTGGCAGTGTGGAGGATCAGAGGGATCTTGGGGTCCGAGTCCATAGGATGCTCAAAGCAGCTGCGCAGGTTGACTCAGTGGTTAAGAAGGCGTATGGTGTACTGGCCTTCATCAATTGTGGAATTGAATTTAGGAGCCGAGAGGTAACGTTGCAGCTATATAGGACCCTGGTCAGACCCCACTTGGAGTACTGTGCTCAGTTCTGGTCGCCTTACTACAGGAAGGATGTGGAAACTATAGAAAGGATTTACAAGGATATTGCCTGGATCAGGGAACATACCTCATGAGAATAGGTTGGTTGATCTTGCCCTTTTCTCCTTGGAGCAATGGAGGATGAGAAGTGACCTGACAGAGGTTTATAAAATGATGAGAGGCATTGATCATGTGGATAGTCAGAGGCTTTTCCCCCAGGGGTGAAATGGCTAACATGAGAGGGCAGTTTTCAGGTGCTTGGAAGTAGGTACAGAGTAACTTACAGGAGTAAGTTTTTTTTTACACGGAGAGCATTTACAGCAGGGAATGGGCTGCTGGCAACAGTGGTGGAGGCAGATACAATAGGGTCTTTTAACAGGCTCTTGGATAGGTACATGGAGCCTAGTAAAATAGAGTGCTATGGGTAACCCTAGGTAATTTCTAAAGTAAGTACAGGTTCAGCACAGTATTGTGGGCCAAAGGGCCTGTATTGTGCTGTAGGCTTTCAATGTTTCTATGTTTAATTCTCTTCAGCTACCTCTTTAAAACCCTGGGTGTGGTCCATCTGGACCAAGTGACTCATCTACTTTCAGCTTCCCAAGCACCTTCTCCTTAGTGATGGCAACTGCACTCATTTCTGCCCCTTGACACTCTTGAATTTCTAGCTTCTTCCACAGTGAAGACTGACGGAAAATACTTAAGCTCATTTACCATTTCTTTGTCCTCCATTACTACCTCTCCAGTGTCAATTTCCAGTGGTCCAATATCTATTCTCATCTCTCTTTTACTCTTTATATATCTGAAAAACCTTTTGGTATCTCTTTTGTATTATTGGCTAGCTTAACTGCATATTTCTTATTTTCTCTCCTTGTAGTTTTTTTGTTGCCTGCTGTTGGTTTCTAAAATCTCTCCAATTCTCTATATTCCCACTAATTTTTGCTTTATTATACTCTTTTGTTTTTATGCTGTTTTTGAGTTCCCTTGTCAGCCACGTTTGCCTCATCCTCCCTTTGAATACCACTTCACCTTTGGGATGTATCTATCCTGTGCCTTCCGATTTGCCTCCAGAAACACCCGCGATTACTGTTCTGCTATCATCTCCGATAGTGTCCCCCTTCCGATCAACTTTGACTAGCTCCTCTTTCATCAGAAACAGGTTTATTATCACCGGCGTGTAATGTTAAATTTGTTAACTTAGCAAAAGCTCAATGCAATACATAATATAGAAGAGATAAAAATGTACATTGAATAGATTAAAAAACAGAAATACTGTATATTAAAAAATGTGAGGTAGTGTCCAAGGGTTCAATGTCCATTTAGGAATCAGATGGCAGAGGGGAAGAAGCTGTTCTGGAATTGCTGAGTGTGTGCCTTCAGGATTTTGATTTAACAGTGAAGAAAAGGCATGCCTTGACGCTGCCTTTCTGAGACACCGCACCCTGAAGATATTTTGGGTACTTTGTAGGCTGGTACTCAAGATACAGCTGATTAGATCTAAACCCTCTGCAGCTTCTTTCGGTCCTGTTCAGTAGCACCACCCCCCCCCCCCCCCCCCACTCCCCGTACCAGACAGCGATGCAGCCTGTAAGAATGCTCTTCATGGTACATCTATATAAGTTTTTGAGTGTATTTGTTGACATGCCAAATCTCTTCAAACTCCTAATGAAGTATAGCCACTGTCATGCCTTCTTTATGACCACATTGATATGTTGGGACCAGGTTAGATCCTCAGAGATCTTGACACTGTTCAGGAACTTGAAACTGCTCACTCTCTCACCTTTATAATTCCCTTTATTCCAGTGTAACACTGATACATCTAATTTTATCTTCTCCTGCTCAAACTACAGGGTGAATTCTATCATATTATAATCACTGTCTCATAAGAGTTCCTTTACCTTCAGCTCCCTAATGCCTCCAACCTTTCACAATTTCAAATTACACATATTGAAATTTACATTTCATCTTCAAATCCGAATTTTACAAAGTATCATTATACAGTACATTTGCTTTTACACAAACCGAGGCGGTATTCAGTTTAAAAATGTTTATGTTAAGAGTAAAATACTTTGTTTTCCCATTAAAGAACATGGATCCTTGGGGATAATCCGAATTGGTATTGGCATCAGAGAGCAAGCCCAATGAAGTGTCTTAGCCTGGAACATCAACTGTTTGTCCGACTTGTCAAGTTCCTTCACCATTTTGTGTGCATTACATTAGAGAGAAAGGGACACTTTTAAATAATGACTCACTGGAGCTCTGCAGGGACTATCTCTGCTGCAAGATTCCCCACAGATAAATCTTCATCAGATGCTACAAATGAACACAAAGCACAGGTTAGTACTCACATACATTATATTATATCCCTATGTCCACACATTCCCAACTTCACAAAATGTAGCTTTGCTTAAAAGCTCACACCAGCCATTAAACCATGTGTTGCTGCAGTGTGTCATTCAGAATGGACAATGCCTATGTTTCTTGGAGCAAGAGGAAAATTTCAGTTTAAGTTTATTGTCATTCAACCATTCATATGCATATAGCTAAGTGAAACACTGCTCATCCAGGGCCAAGGTGCAAAACACAGTATATTTTGTCACATGCATCACATTTATGAACCAGCACGTACAGTAACAAAATAATATTATTACAAGTCCATGAGTCACATGGCCTGAACACTGACAGGCTAACGTAAAGTGTGACGTGCCATGTTTATGTAAGAAATATATTACTGGTATTATTACAATAAAAGAAGCAATAAAAGATGAAAAGTGACCAGTGTAGGATGAGAGTGTGCTTGTGAATTGGGGAATGGGATCCTTCCCAACTCTTTGGGGAGGGGGCGCAGCAGGGCATTCAGTCAGGGTGTACAAGTGTCTGAATGAAAATGATATATGTACTGTTGGCCAGAAAGAACTACAATCTAATAGGAATGAGACAAGGGCATGTCCTGGCCATGCAGTTGTAGGAATGGAGGTGGCGATTTTGTGAGATTGTTCTTGCAGTTGCTACTTTGTGAACTGTTTGATGAACTGGGTGAGGGTTCAGGGGTGAGTTGATCAGAGCAACTGAACATGAACACAAAGAGTTTCTGCTGATAATCTACCAAACCTGAAACCATTCTCAGATAGCAAACATGAGGAAATCTGCACATGCTGGAAATTAAAGCAACCATTCTCAGATAAGCTGTTTATTAGGTAAAGTGGCAGGCATGCAGAAGGAGTAGCCTGTGATCTGGTCACCCGGATCTAGTGTTTGGCTGATCTGATTGGACTGAACAAAAGACATTACCTTGGTCACAAGGCTGGAGGAAACAGCCATAAAACAATACTACTTGTAACCTTAAGCCACATGCAATGAGAACTAACACAGTTCTCCTCAGTCAGATGATCTTGAGCCAATTAAACTGAAATAACACAGATTGATCTGATAAGGAGAAAAATGAAAATGGAGAATTTTGGGAGCACAGACAGCAACAACTCTGTGGAGACCAACAATCGCAGAAGTGGATAGCCCCACGTCAGAAACATGGAGATTAGAAGAACACCTGGCCAATATAGACTCCCTGTCCCAGGTATTACCTTTTTCCTTCTTTCTCTGTTCATGGAGAGTCAGGAAAACCTAATGGGTATGCACATAGGTACACATAGTTGTGTAAATTCATGTGTTTGTTAGATGAGCCAATAAAGGTACTTATCAGTAAATACAGATCTCCTCTGTGTCCAAACTGATCATTATTATTGAGAGGTAATCCTTGTAACAGCACCATGTTAAGACTTGGTTGAGTTTGAAAGATGACTATAAAATTAAAATTTCTATCCTTATCTCCTGCATCATAAACTGTACAGCCAAAAGCAGCAGATGCATAAAACATTTGATGAACTGTACAAAAAATAGAAAGAGAGCTAGTTGGCTGAAAATATTTTTATATGGCTCTTTTCACATCCAGTTTAGATCTGAAAATGGTTTTAAACCAGTGAAGTACATTTGAAGTGTAGTCACAGCAGTAGGAAATGCAGTAGAAATCTGTATCCAACGCCAGTGTGATATTGGAGACACAAGCCGTGATAATGATCAGGTTGAGTTCATTTCCACCCTCCACAGATGCCCGGAGTTAGTGTCTATTTAACACAAATTAGTCGTTTTTTGAAACAAGTCTGGTGGACAGCAGGACAGGAGTAAAGACAAAGTAATCCCTTTTGGGCTGCTCATTTCTGAATGGTCAAAGAACCCATGAACACTGAAGGGTCTCGGCCCGAAATGTCGACAGTGCTTCTCCCTATAGATGCTGCCTGGCCTGCTGTGTTCCACCAGCAATTTGTGTGTGTTGTTTGAATTTCCAGCATCTGCAGATTTCCTTGTGTTTGCTCAGTATATTTTCGCTCTTTTTGCATTAACTATATGAATACTACACACACACAGACATATAAATAGTAGCAGGGTGCAAGATGCAGGCAGGGACAACATACACCAGGGGTGTCAAACTCAAATACACAGTGGGCCAAAATTAAAAAATCGGTACAAGTCGAGGGCCAGACTGGTTCAGCGTTTATTGCAAAACTTATTGAAATGAATTTATTACACATATTAACCTGGAACTAACAAAACTTAGGTTATTGCCTACAAAAACAACATT
The DNA here is from genome assembly GCF_030144855.1 of Hypanus sabinus. Taxonomy (NCBI): domain Eukaryota; kingdom Metazoa; phylum Chordata; class Chondrichthyes; order Myliobatiformes; family Dasyatidae; genus Hypanus; species Hypanus sabinus. The sequence continues at coordinate 56,615,935 of NC_082721.1, read as the reverse complement.
GAACATTAAATAAATAAAAAATCAGTTGCATTTATTTCTTATGGTTTTATCTGCAGCTTTTCCAGAGTAATTTCTAATGAAAACATTTTTCCACAGGCCAACACTCTGTGATTCACACTAGTCTAAGCCAGATACTTGGCATCTCATCTTGGATGCAAGTTCATCAATGTTTGGAGTCAGGCTCTGAGCTGAGGAAATCCTCAGAATTGAGTGAAGGTGTTCATCAGAAAGACGATTCTGTGTGATGTTTTGTTTATCTTCATCAAAGAGAACAGTTGTTCACAGATATGTGCTGTCAAACATAGAGAGCATTTGAGCAGCTTGGGTACGCAGCTGGGGCATTGTGTCGGGAATGAAACGTAGAAACTGTGCAGCGCCCACCGAGTCATACTTTGCCTTGAGTGTGTCACTACATTGGAGTTCAATCAGTTCCATTTGTATGTTGGTTGGTGCGCTTTCCACGTCAGCTGCAAATGGATTACTGAGCAGTTCAAACCTGCTTTTTTGGGCTTCAAAGTCGGCAAATCGCCGTGTGAAGTCGGCACCAAGTATGCTAAGTTTTTCAGCAAACTTTGCACGTGGGAACACTGCGGTAGAAACCTGCTCTTTCATAGTTTGGCAACACGGAAAATGGCTCAAGTTTTCTTGCTGCATCTGCATCTCCCACAGGCGCAGCTTGGTTTTAAAAGCCCTCACTGCAGAGTACATGTCTGTGATCACACGACCCCGCCCCTGAAGCTGCAGGTTGAGCGCATTGAGATGGCTCGTGATGTCACACAGAAACGCCATTTCACAAAGCAACTTTTTATCCCGGAGCTCTGTTGTGTCTTTCCCTCTGCTTTCCATGAACTGACAGATCTCCTCACGCAACTCGAAACATCTTTTCAGCACTTTTCCTTGGCTTAACCATTGTACCTCTGTGTGATAGGACAAATCATTATATTCTGAACCCAACTCCTCCAGAAACGACTTGAACTCGCGGTGATTTAAACCTTTGGCTCTTATGAAGTTAACTGCTAGTGTTATGGTGCTCATTATATGTTCCATTTTCAAGGCTTTGCCACACAACGATTCCTGGTGTATGATGCAGTGATAAGCTGTCAGCTCGCCTGCGCCGTTTTCCTTCCGCATCTTCTCCCGGATCCTGCCCACCAATCCACTCTTTTGACCGCACATCGCGGGCTTCTGTTTCTTGTCCAGATGCTTGTATTTGTCGTGGTGTTTCGTTTCATAGTGTCGTCTTACGTTATATTTTTTAATTACAGCCACACCGTCTCCGCACACAAGACAAACAGGTTTGCCCTTTATATCTGCGAACATATACTCTGCTTTCCACCTGCCTTGAAAACCCGTTTTCAAAGTCCACTTTTCGTTCAGCCATTTTTGGGGTGAGGGATAGCTGAAAGTTGACCACACGTGACTAGCGCCATAAGGATGCTGATGAGAGAGTAAGGCAAGCGCGAGCAATGCACTGGCAGTGCATTGTGGGATTTGTAGTATTAGTGGTGCATGCAATATACCGGCGGGCCAGCTCTAATAGAGAAAAAAATTATTTATTAATGATATTCAGGAAATAAACCAGGGAAACCGAATAAACACTAAAAACCCTGAAAACCTGGTACCTGAATAAACTCAGCATTAGCCATATCATACGCCATAGGCGCTTCGATTACTGGGGCCAGCTTTAGTAGTAAATAGATATTATCTCGCGGGCCAAAGATAATTCCACCGCGGGCCGGATTTGGCCTGCGGGCCTTGAGTTTGACATATATGACATACACTGAACGGCAGAAGCTGCAGGAATTGTGTACAGGAACATCCGCGCTGAGTATGAATTGGACACTCCTAAGTCCAGATGGGAAACACCTGAGAAGGTAGTGGAGAATGATATCTACAATCCTGTGAAAGTGATAAGCAGATTCTGGCTAACCAACCAGATATAAGACAAGGAACAGAAGAAAGCAATGGGAAGAGATGTGGCAATCCTGAATGACAGTAACATCAGGAAGAAAGAATATGAGAAATTGGACAAATACCAGGGCTTGAAAGAGCAGATAGAAAGGAAGTCAAGTCACTTCTATTGTCATTTCGACCATAACTGCTGGTACAGTACATAGTAAAAATGAGACAACTTTTTTCAGGACCATGGTGTTACATGACACAGTACAAAAACTAGACTGAACTACGTAAAAAACAACAACACAGAGAAAGCTACACTAGACTACAGACCTACACAGGACTACATAAAATGCACAAAAACAGTGCAGGCATTACAATAAATAATAAACAGGACAATAGGGCAAAGTGTCAGTCCAGGCTTCGGGTATTGAGGAGTCTGATAGCTTGGGGGGGGGGGGGGTGCACGGGGTTCTTCATAATGCTGTTTCCTTTGTCGATGCAGCATGTAGTCAAATGTCCGTGATGGCGGGAAGAAAGGGTGGAAAGTTAAAGCCAGAGTAATCCCAGTAGTGATAGGAGCACTTGAAGCTGTGACACCTGGACTAGGGGAGGGGCTACAACAACTCTCAGGAACAACATCTGAGATCTTGGTCCAGAAGAGCACACTGCTAGGAACATCAAGGATACTGTGCCGAACACTCAAGCTTCCAGGCATCTGGTATAGGAACTGAGATTGATGGAAAAATACACATACAAAACACCTACAAGGGGCAAGAAAAAAATTCCACCCTTTTGGTACACAGAAGCTGGCAGCAACAGGCGAGAGGGGTATAACTTACCAGCCTTACTCAAGAAATTCTGCTGTTCCTGTGCACATCTCAGCTCCTCATTGGTTTCTCTGAGGCCATCACGTTCCACTATTAATCTCTGTAAAGATGAAACTATTTTAGTTTTAATTCTTGAAATCAGGTGTTTAATAGTAATGTAAAATTTAGCAGTCTCTCTCCAACTTCCCTTGGTAACCTATCAACCTTCAAATGCAACATGTCACCATGGCAACCATGCACCTCCATTAGGGTCATTTCCTTTGTCCATCCCATCTGCACCCTCCCAGCAACTTAAAAACTGATTGTTCCCTCCCTTTCCCAGCTCTGGCAAAGAGTCTTGGGCCCGAACCATTAACTATTTCTCTTTCCACAGATACTGTCTGAGCCACTGAACGTTTCCAGCGTTTGCTTTATTTTTACATTTGCAGCCTCTGTAGATTGTTGATCTACTTTTACTTGTCAACAGACTTGTCTATGGACTACTGCTGTGTGGGCACAGTATGGCCACAGGAATTTTCCATGCTGTCCTTTATTTCAAGGTTGCAGCCATACACACTGTGATCGATGTGATCTGACAGAAAAGTACTTCAAATTTAATCATCAAGTTCCTTTCACGTGCAAAATATTCATGAAATTATAAATGAAATGCACAATCTGGACCATGCCAACTTCTCACTGCTCCCCATCAGGCAGAAGGCACAGTAACCTGAAGTCATACACCACCAAGTTCAGGAACAGCTTCAACCATTTAATTCTTGAACCAACTGGCACAACCCTAATCAGTACCTCAGTTTTGCATCACTATGTCCACTATGCACTAAAACAGACTTTGTTTTAGTTTTATTAGTTTTTTCCTGTTAAATATATTTTTATATTTCTGTTTTTCTTGTGGATGACGCCATGTGCCTGTGAGGCTGCTGCAATTTCATTGCAGCTGTGTGTACATGTATTTGTGCACATTGGCAATGAACTTGACCTTGAAACACAGGCTGTGTTTCTGTGTTCAGTTATTAGAATGGAGATTCTGTCAATTTCTGTTTTCAATGGAAAACACAAACAGAAGTTGCCTTTGGGACAGATCTTTATGAACTGTTGTCTATCCAAATTCAAATAGGCAAATTCTTCACAGTGGCTGGATTTCTAGAATCACACCATGATTTGCTATAATGCAAAGCCCCATCTTCTATGCTTTGGTTAAGAAATATTAGTTCTTTTAAGTTGTATTTATGTGTTTACTTCTTTATTCTCCACCCCCCCACAAATAACTTCCACAAAAGTGAATTTTATTCTGATCAGAATTTTATTCTGATCACAAATCAGCAATTTGTGAATTTCTGTTACCTCAACAACTGTAATTTGAGGATGATCTACAACTTTTCCATCTGCCTGATGAAGTAGGTGTTCAAGATACCAGTGAAGTGTTACCTCAAGCCTTACTCAGATCTCCTGCACCACCTCAATCTCACCAACATATATTGAGCTGACCCTCTGCACCTTTAACACCACATAAGGCTTTTTCATCCAGGCACTAACTGACATGCTCTGCTTTTTCATCTGTGGTGTCTTTATCCTGTGATCCAGTTTTCTGAGCTTACCTCCTTCTCTTTCAGCAGGGCATCGTGTTTCTCCTGTAGGTGTTTGAACTCAAACTGCCACTTCTCTGTTTTCATTGACTCCTCTGTATGCTTGTTGTGAAGCTCATGGACCTTTATCATGGAGAGAGTTAGTGGCACAACAGCAGCAGCAATGGAGGGAACAAAAATCATTACAATATTTTAATTTAACAAGAAACTAACCCAAAGGCCAAAAGCTCTTAGAACATAGAACATTACAACTTCGGCCTATAATTTTTGCCGAACCTTTGACTACTCCAAGATAAATCTAACCCTTTCTTCCCTCTTTCATCTACGCTTCTAAGAGTGTCTTAAATATTCCTAATGCATCTGCCTTTACTAATAACCCGAGCAGCTTGTTCTACGCACCCACCACTCTCTGTGTAAAATAAACCCACCACTCTCTGTGTAAAATAAACCCACCACTGACAATCCCCCCCTATACTCTCTCCCAAACACCTTAACATTATGCCTTCTGTATTAGGCACAATAACAATGTTCAAAAGAACATTACCCGCACAATACAGGCCCTACTGCCCATGCTGCTGTGCCGACTTTTTAACCTACTCAAAGATCAATCCAACCCTTCCCTCCTACATAGCCTATTTTTCTATCATCCCTGTGCTCTTTGGAGTAAAGGAGAATGAGAGGTGACTTGATAGAGGCACATCTCTTCTGGGATAATGTTATGTACCCCCAGGGTTCATTTTTTCTGTGGACTGTCACTTTAAAATGCTGGGAGAATGAGTCTGACTTTTGGACACTGAGCTAAGAGGGATAGAGAGGGATATAGAGGGGGGGGGCAGAGAGGGGGGAGGGGGAGGGAGAGAGAGAGATGGGAGTTATTTGATGGACAATCAATGTTATGGTTTCTCTGCAGCTTGTTTACATTTTACAAGGACACAATGACACAAAGAAAGACACAGGATCAGAGTCAAGATGGATTTGGTCAATGGAAGACACCAGTGAGTCAGTCGCTGGTTTAAACTTTCAGTAGCCCAAAGGGGTGAGTTGAGATCGATCCAGAGTATTGATAAATGACTTTAACAAGTTTGCTGCAACTGAGAGGAGAGGAGAGGAAGATTTGAAACAGAAGAACCCTAGTGACAAAGAGATCACTGTTTGGAATCTCTCTCGGAGTCAGCTGGAGACGCTCATGGAGTGAGTACCGTTTTGGATTCGCTCCATAACCTTTACTTTTTTTTAACCTTTGATCACCCTTATTCAGCTTATTTTTACCTATACCGAAAGTTTCTTTATTCTTTTTTTTTGGATTTACTGCCAAGAGTTTGTTGTGAACTTTTGAAGATATGCAAACAGAAATGTCTCTCAGGTCTAAGGGACGGGATCCCGGACGTAATCCGAACAGTAACGGAAAAAAGCAGGCTCCGACACAACAAACACAATTAACTTTTGAATTGTTTATGGAGGTTTTGGATAAAAAATTTGCTGAACTACAACAATTTTTTAAAGAAGATATAAAGGCTTTTCAAGAGTACATGGTTAAGACGGATTTAGTAATTAAACAGCAACAAGCTCTTATTGCGTCTCTGCAAGAAGAAGCTCGGAAGCGAGATTTGACTATTGGAAAACTGCAACAGGATTTAATTTCGACCATTAAGCTGATGGAAGCCCTTAAAGCCAAGAGTGACGATTTTGAGAATCGGTCCAGAAGACAGAACTTACGTATACTTGGTCTTCCAGACGGCATAGAAAAAGATGACCCTTCGAAATATTTTGCTCAACTTTTAAAAGAAGCGTTTCCGACGATTTTCCTGAATAACCCCCCTTTATTGGATCGGGCACATAGAATTCGGCGTCGATCACCGAGTGTTACAGACAAACCTTCGGTGGTAATTGTCCGGTTCCATTATGTACATGACAAAGAACAAGTTATAAGAGCAGCTCGTCGGGTAGGAATGATTAAAATCAAAGATTTTTGCTTCCGCCTGATCGAAGATTTTAGTTCAGATCTTTTAAAAAGGCTTCTTTTTAAACCGTTGATGGCTGAATGTTATGAGAAAAATCTGAAACCTGCGCTTCTATACCCTGCGAAGCTTCGAATTTCTCCGTCGAATGCTCCACGACAAGTTTTCCTTTCAACTTCAGAAGCGAGAAAATATCTGGAGGAGAACTTCCCTACTGCTACAGACACCAGTCTTTAATAAATGAATGATTCTGATCGTGTAAGATGGTTCTCGATCTCTTAAACCAGAATTATAATCTGGTTATTGGTGTAGGTTCATCCTACACTTTATACTCAAGTTAAAGTGTGTTTGCGTCATGTTAATTGTTTTGCCTTATACACTTTAATCATTTAACTACATACTTGTCTATTAACTTTGTTCCTTCGAAGGTATATTTTTAATTCTTTGAAGGTAAATTTTTCTTTGATTAAGATGGTGGTTTTTTGGAAAAGATTTTTGGTTTTGCTTAAGATGGCATTATGTTTATATTTTTCGCTTTTCTTCCGTACAATGCATCGCTTATCTTAGCTTAAATATTTTTTGTTTTGTCTGGGCCAGAGCCCGAGTTATAATTGTTTTTTAGTGATTATATTTTTATTCTTTTTACAACTAACTATACTTAGAAATATGGTTTTTATTATAGCGATTTTATTTTTAAAGTTGGGGTGATTCTTTTATATATATCCTTTTTATATGGAGTGTTCTTCAGCTGTCATGGGGGTAGGATTAGTCTTACTTTTTCTCTTTTTAAGTCATATTTTGGCTTTTTCTCTTTTTCTCGGGGGGTGGGGGGATGGTCTGTTTTCTAATTCTATTTTTTTTTGTACCAGTTTGTGTTAGTTTTTTTATTCGGGCTGTTTTTGAACTTCAAATATGTCTGTGTTGTCGTCACTTCCGGGTCTTCTCACTACTTTTGTTCCTCTTCCGGGTGCATGAGTTTATAAGTTGGTTAACCCTTTCTATACCAAAGGGTTGATTATAGAATTATGGCTCAGACCATTAATTTTGTGTCTTGGAATACTAATGGTTTAAATCATCCAATTAAACGAAAGAAGATTTTCAAAGTATTCCAAAGACTTAATGCTCATATCATTTTTGTACAAGAAACTCATGTGAGGAGGGAGGACAAATTTCGTTTTTTTAGATTTTGGCGGGGTCAACAGTATCACGCAAACTCGAATGCTAAAGTAAAAGGAGTTTCAATTTTTATTGACTCCTCTATTCCATTTGTTCAACATGATATTTTTTCAGATCCGAATGGCAGATTTTTGTTAATTACGGGTTTACTTTGTAATAAAAAGGTTGCTTTGGTTAATGTTTTTGCTCCAAATGTGGATTGTCCTGACTTTTTTAAGTCTTTATTTACTTGTTTACCCAATCTAAACGAATATAAGTTAATAATGGGTGGTGACTTTAATTGTTGTTTAAATCCTCTGATGGATAAATCTTTATCTATTCAGACTTTACCTAATAAGTCGGCCACTTGTATTAACTCTTTTTTGACTGACAATGGAGTTTTTGATATTTGGAGATTCCGGTATCCTAATGACAAAGAGTTTTCTTTTTTCTCACATGTTTACCACTCTTATTCAAGAATTGATTATTTTTTTTGTAGACTCTTGTTTTATTCCATTGGTAATCGGTTGTAACTATGATATTATAGCTATCTCTGATCATGCTCCGTTATTACTTTCTATGAAATTTACGGATACAGCTTCTAATGCTAGACAATGGCGATTTGACTCTACCTTGTTGCAAGACTCTGACTTTATAAAATTTATGGAGGAGCAGATCGACTTCTTCTTCTCAACTAATTCTACAGATGATATTTCCTGCGGAACACTTTGGGACACTTTTAAAGCTTATATACGTGGACAGATTATTTCTTATTCTGTTGGTTTGAGGAAACGTATCAAGATGGAAACTCTTTTATTGGTTGATAAAATTAAAGAGATTGATAAGAAATATTCGATTGCTCCTAGTAAGGAGCTTTACAAACAAAGGGTTGAACTTCAAATGGAAAATAGTTTATTACTTACATCCTCGATTGAAAATCAATTAATGAAAACTAAATCTGATTTTTATATACATAGTGATAAATCTGGTAAACTGTTAGCTAGTCAATTGAAGAATGCTCTGGTTAAACGTCAAATCACTAAGATTGGTCAGCAGAATGGGAATCTGACAGTTAATCATGATGAGATAAATAAGGCATTTCAAGATTTCTATACCTCCCTGTATCAATCTGAATTTCCTCAAGATTATAATACCATGTCTGATTTTCTTGGAAAATTAAATTTTCCAAGGTTATCATCTGATGATCTTTTGATATTGGATACTCCTATTACGGATGTAGAAATTAAGGGGGCTATTTCCTCAATGAATTCTGGGAAAGCACCAGGTCCAGATGGTTATACAGTTGAATTTTTAAAATTTTTTTCCGCTACTCTTTCCCCTTGGTTAGGTAAGGTTTTTGAGGAGGCCATTAGATTAGGGAATTTGCCACAATCTTTTTATAGAGCTTCCATTTCTCTAATATTGAAGAAAGATAAAGACCTTACTAATTGTGCTTCTTATAGACCTATATCTTTATTGAATGTAGACTCCAAGATTTTTTCTAAGTTACTGGCATCTAGATTGGAGAAGGTAGTACCCAAAATTATTTCAGATGATCAAACTGGCTTTATTAAAAATCGTTATTCTTTTTTTAACATTAGGAGATTGTTGAATATTGTTTATACTCCCTCACATGATACTTCAGAATGCGTGATTTCATTAGATGCGGAGAAAGCATTTGACAGAGTTGAATGGCCTTACTTATTTAATCTGTTGGAGAAGTTTAATTTTAGTCCGATATTTATATCATGGATTAAATTGATTTATCATACTCCAGTAGCCTCAGTGGTTACCAATAATCAAAGATCTCCCTTTTTTCGCCTATTTCGGGGCACTAGACAGGGATGTCCTCTTAGTCCATTACTATTTAACATTGCCTTAGAACCTTTGGCAATTGCCATCAGACAATCACAGGATATTTTGGGTATTAATCGTGGGACAGATATTCATAAGTTATCTTTGTATGCAGATGATTTATTACTATTCATTTCTAACCCGGAGAAATCCATTCCAGCAGTTTTATCATTATTGGCTCAATTTAGTGAGTTTTCTGGGTATAAGTTAAATCTTAATAAAAGTGAATTGTTTCCATTGAATAAACGGGTCCCAATTTATGGAAATTTACCCTTTAAATTAGTTAATGACTCTTCTACTTATTTAGGGATCAAAATCACAAAAAACCATAAAGATTTATTTAGATTTAATTTTTTACCCTTAATTGATCAGATTAAAGGTTTGTTTACTAAGTGGTCACCTTTGTCTCTATCCCTAATAGGCAGGATTAATGCTATTAAGATGGTTATTTTACCTAAGTTTTTATATATTTTTCAAGCGATACCAATTTTTACCCCGAAATCTTTTTTTACTAATGTTGACTCTAAAATTTCTTCATATATATGGCAGTATAAAAATCCCAGGTTAGGTAAAACATATTTACAGAAGACAAAAAAGGAAGGCGGGTTAGCATTACCTAATTTCAGATTTTACTATTGGGCAGTTATTATTAGATATTTGTTATGTTGGTTGAAAGATGGGGGTGGATCTTTTGGCCCTTGTTGGGTGAGTTTAGAAACTAAATCGGTATCAGCTTATGCTCTGGGTTCTATTTTAGGGACTTCTCTCCCTTTTGCTCTTTCTAAATTGCCGAAACAAATTGACAACCCGATAGTTAAACATACATTGCGTATATGGTTTCAATTTCGGAGATTTTTTGGGTTGACTCAATTCGTTTTAAATAGTCCTATTGTATCTAATTGTTTTTTTCACCCTTCCATTATAGATCAAGCTTATTCAGCTTGGAAAACTAAGGGATTACTAAGATTTTCTGATTTATTTTTAGATAATTGTTTCATGTCTTTTGAACAATTATCCAACAAATATAACTTGCTGAGATTTCATTTTTTTAGATATTTACAGATTAGACATTTTTTAAGTTCTGTACTCTCTACGTTTCCAAATTTTGTGCCTTCAGATACTTTGGAGAGTTTATTTGAATTAGAACCTTTTCAAAAAGGGCTTATTTCAAAACTTTATAATATAATTATGAAGATACGTTCAGAGCCTCTTTATAAGACTAAACAGGATTGGGAAAGAGAGCTTAGTTTTAGTATTTCTAGTGAGAATTGGGATAGAATTCTTCAATTGGTTAATACATCATCGTTATGTGCCAAACATTCACTAATACAATTTAAGGTCGTACATAGGGCCCATATGTCCAAGGATAAATTAGCTCATTTTTACTCTCATATAAGTCCTATTTGTGATAGATGTCATTCTGAAATTGCGTCTTTAACTCACATGTTTTGGTCGTGTTCATTTTTGAAGAAATACTGGAAAGATATTTTTGATATTATTTCTGCGGTTTTGAATATTGATTTACAACCTCATCCTATTACCGCAATTTTTGGTTTACCAATGTTAGATTCACTGCACTTATCTTCTTCAGCCCGTCGAATGATTGCATTTCTAACTCTGATGGCTAGAAGATCTATATTGTTGAATTGGAAAGAAATTGATCCTCCCACTGTATTTAATTGGTTCTCTCAAACTATGTTATGTTTAAATTTAGAAAAAATTAGAAGTGGTACTTTTGAGACTTCTATTAAATTTGAAAAGTTATGGAGACCATTTATTCAACATTTTCATATGATGTAATATGACCCTGTGCCAAGTTCATTTGATTTCCCAGCTTTCAGCTTATGCATTTTGAGAGGACCGGAAGTGACGGCATTGATGAATACTTATTTTTGTGAGATATTATAAACAGCCTGCTTTTTTTTCCCCTTCTCTTTTGTTTTTTTTCTTTTATATTACTTATTAGTTATAGTTATTAGATTAGATTAGCTAGTTCTGCATTATATAAATTTTTTTTTGTTTTTTTCTTTCTTTTTTCTGTTTTTTTTATATTATACATTATGAAATATTTAGATTTACTATGTCCATACATATATCTTATGGCTTATGTCTTGGTAAACTCATTTATATTGTAACTATTATGTATGTTTTTTTTTCATATGTAATGGAATGTGTATGTTGGTAATTTCTTTATCAATATATCATCTGTATTCTGTCCATATTACTAATATTAATAAAAAGATTTAGAAAGAAAGAAAGAAAGGAATCTCTCTCCAAGTAGCTCGTGAGGGTGAGTTTGTTTCCATTCGGCTACGAAAGTTTGATTGTCACTTAGTTAATCCACAGGAGTGGGTTCTCTGGCGAGGGGAAAACCTTTGTGAATACCACGTGTGTGTTTACCCTTTGTCTGAGTGTGGTAGTTCACTGAAGAAAGGCACCCTTGTGGCAAATCACTGTTATTTCGTATGTCGTGGAACTGGATAAGTGGTTATCATGTTGTGTGTGATTGGGATAACCTTGTGGAATCTACTGGTGTGTCGACCCTTGCCTGGGTGGTGGTTCCCTTGAAGAGGGGAGAGAGGAGGGAGAGAGAGAGATGGAATGATAAGCTTAGTGATAACCTTTGTGATAAGTTACTGTTGGTGATTGTGTGTGGAGTGGAACAACTACAGAGATAAAACCTACTGCTATTGTTATTTTGTATTGCTGTCGTGGAATCTGTGGAATATCGATGTAATTGCCTTCTCGCAACATTCGCCTTTAGATTACAAACATCTCACATTAATTAACTTGTGCCTCTGAACTGAATTTTCTTACATACCATCGTAGGACTTTATCACTTACCTCCAAAGCTTGAAGAAGTTTGGGGATTTATATATTTACACCTATATATGCATAACACCGTTAACTTTTGACTTACCTGGTTTAAGTTACTATATGATGTAATTACTAATAAAGTAGTGTTTTGTCAACAGCAAAACCAGACTCCAGGTGTGTTCTATTGCTGCTGATGCTTTTACAGGGTTACCTGTACATAACAATAGGCTATCACAACCAGCTCGCAGTGGGATGAATCCACAGATTAATTAGAACATCTGTGTCAGGATAACCACCTGACTGCTGATGAAAGGGGCAGATCTGATGTTGTCATTTACAAAAGGTGATGTTGTCCTTCTAAGAGGAATGAAGATTTGGGTTTGGAGAACAAAGAACATTCTAGGATTGGAGAAGGCCTGTTAATGGAGATAACAGTGTTTACCTGTTTCTTGTAAACCTCCAATTGGCTGCGTACAGTATTTGCTTTTTTCAGCTCCTCTTCCAGGTCAAAGGTCTTCTGCATGTAGATAGTACTTCTCTCCTCCAGCAGCTTGACTTGTCGACGCAGATCTCCCAAGTCCTCAAGCTTCCGCTTATAGGCCTCCACAGTGGCCTCCAGCTTACTAACTTTGTCTGAGGAATGCCTGTGAACATTATCAGAGACACAGGGGTAATTTTGAGAAAGCAACAAGACCACTGAAAACAAGCTTTCATTTCATTAGGGAGAAGTTGTATTATTATTATCAAATGTGATACATGGCAACGTACTGCCGGGGTGTTGGTAAAGGCAGATATGTTAGGGACATTTAAGAGACTCTCAGATAATCTATTTCAAGGACTCTACTGCGTCTGTTAACACCTTGTTAGACTTCAGAACATCAAGCACCAGCACAAAAGAATAAAAGCAGATCAGGTGGCCCTATAGAGATGAATAAACAGTCAGCATTTGGGGCCAAGACCTTTCAGTATTTTTTAGAATACAGGTTTTTCTAAGCCAAAGGGCAATGAATCTGTGGAATTCATCATCAGCTGAGGAAGCAAAGAAGGCCATAGTTCGGAGCTTAACATCAAAGGATAATACTTTGTATCAAAGGGGCAAGCAGGAAGGTATGGACAGTGCTGTGGATCTGTTACTAAGAGATGGAATTACATCTTTAGAAAGAGGTGACATAGGATCAGAGAACATTGAATCTTTGTGGGTGCAGTTAAGAAATTGCAAGGATAAAAAAACCATTATGGGAATCATATACAGGTATCCAAATAGTAGCCAAAATATGGGCTTGAGATTGCTAATGGAGCTGGAAGAGGCATATAATAGGGATAATGCCACAATTATAATGGTGGACTTCAGTTTACAAGAGGATTGGGAAAATCAGGTTGGTGTTGGATTGCAAGAAGGGGAATTTGTTGAATGCCTATCAAATGGCTTTTTAGAGTGGCGTGCTTGAGCCTACTCAGGGAAAGGCCATCTTAGATTGGGTGTCATGTAATAATCCAGATCTTATTACAGAGCTTAGTGTAACCGAACCCTCAGGAGGCAGTGATCATAATATGATTGATTGAATGAATTGAATTGAATTGACTTTATTTCATACATCCTTTACATACATGAGGAGTAAAAATCTGTATGTTATATCTCTGTCTAAATGTGCAATCATAGTAATTCATAATAAATAGAACAGTCAATGTAATATACAGTACACTCAAATCAGCGTGAGTTCATCAGCCTGATGGAAGCAGCTGTCCTGGAGCCTGTTGGTTCTGGCTTTTATGCTGCGGTACCGCTTCCCGGATGGTAGTAGCTGGAATAGATTATGGTTGGGGTGACTTGGGTCCCCAATTATCCTTCTTACACACCTGTCTTTGTAAATGTCCTGAATCATGGGAAGTTCACAACTACAGATGTGTTGGGCTAAACGCACCACTCTCTGCAGAGTCCTGTGGTTAAGGGAGATACAGTTCCCATACCAGGCAGTGATGCACCCAGTCAGGATGCTCTCAATTGTGCCCCTGTAGAAAGTTCTTAGGATTTGGGGGCCTATATCAAACTTCAGCTCCACACAGCTGGCGTGGTCAGACCACGTGAGGTCCTCGGTGATGTGGATGCCGAGGAACTTAAAGCTGTTTACCCTCTCAACCCCAGATCCACTGATGTTTATAAGGGTTAGCCTGTCTCCATTCCTCCTGTAATCCACAACCAGCTCCTTTGTTTTTGTGACATGCTTGAATTCATACCGCAATTTGAGAGCAAGAAGCACAAGTCACATGTATCAGTATCACAATGGAATAAAGGGAATTGCAGAGGCATGAGAGAGCAGCTCACCCAGGTGAATTGGAGGAGGATACTGACCGGGATGATGGGAGAGAAGAGATGGCTGAAGTTTTTGGGAATAGTTCACAAGGTGCAAGATATATATGTCCCACACAAATTCTCAAATGGCAGGAGTAGGCAACCATGGCTGACAAGGGAAGTTAAGGACTGCATAAATTCCAAGGAAAGGGCATATAAGGTAGCAAAAGTGATTGAGAAGTTGGATGACTGGGAAGCTTTGAAAATCCAACAAAAGGCAACTTAAAAAGCTGTAAGAAGGGAAAAGATGAAATATGAGGACAGACTAGCCAGTAATATAAATCAGGATACCAAAAGCTTTTTCAGTTATATAAACAGTAAAAAGGAGGTGAGTATTGATATTGGACCACTGGAAAATTATGCTGGTGAGGTAGTAATGGGGGACAGAGAAATGGCAGATGCACTTACTGAGTACTTTGCATCAGTTTTCACTGTACAAAACACAAGCAGTGTGCCAGAGGTCTGTGAGTGTCAGGGAGCAGGAGTGAGTGTCATTGCTATTGCAAAGGAAAAAGTGCTAGGCAAACTCAAAGGTCCAAAGGTGGATAAGTCATTTGGACCAGATGGACTACGTCTCAAATTTCTGAGACAGGTTGCTGAAGAGATAATGGATGATGATCTTTCAAGAATTACTAGATTCTGGCATGGTTCTGGAAGACTGAATGATTGCAAATATCGCTCCACTCTAAGACAAAGAGAGAAAGCAAAAGAAAAGAAATTATAGCCTCAGTGGTTAGGAGTGTTGGAGTCTATTATTAAGGGTGAGCTTTTGAGGTACTTGGGAGACAAATGATAAAATAAGTCAAAGTCAACATGGTTTCTGTAAAGAGAAATCTTGCTTGACAAATCCATTGGAGTTCTTTAGGAAGTGACAAGCAGGGTGGACAAAGGAGAGGCAGTGGATGTCATTTACTTGGATTTTCAGAAGGCGTTTGATAAGGTGCCACACATGAAGCTACTAACAAGATAAAATCCTATGGCATTATAGGGAAGATACTAGCATGGATAGAGGAATGGCTGGCAGGCAGAAGGCAGCCAGTGGGAATAAAGAGGCCTTTACTGGTTAGCTGCCAGTGACTAGTAGTGTTCCTCAGGTGTCAGTATTGGACCACTGCTTTTCACAATGTTTGTCAATGATTTGGATTATGGAATTGGTGGCTTTGTGGCTAAGTTTGCAGATGATATGAAGATAGGTAGAGGGGTAGGTACTGCTGAGAAGCAATACAATTGTAGCAGGACTCAGACAAATTGGAAGAATGGGCAAGAAAGTGGCAGATGGAATACAGTGTTAGGAAATGTATGGTAATGCATTTTGGTAATTGGAAGAACAATGCAGACCATTATCTAAATTGGGAGAAGATGCAAACATCAGAGGTGCAGAGGAACTTAAGGGTCCTTGTGTAAGACTCTCAGAAGGTTAACTTGCAGGCTGAGTTCGTGGTAAAGAAGGTAAATGCAATATTGGCATTTATTTCAAGGGGAATAGAATATAAATGCAAGCAGATAATGAGCCATTATAAGACTCTACTCAGGCCACACTTGGAATATTATCAGCAGTTTTGAGCCACATGTCTTAGAAAGGACGTGTTGTCATTGGAGAATCCAGAGGAAGTTCATGAGGATGATTCCGAGAGGTTAACATATGAGGAGTGTTTGGCAGCTTTGGGCCTGTAATCACTGGAATTTAGAAGAATGTTGGGGGATCTCATTGAAACCTACTGAATGTTGAAAGGACTAGATTGGGTGTTTTATTGGAGGGATAGGAAGGTAGGCAGAGGGGGTGATGTGGCTCTACTGGTAAAGAATGGCATCAAATCAGTAGAAAGAAGTGACATAGGATTGGAAGATGTTGAATTTTTGTGCGCTGAGCTAAGAAACTGTAAGGGCAAAAGGACTTTGATGGCAGTTATATACAGGCCTCCCAACAGTGGCTGGGAGGTGGACCACAGGTTGCAATAGAAATAGAAAAACGTGTGTCAAAAGGGCAATGTTATGGTAGTCATGGGAGATTTTAACATGCAGGTCGATTGGGAAAATCAGGTTGGTAATGGATCTCAAGAGAGTGAGCTTGTTGAATGCCTAAGAGATAGCTATACTGGATTGGGTGTTATGTAATGAACCAGTGGCGATTAGGGAGCTTAAGGTAAAAGAGCCCTTAGGAACCAATTGGCAACAATGTCAGCAGAGCAGCAACGGCGCATGTTTCTGGGAAAAATGAGGAGGGTGCATGACATGTGTATTCCAAAAATAAAGAATCACTCCAATGGCAAAATAGTACAACCATGGCTAACAAGGGAAGTCAAAGCTATTGTAAAAGCAAAAGAAAGGGCATACAACAAAGCAAATATCAGTGGGAAGATAGATGATTGGGAGGTTTTTAAAAACCTACAGAAAGCAACTAAAAAATCATTAGAAGGGAAAAGATGAAGTATGAAAGCAAGCTAGCAAATAATATCAAAGTGGATAGTAAAAGTTTTTTCAAGTATGTTAAAAATAAAAGAGAAATGAGAGTGGATATATGACCACTAGAAAGTGAGGCAAGAGAGAGAATAATGGGGGACAAGGAGATGGCTGATGAACTAAATGAATATTTTGTGTCAGACATCATTGTGGAAGACACTAACAGTATGCCTGATGTTGTAGTGTGTGAAAGGAAGTTATAGACCAGTTAGCTTGTCTTCAGTGGCTGGGAAGATGCTGGAGTTAATTGTTAAGGATGAGGTAATGGAGTACTTGGTGACACAGGACAAGATAGTACAAAGTCAGCATGGTTTCCTTCAGGGAAAATCCTGCCTGACAAATCTGTTGGAATTCTTTGAGGAGATTACAAGTAGGATAGATAAAGGGGATGCTGTATATGTTGTATATTTGGATTTTCAGAAGGCCTTCAACAATGTGTCATACATGAGGTTGCTTACCAAGTTAAGAGCCTATGGTATTACGGGAAAGGTATTAACGTGGTTAGAACATTGGGAGGAGGCAGCGAGTGGGAACAAAAGGATCGTTTTCGGGTTGGCTGCCAGTGACTCATGGTGTTCTGCAGGAGTTGGTGTTGGGACTTCTTTTTATGTTGTATATAAAATGATGGATTCCGGTAGATGGAGCTTGTCAGCCTGGGAAGGCAGTCCACCTAAGAGAGGGAAAACTCTGATTTCAAACCTCCGCTGTCTTGTGGCCATACCCACTCATGGGAAAGCCTTCGGGAGTAAACCCTGAGGACAAATCCGGAGCTGGAGTTCCTAAGGCAGACCGATATTGTCTTCAACCTCACTCTGGCAACTCCTGCGACGACACTGGTGCCAAGCTGTATCGGCCC
The DNA here is from genome assembly GCF_030144855.1 of Hypanus sabinus. Lineage (NCBI taxonomy): Eukaryota > Metazoa > Chordata > Chondrichthyes > Myliobatiformes > Dasyatidae > Hypanus > Hypanus sabinus. Next base: position 56,598,176 of record NC_082721.1, on the reverse strand, counting down.
TTGCCCTTCCCTTGGACAACATTGGTGGCGTGGAGAGGGGAGACTTGCTGCATGGGCAACAGCCGGTCTTCAATACAACCATGCCCAGGCCTGCATCCTGGAGAAAACTTCTCAGGCGCAGATCCATGGTCTCGTGAGACTAACCGATACTATACAATATGATGGAATAGATGGCTTTGTTGCCAAGTTTGCAGATAGGAAGATTGGTGGAGGGGCAGGTAGTGTTGAGGAAATAGGTAGGATGCAGAAGGACTTTGACAGATTAGGAGAATGGGCAAGAAAGTGGCAAATGAAATACAATGTTAGAAAATGCATAGTCAGGCACTTTGGTAGTAGATATAAATGTGTGGACTATTTTCTAAACGGGGAGAAAATCCGGGAATCTAAGATGCAGAGGGACTTAGGAGTCCTTGTGCAGAACACCCTGAAGGTTAACTTGCAGGTTGAGTCAGTGGTGAGGAAGGCAAATGCTCTGTAAGCACTCATTTCAAGAGGTCTAGAATACAAGAGCAAGGATGTGATGCTGAGGCTTTATAAGACATTGGTGAGGCCTCACCTTGAGTATTGTGAACAGTTTTTGGTCCCTCATCTTAGAAAAGATGTGCTGGCATTGGAGAGGGTCCAGAGGAGGTTCATAAGGATGATTCCAGGAATGAAAGGGTTACCATACGAGGAACGTTTGATAGCTCTGGGTCTGTACCCGCTGGAATTCAGAAGGATGAGGGGTGATCTCATTGAAACCTTTTGAATGTTGAAAGGCCTAGACAGAGTAGATGTGGAAAGGATGTTTCCCATGATGGGAGAATCTAGGACAAGAGGGCATAGTCTCAGGACAGAAAACAGAGATGCAGAGAAATTTCTTCAGCCAAAGGGTGGTGAATTTGTGGAATTTGTTGCCACATAAAGCTATGGAGGCTGGGTCGTTGAATGTATTTAAGGTAGAGATTGACAGGTTCTTGATTGGACATGGTATCAAAGATTACAGGGAGAAGTTTGGGAATTGGGGTTAACGAGGAGATAGAAGAAAAGTATCAGCCTTGATTGAATGGCAGAGCAGACTTGATGGGCCAGATGGTCTAATTCTGCTCCTAAGTCTTATGGGTGGATGTGGAGAAGCTGTTTCCTATGGTGGGGGTATCCAGAACTAGAGGGCACAGCCTCAAAATTGAGGGCCAACCTTTTAGAACAGAAGGAGGATATTTTTTAGGCAGAGAGTAGTAAATCTGTGAAATGCTCTGCCACAGATTGCACTGGAGGCCAAGTCTGTCGTATATTTAAGGCAGAAGTTGATCATTTCTAGATTGGTCAGGCATCAAAGGATACAGCGAGAAGGCAGGTGTATGGGGTTGAGTGGGATCCGGGATCAGCCATGATGGAAAGGCAGAGCAGACTTGATGGGCTGAATAGCCTAATTCTGCTCCTATGTTTTATGGTCTTATCACAGATGGCTGTGGAGGCCAAGTCATTGGGTGTATTTGAAGCGGAGATTGATAGGTGTTGTTTGATTAGTCAGGGTGTCAAAGGTTAAGTGGAGAAGGCAGGAGAATGCATTTGAGAGGGATGATAAATATGTCATGATGTAATGGCAGAGCAGACTTGATGGGCCGAATTCTGCTCCTACATGTTATGGTCTAGATGTTGCCTGATATGCTGAGTTCCTCTAGTATTTTGTGTGTGTTGCTCTAGATTTCCAACATAAGCCAGCTTGGAACTTCTGATCTTACCGTAATACGTCCATTTCATCTTTGAGAGACTGGGATTCCTCAGCCAGGCTAGTGAGCTCATCGTTCCTGTGCTGTAATTCCAGCACTTCCTTTTCCATCTCCTCACACCGGATACGGAAGTCATCTTTCATGGCTTCCAACCTGGACAAAACAGGAAGGACTTTGAGGACAGTGCATCAGAGTGAAGTACGTCACTGAATCGCTACATTTGACAAATTATCTGTATTGAGTTAACGAAGAATGAAAGAAAGGGAGAAATTACAGATTTATAGGGAGAGGTTGGCCAGACTAGCTCTTTGTATTCTGGAACATAAGAGAATGAGAGGCAGCTTTATAAAAGTATTCAAAAATAATGAGAGGCTGAGATAAAGTGGCTAGTAGCAATCTTTTCCCCAAGGTAGGGGAATCTAAAACTAAGAGCAAATAGGTTTAAGAGAGAGAGGGGAAAGATTTAAAAGGACCCGAGGGGCAACTTTCTCTAGGCAGAGAGTGAGGAGTATTTGGAATGAGCTGCGAGAGGGAGTGGTTGAGACTGTACAATGATATCATTTCAGAGGCACTTAGATATGGAGCATGGGGCTTGGAAGAATGGGAGCTGAACACAGGAAATTGGGACTAGCTGGATGGGCAGCATGGTTGGCATGTACTGGTTGTGCCGGAGTGCCTGCATTCATGCCATTTTCTGTATGACCAGCAGAGAAGGTTGGCACATCTAAGCATAAATTCTAACTATTCAGGCAAACTTCTCTAAGAATACCTTGGAGATAGGTAGTTACTCTAAGTCTCTAGGAACATACACTCAACATCATATATTCAAATGCTGTGCCAGCACAGAAACAGGCCCTTTCGGCCTAACAAGACAGTCTTTGAGATGTAGGAGGAAACTAGAGCACCCAGAGGAAACCCAAGCAGTCATGGGGAGAACACATAAACTTCTTAGAGACAGTGATGGGAATTGAACCTGGGTCACTGGTTCTGTAATTGCTGTGCTACTGTGCTGCCTTACATTATTTATTTGAATGTGTGTAACTGAGGATAAATTGCTCATCTATGGAGTAATCAACTTTACGTGAAAGGTTTTAAAATGAAATCTGTACATCAGATAGATAACCTTGCATTAGATTAACTATCTGATCCAAGATAACTCTCTAGAGCTGCATCAGGGAAGCAGTTTATCTAAGTAAACAAAGCCATCAAACATGTGTGGTGGAAGAGGAGGAGGAAGAAGATACCTGTAATTCTCCTCCTGTAGTGCCTCCAGCTGGCTCTGCAGTAGCAGCAGCTTCTTGTTGGTGACATTGGTCGAGTCCTCCAGAGAGTCCGCCTGGCTCATCCTCTCACGCAGAACATTGTTCTCTGCTAGTAAACTGTTCTTTTCCTCCAGCAGAGTTGCAACCTAAAGGAGAGAAGCTGCAAATGTCAAAGCACCATATGGAATGAGGAAAATCCTCTGGTAATGAATATGAACTTCAAAAGTGGGCAAATTCCTCTGTGAAGGAACATGGTGTCTGCTACATAGGGAAGCAGTGCACAACTTTCAAATTCAGACTGAAGCCAAATGAAGAATCCTGATGATCTGAAGCAAACACTCAAGGCATCTCTTCAATATCTGTATCCATTTACAGATTACGGTGTCTAAATTAGTTACAGTGGCATATAAAAGTTTGGGCACCGCTGGTCAAAATTTCTGTTGCTGTGAATAGCTAAGTGAGTAAAAGATGACCTGATTTCCAAAAGGCATAAAGTAAAGATGTCACATTTCTTTAATATTTTCAGCAAGATCACTTTTTTATTTCCATCTTTTACAGTTTCAAAATAACAAAAAAGAAAAAGGGCCTGAAGCAAAGGTTTGGGCACCCTGCATGGTCAGTACTTAGTAACACCCCCTTTGACAAATATCACAGCTTGTAAACGCTTTCCGTAGCCAGCTAAAAGTCTTTCAATTCTTGTTTGGAGGATTTTTGCCAATTCTTCCTTGCAAAAGGCCTCTAGTTCTGTGAGATTCTTGAGCTGTCTTGCATGCACTGCTCCTTTGAGGTCTATCCACAGATTTTCAATGATGTTTAGGTCAGAGGACTGTGAGGACCATGGCAAAACCTTCAGCTTGCACCTCTTGAGGTAGTCCATTGTGGTTTTTGAGGTGTGTTTAGGATCATTATGCTGTTGTGGAAGCCATCCTCTTTTCATCATCAGCTTTTTTTACAGACGGTGTGATGTTTGCTTCCAGAACTTGCTGGTATTTAATTGAATTCATTCTTCCCTCTACCAGTGAAATGTTCCCCGTACCACTGGCTGCAACACAAGTCCAAAGCATGATCGATCCACCCCCATGCTTAACAGTTAGAGAGGTGTTCTTTTCATGAAATTCTGCACCCTTTTTGCTCCAAACATACCTTTGCTCATTGCGGTCAAAAAGTTCAAAGGAATATCTAAACAAGCCTGATGCATTTTGGAAACAAGTCCTGTGGACTGATGAAATTAACATAGAACTTTTTGGCTCTGGAACTTTTTTCCAGAACAGCTTTTTCCCTCCACCATCAGATTTCTGGTTGGTCATGAAGTAAGAGAGAGAGTGTGTGCGAGTGTGAGTGTGTGCGAGTGTGAGTGTGTGAGTGTGTGTGTGTGTATATATATACACACACACACACACACACACACACACACATATATATATATATCTCTCTGGTTCTGATAGTTGTGACTTTTAAACTTTAATAAGGCTGCATATTATCTTAACAAGCTACAAATAATTCCTTCCAGGATAGTGCTCAGATCTCTCAATGCAAGCTTCTAATTTAATTCAACTCGGACCCTCCTTGCCAACCTTCTGGATGCTTTCTGCTGTGGGGGACGGGAGAACTGGCATATTAACTCTCTGCAGCAGCTGTTTTGACCCTCTTTGTACTGAGGATTTCCCTTCTCAACTTTCCCCTCAATACCCAGAACTCTGCTCACAAATTATTCACGTTACAACAGACTCCCTCAGTCACTGGTTTAGGAACCAATACCCAGGTTATTGCTGTACTACGATGAAAGGACTAGATTCAATGTTCACAAAACTGGAACCTGTATGAAATAGGAGATTTAGATAATTCAGCACCTTGAGCTAACTCAATGATTCAGTAAGATGGTTAATGCACTACCTTCTTGCACACTGGTGACCGCCTTCAAATCCCCGAGTAGGCAAAAATTTATGCACAAGAAGCACTGAATCATCTAAGTCAAGAAATACAAAGATTCATAATCTTTGAGGCAAGAACTTTTCAGCTTATCCCAAAAAGTGGACATCTCATTCTGAGATAAACAAAATATACAACTGAGGTTCATGGTCTTCTAGTGACCCAAGCATAAGAGTTTGTTTTGAACAGATTAGACTCTGTATTTTCTGCAACAAAACATTCCCTGATTTTTATTTTTCACTTTCCAGTTCTGCAGAAGGGTCTCAAACCTAAGAAGTTTTCCTGTTTCCCTACAGAAGCACTTGTGCTGCTGAGTACATCGAGCATTTTCTGTTATTTCAGTCTCTGTGATAAGACATAGTAGCAAATTTAGGCCATTCAACTCTTTTGTGTCTGTTCCGCCATTCGATCATGGTTGATTTATTTTCCCTGTCAATCCCATTCTCCTGCCTTCCCTCATAACCTTTGAAACTCTTACTAATCAAAAACCAATCAACCTCTGCTTTAAATATTCCCATGACTTGGCCTCCACAGCCGCCTGTGGCAATAAATTACACAGATTCACCACCACCCTCTGGCTAAAGATATTCCTCTTCATCAAGAAGGGATGTTATTCAATGCTGATGCTGTGCCCTCTGGTCCTGGACTCCCCCATCATAGGAAGTAGCCTCCTAATCTACTCTATCTAGGCCATTTAATATTTGGTATGTTTCAGTAAGAATACTCTCATTCTTCTAAACTCCAGTGAGTTTTGACCCAAAGCCATCAAGCGCTCCTCATACATTAACTCATAAATAACTGTTTTATTTGCATGTTCACCAACAAAGCTCCTTTAGGAGATGTCTGAAATCCATGAGCATCCATGGAATGCAACCCCAGCAAGAGTCGGGTGCAGGAAGTAAATTAAGTTGGTCCAATATTAACAAATGGATTTGAGTAGCAACCTAGACCAGATACAAGTCTTTCACACAGGCTCTGGCTGGAGCAATTTTCCCGTTGCCTGTGGGCCTGTGACATCCTTCGTTTCTACGTACATCAATATTACAGAGACATCACAGCAAATTGAATCCACATTATAGAACCTGCAGAACCTAATAACCTATAGTCATTGCAAAAGAAAATAAACACTATTACTAAAGCCATGCCAACAGCTGCAGTAACATTGTTAATGATGTGTGCACATGCAGAATTTTAATTCCTAGTAGGTTAATACATTGTATACACACATATACATGTAAAGTGCCATTGTTAATGTTCATTTTAATTTTGTTAAAACTTATTTTTAGAAAATTATTTTAAAAACTTACCTTTAACCTGGATCTCAGATTTTTTTGCGATTTAGTCGTTAGCCTTTATGAAGCAAATGTATTGGACAAATTACTGTTGTGAATCATTAATTATACTTACATGGAAATGATGTCTGCATGATACAAGTGTGTACTATTTAAACAATTCTCTCAAAGGATGTATTATCTAGTGCATACCTGGACAATAATGAAACCACCCATAACACACCTTAGCAAGCAGATGATAGTGTCAGAGTTACACAGCACAGAAACAGGATCTTTGACTCAACCAGTCTATGTTAATCAAGATTCCTATCTAAGCTCATCCCATTTTAGTGTTCTTGATCCATATCCCTCTAAACTTTTCCTATCCATGTACCCATTCAAAGATCTTTTAGATTGTTATTATAACTGCCTCAACCACTACCTCTAGTAGCTTCGTACTTATACTCATTCCCCTCTGTGTAGAAAAATTGACTCACAGGTCCCCAATCTTTCCTCTTTCATCTAAAACCTATGCCCCCTAGTTCTTGATACTCTGATACTGGGAAGAAGACTGTGTACATTCACCCTCTCATGATACACCTCTAATAGTCCCCTTCAGTCTCCTAGGCTCCAAGATCTAGCTTGCTTCATGGTAAATACAAACAAGCAATATTCATTTAAGAACTTGCTATCTCCTGATATTGATAACCACATTGATCCTTAGAAGTATGCATTCTCTCTCTCTCTCTCTCCAGTATCTTTTGCTTGCAATACACTTAAAAGATGTCTTCAGATTCTTCTTTATTTTATCTGGCTTGCCCTTTTTATACTTAAATATATAGCAGCTTAAATTGTCATTTGGTATCCCTGTCCAAGCCCTGTCATTTGGGATGAGCACACATTCACAGAATGATTAAAACCATCAAACTTTCACAAGGGTTGAATCTGGACCATCTATCAGTTAGTTTATTCCACAAAGCAAAGTGATGCATCGTAGCGGTACTTCTACAGAACAGACCACAGAATCCCTTGCTGCCAGAGGCACTTTACTGAACAACACCACACCATCAAGGGCAAGTCAGCAACTGCAAGGGATTAATCCACCAACTGAAGTATCCTCTCTGTGCTTAGCCATGCATGTTTTTAAAAGTACCGTAAATTGAAAAATACATTCTGGCTTTTAGGGGTTTAATTTGTTTGATTTCTGCAGCAACAGATTTGTTGATCAATCTTTCCCGATTTTTATGATCAGTTAATTATGCTATGCTATGCTCTTTAAAAGTAACTAGTTGTGACAGATTCCCTCCACATATATGTAAGAGGTTGCCCACAGAGTAAAGCTACAAACACATGCAGGGCTACAGGCAAATAAACCCAAATTAATTAACATCAACTATCCTGGCTTCTTCCTCCTTCCTTTTCAATCCTGAAGGGTCTCAACCCAAAATGTTGACTGATGCATTCCTATTGTTCTCTATTCCTCTCCATAGATGCTGCCTGACCTGCTGAGTTCCTCCAGCATTTAAATGTAGATAAATGTTTGAAAGACGATGGAGAACAGGCACTGAAGAAGAGTTGAAACCTGGGGCAGGCTGTATTGATTGGTGAGGGCAGGTTTGAGAGCCAGGTGGTATACTTCCTATTTTTTGTGTCTTTGTGGATACAAACTCACATTTCAAACTAAAGGGGTGAAATTTAGGAGGAGCTGCTAGATTAAAGAGCAGACACAAATTTACAGAGAAAGCTACTAACATAGAAATGATAACCAGACATCAACAGAAAGGGATATAGGTTATAAATGTAAGGCTAAACCAGCAAATTAAAATAGATGAACTGTGAATGCAATTTGAAACATTACCCAATTAGCTATTAGAGACACAATTGAAGGATACAATTGAAAAGAACCAAAAGAATGAAAGATGCTTGATATAAAAAGGTAGAGCAGTGGCTATTTTAATAAATAGGTATCTTAGTGCAATTGGCAGATATGACCTAATTTCAGGAAACTAAGTAAAAGATACATTAGAATCAGAATCAGGTATATTCATCACTGGCATGTGACGTGAAATTTGTTAACTTAGCAGCCGCAGTTCAATGCAATACATAATACAGAAGAAAAAAATAAATAAGTAAATCAATTCTAGTATACGTATACTGAATAGATTAAAAAATCGTGCAAAAACAGAAATACTGTTTATTTAAAATAAGTAATGTAATGTCTAAAGGTTCAATGTCCATTTATGAACTGGATGGCAGCAAAGCTGCTCTTGAATCGCTGAGTGTGTACCTTCAGGCTTCTGTACCTCCTACCTGATGGTAACACTGAGGAAAGGGCATGCCCTGGGTGCTGGAGGTCCTTAATAATGGACGCTGCCTTTCAGAGAGACCACTCCCTGAAGATGTCCTGGGTACTTTGTAGGCTAGTACCCAAGGTTGAGCTGACTAGATTTACAACCCTCTGCAGCTTCTTTTGGTCCTGTCCAGTAGCCCCTCCAGACAGTGATGCAGCCTGTCAGAATGCTCTCCATGGTACATCTACTGAAGTTTTTGAGTTTATTTGTTGATAAGCAAATCTCTTCAAACTCCTAATGAGGTATAGTCACTGTCTTGCCTTCTTTATAACTGCATCAATATGTTGGGACCAGGTTAGATCCTCAGAGATCTTGTTACTCTCTCCACCTGATCCCTCAATGAGGATTGGTATGTGTTTCTTCATATTACCTTCCTGAAGTCCACAATCAGCTCTTTTGTCTTACTGATGTTGAGTGCCAGGTTGTTGCTGCGGCACCATTTCACTAGTTGGTATATTTCACTCCAGTACGCCCTCTTGCCACCACCTGAGATTCTATCAATATTGGTTGTATTGTCAACAAATTTATAGATGGTATTTGAGCTATGCCTAGCCACACAGTCATGTGTATATAGAGAGTAGAGTAGTGGGCTAAGCATACATCCCTGAAGAGCACCAGTGTTGATCATTAGCGAGGAGGGAATGTTATCACCAATCCGCACAGATTGTGGTCTTCTGGTTAGGAGGATCCATTTGCAGACGGAGGTACAAAGGCCCAGGTTCTGCAACTACTCAATCAGGATTGTGGGAATGATGGTATTAAATGCTGAGCTGTAGTCAATGAACAGCATCCTGAAGTAGGTGTTTGTGTTGTCCAGGTGGTCTGAAGCCATGTGGAGAGCGATTAAGATCGTGTCTGCCATTGACCTATTGTGGCGATAGGCAAATTGCAATTGGTCCAGGTCCTTGCTGAGGCACATGATGAGTTCAGCTTAGTCATGCACAGCCTCTCAAAGTATTTCATCACTGTTGATGTGAGTGCTACCGGGTGATAGTCATTAAGGCAGTTCACATTATTCTTCTTTGGCACTGGTATAATTGTTGCCTTTTTGAAGCAAGTGGGAACTTCTGCCCACAGCAGTGAGGTGTTGAAAATATCTTTGAACATTCCCGCTAGTTGGTTGGTAAGGCTTTCAGAGCCTTACCAGGTACTCCATCTGGACCTTCCGCCTTGCAAGGGCTCACACTCTTTAAAGACAGCCTAACATCAGCCTTTGAGACAGAGATCACAGGGTTATCAGGTACAGCAGGGATCTTCACAGCTGAAGTTGTATTCTCCCTTTCAAAGCGTGTATAGAAGGCATTGAGTTAATCTGGTAGTGAAGCATCAGTACCATTCATGTTATTGAGTTTCACTCCGTAGAATGTAATGTCTTGCAGACCCCGCCAGAGTTGCAGTGCATCCAATGTCACCTCCAACCACGCTCAAAATTGTCTCTTTGCCCTTGAAATAGCCCTCCGCAAATCATGCCTGGTTTTCTGGCTCAGGCCTGGGTTGCCAGACTTGAATGCCACAGATCTAGCATTCAGCAGACCTCCTTGTTCATCCACGGCTTTTAGTTTGGGAATGTACAGTAAATCTTTGTAGGCACACACTCATCCACACAGGTTTTAATGAAGTTGTTAACAACTGCAACATTCTCATCTAAGTTCGAAGATGAATCCCTGAATACAGTCCAGTTCACCGATTCAAAGCAGTCCTGTAAGCACTCATGTGCTTCCCTTGTCCTCACTACTGGTGCTGCAGTCTTCAGTCTCTGCCTATACTCAGGGGTAGAAGTACAGCCAGGTGATCAGACTTCTCCAAGTGACGGAGTGGAATAGCATGGTAGGCATTCTGGATAGTGGTATAGCAATAGCCCAGTTTCCTCTAGCATTGCAAGTGATCTGTTGATGGTAGTTGCTTAGTGTTTTTTTTTTAAGACTGGCCTGGTTGAAATCTCCCAAAACAATGGTGAAGGCATTAGGATGCATGTTAATCCCATTGCTCAGATCATCTAAAATCTGATTGATATTGGCCTGAGGTGGAATGTATACTGCTACCAAAATGACCCCGGAAATCTCCTGTGGCAGGTAAAAAGAACGGCACTTAATTGCTAGATATTCCAGGTCTGGTGAGCAGAATTGGGACAGCACTGATACATTTGTGCACCAAAAAGAGTTAATCATGAGGCATACTCCACCACCTCTGCTTTTGAGAGACTCTATAGATCTATCCAGATGGTGTATAGTAAACCTGTTGATCTGAATCGCTGCATCTGGTATGAAAGGGGTTAACCAGGATTCCATGAAACAAGGACATATGTGGTCCTAATGTCCCTCTGATTCAACACTCCAACTGTGAGATCATCAATTTTATTTAACAGAGACTGCACATTTGCCAGCAAGATAGTCATACAGGGGGTTTAAAGCCCTGTTTCCTTAATGCACTTATAACCCTGCTCTGCACCCATGCTCCTCTGTGGTATCCCATGTGGGTGTTTCCCATCACAATCAGGACATTTAATAGACTCTTAGGTAAGCACCTGGATGAAAGAAAAATGGAGGGCTACGTGGGAGGAAAGGGTTAGATTGATCTTGGGATAGGTTAAAAGTTTCGTACATTTTAGGCAAAGGGCCTGCACTACGCTATGTTCTAAGTTCTAGATACAGATTGAATGAAGATGAGAAATCTGAGAGTTGTATGCAAGTCCCATAAAGAACCAACGTGGCAGAACAGTGTTTCGAGGAAGATGGTATGGGAACAAGTAAAAAAAAGTAATCATGAGGCATTTTAATCAATGTATAAATGTGAACATCAGATTTACAAAGATAGACTGGAATTAGAACAGAGTGATCTGAGAACAGTTTACTCTAGTCATGATATAGGTTATACCCTTATCTGAAACTTCAACATCAAAAAGTCTATAAAATCCAAATTTTTTTGCATGCTGACATGACATCACAAATGGAAGATTATATATGGCACTGGGAAGGATTCCAGGTGACATGTAGGTCTCTACAAACCACATACAGTTCTAAGAAGTGACCTCACATATGGAATGAGCAGAAGTTAATGAAAAATAGAAAAACAACATTAAGTGAAAAATGAAGACCTTGATCGTGTATTGAAAGAGTGGATTTGTCAGTGTTAGAGTGAACATATGCCTTTTAATGGCATGCTGATCATGAAACAATCAAAGATCTATTATGATGAACTAAAAATTTAAGGCAATTCAGCAGGCTGGTTGCAGAAAATTAAGAAAACGTACAGCATTATATTTTTAAAGATTTGTAGTGATAAAGTCAAGTCACTTTTATTGTCATTTCGACCATAACTACTGGTACAGTACACAGTAAAAATGAGACAATGTTTTTCAGGACCATGGTGTTATATGACACAGTACAAAAACTAGACGTAAAAAACAACACAGAGAAAACTACACTAGACTACAGACCTACCCAGGACTGCATAAAGTACACAGAACAGTGCAGGCATTGCAATAAATAATAAACAGGACAATAGGACAAGGTGTCAGTCCAGGCTCTGGGTATTGAGGAGTCTTGAGGATAGCTTGGGGGGAGAAACTGTTATATAATCTGGTCGTGAGAGCCTGAATGCTTCGGAGCCTTTTCCCAGACGGCAGAAGGGAGAAGAGATTGTTATGAGGGGTGCATGGGAACTTTCATAATGCTGTTTCCTTTGCGGATGCAGCGTGTAGTGTAAATGTCCATGATGGCGGGAAGAGAGACCCCAATGATCTTCTCAGCTGACCTCACTATCCACTGCAGGGTCTTGCAACCCGAGATAGTGCAATTTCCGAACCAGGCAGTGATGCAGCTGCTCAGGATGTTCTCAATACAACCCCTGTAGAATGTGATGAGGATGGGGGGGTGGGAGATGGACTTTCCTCAGCCTTCCCAGAAAGTAGAGACGCTGCTGGGCTTTCTTTGCTATAGAGCTGGTGTTGAGGGACCAGGTGAGATTCTCCGTCAGGTAAACAGCAAGAAATTTGGTGCTCCTAACGATCTCTACCAAAGAGCCGTCAATGTTCAGCGGGGAGTGGTTGCTCTGGGCCCTCCTGAGGTCAACAACCATCTGTTTTGTTTTGTTCACATTCAGAGACAGGTTGTTGGCTCTGATGATCATGAAGCAGCAGAGAAGTTAATGGGAGTGTGCCAAGATATTCGCTGATGAAAATATAACACTCTGAATGGCTCATCAGTACATATGCATGATGAACAAGTGTAAGACAGACAACTTACCAGCAGCACATAAATTCAATTAGAAATGATGGCAGTCCCAAGGTATCTTACTGTATATTCTGAAATCGAAAAAAAAATCTGAAATCTGAAGCATTTCCAGCCCCAAGCATTTCAGATTAAGGGGTACTCAACCTGTATTGTGCAACACAAGGCATCCCTCGGGCTGAAACTAGCATTTTTAACTTCAATAAGGCCAAGTGTAAAGGCATGAAAGTCAAGTTAGCTGAAGTGAAGCAGTAAAATTAAGTGATCAGTTAATCAAGATGCTGCTGGATACAGGATGGAGCTCTCAGATAGAAAGAAAAATCATTCAAAGAGGGCTTGCCATCAATATTAACTAAAAAAATGTATCGTATGAAAAAAGCATATAATTGCACAACACACAAAATACTGGAGGAACTCAGTAAGTTAGTAAGCATCCCTGTTGAGCTCCTCCAAGAATTTGTGTGTGTTGCTCTGGATGTCCAGCATCTGCAGAATCTCATGTGTTTATACTTGCACAAAGATGGCAGGCAAATCAGAAGACTGGACACAGAAAAGAATGACTATAACTAATAAAAAAGGAAAATGGTATACTGGAAAAAGCATAAATGATCAAGAAAATCCCAGAGATACTACTTAACAAATTAAGTATTGGCCTTGTTAACAGCAAGTCTAGGAAAGTAATAATTGAAAGGGAGATGACAGTTGAATTAAGCAGGTAATTATTTCATCAGTCTTCTGATAAAAAGACAGGTAATGTCCTTAAAGCTGTAAACTGGAAATCAGAACGTGGCACTGAACAGACTGTAGGAATTGTGGAAGTAAGGATTTCCACTTATTGATGGACTGCATTGCAACATCTTACAGAAAATGGTTAGTGACATAACTAATGCATTAGCTTTAATTTCTCAAAACTTCCTTGTTTTGGAAGGCTGCATTTAACTGGAAAATAGTGAATGCAACTCCTTTATTCAGAAATGGAGAAACTGCAGGCATGTGAGTTGAACACCTGTCACAGGGAAAATGTTAGCTATTATTAAAGTTGTTAGAGCAAGTCACTTAAGTAATCAGCAAAATCAGTGCAGTTTTATGAAAGGAACCATGATTTGTGGGAGTTCTTTGAAGTAATGGGCTGTGTGTAAAGGCAACAGCATTCAAATTTCCAGTAGCACTTGATAAGAATGTTAAAAGAGCACCTATAAATGGGTATTTTCCTGGCTGGCAAGGTGCAGTGAGTGCTGCGCCACAGGATCAGTCCTAGAGTCTCAGTTCTTTGGAATCTTTGAAAAGAGGCATCAATGGTATTGTTGGTACGTTTGCCTATGATGTGGAGAGGACACAAGTGCTATAAAAGGGACAGGAACAGGCTTAAGTGAGTGGGAAGAAACTAACACTAAACGTGGGAAGGATGTGAATTTGTTCATTTGCAGGAAAACATTAAAAGAAACACAATCTGAATTGCAAGAGACTGTAGGACTGCAAGGTGCAGAGGGATCTGATACCATTAGTGTGTGGCTCAGCTTTAACACAACGCTGATAACTGGGCTGTGGTGGTGATGCTCTATCCACCCACAGGGCTTCTTACCCACACTATTACCATGCACATTATAAATACTTTACAAACCAACGTAAAGCTGTAATTACTAAAAGTATCACAAATTATTTAAAAAATCAGGTTTGAGTTTACTGCGCATTCTCCAATGAATTAACTGTTTAATTGAAAAACAATTTTAGTTGACTTGAAAAGATTTACAAATGCAAAAACATGAAAACAATGGGCAAATGAAACACTACATGCTGTGTTGGACCCTTGTCATCCCAAGAAAAGATAGCATGCGTTATGTAAAAAGTACAAAATGGCTATTAGAATTTATATCTCATTTCCAAAAATGAAATTGTTAATGAGTTCTATTTTTTAATCAGAAAATTAATATCCAGAGGATTATTTTCCCTCTACTTTGAACATAGAGAACAGTTTAAAACAAAAAAAAAATCCTAGTCCAGAAACTGAAAAATAAGAATAATCTCTTCAGTATCACAGTGGAAGTTATGACAAAGGAATTGTTTCTGTGAGCTGACCATCTTAGTTAGAAATAAATGGGCCGGTGAACTCAAATCAAACTGTGTATGCTCCAGGACAAACCATTTTTGTAAAGTATTCATCTGAAAAAATTGCCTTTTTGTCAAACATACACTGCATATTGCATTAAGATTATGATATAAATGTGAGAATAGGTTGAGTGAACTTGGCCTTTTGGCCTTGGAGTGAGGATGAGAGGTGACCTGATAGAGGTGTATAAGATGATGAGAGGCATTGATCGTTTGGACAGTCAGAGGCTTCTTCCCAGGGTTGAAATGGTTGCCACAAGAGGACAGAGGTTTAAGGTGCTGGGGTGTAGGTACAAAGGAGATGTCAGATGTAAGTTTTTACTCAGAGAGTGGTGAATGCGTGGAATGGGCTGCCGGTAACAGTGGTGGAGGCAAATATGATAGGGTCTTTTAAGAGGCTTTTAGATAGGTACATGGAGCTGAGTAAAATAGAGGGCTATAGATAAGCCTAGTAATTTCTAAGGTAGGGACATGTTTGGCACAACTTTGTGGGCCGAAGGACCTGTATTGTGCTGCAGGTTTTCTATGTTAACACATTGCCAGAATGGCAGATTGTGACAAGGAAAAAATAACCAGACTAGCCTAGCTCTTGAGGTCAGATAAATAACAATTGACTTCACTGACTTCGCAGATTAGGAATTGATACTTCCTCTAGTTCGGCATGCAGTGTAGGATTCATAACCGAGGGCCTGAAATTTTGCACTGAGATAAAAAGAAACTTCTTCCAAAGATGGTCAGTTACTAGACGTCACCTCAGGGGACAGTGGAGGCTCAGTCACCAAGAATATTCAAGACAGTAATTCATTGCAATACGTAATATAGAAGAAAAAATACAACAATAATAAAGTAAATCAATTACAGTACATGCATATCGAATAGATTAAAAATCGTGCAGAAAACAGAAATAAGAAATATTAAAAAGTGAGGTAGTCCATTTAGGAATTGGATGGTAGAGGGGAAGAAGCTGTTCCTGAATCGCTGAGTGCGTGCCTTGAGGCTTTTGTACCTCCTACCTGATGGTAACAGTAAGAAAAGAGCGTGCCCTGGGTGCTGGAGGTCCTTAATATTGGATGCTCCCTTTCTGAGACACCGCTCCTTGAAGATGTCTTGGAGGCTAGTACCCGAGATGGATCTGACTAAATTTACATATAGAATTCTAAATTCTATAGAACATAGAATAGTACAGCACAGTATAGGCCCTTCGGCCCACAATGTTATGCCGACCCTTAAACCCTGCCTCCCATATAACCCCTCACCTTAAATTCCTGCATATACCTGTCTAGTAGTCTTTTAAATTTCACTAGTGTATCTGCTTCCACCACTGACTCAGGCAGTGCATTCCACGCACCAACCACTCTCTGAGTAAAAAACCTTCCTCTAATATTTCCCTTGAACTTCCCACCCCTCATCTTAAAGCCATGCCCTCTTGTACTGAGCAGTGGTGCCCTGGGGAAGAGGTGCTGGCTGTCCACTCTGTCTATTCCTCTTAATATCTTGTATACCTCTATCATGTCTCCTTTCATCCTCCTTCCCTCCAGAGAGTAAAGCCTTAGCTCCCTTAATCTCTGATCATAATGCATACTCTCTAAACCAGGCGGCATCCTGGTAAATCTCCTCTGTACCCTTTCCAATGCTTCCACATCCTTCCTATAGTGAGGCGACCAGAACTGGACAGAGTACTCCAAGTGTGGCCTAACCAGAGTTTTATAGAGCTGCATCATTACCTCGTAACTCTTAAACTCTATCCCTTGACTTATGAAAGCTAACACCCCATAAGCTTTCTTAACTGCCTTATCTACCTGTGAGGCAACTTTCAGGGATCTGTAGACATGTACCCCCAGTTCCCTCTGCTCCTCCACACCAGCAAGTATCCTGCCATTTACTTTGTACTCTGCCTTGGAGTTTGTCCTTCCAAAGTGTACCACCTCACACTTCTCTGGGTTGAACTCCATCTGCCACTTCTCAACCCACTTCTGCATCCTATCAATGTTTCTCTGCAATCTTTGACAATCCTCTACACTAACCACACCTTTGTGTTGTCTGCAAACTTGCCAACCCACCCTTCTACCCCCATATCCAGCCTGTTAATAAAAATCACAAAAAGTAGAGGTCCCAGAACCGATCCTTTGAAGCTTCTTTCGGTCCTGTGCAGTAGCAGTACCAGACAGTGATGCAGCCTGTCTGAATGCTCTCCACAGTACATCTATAGAAATTTTTGAATGTATTTGTTAACATACCAAATCTCTACAAACTCCTAATGAAGTATAGCCACTGTCTTGCCTTCTTTATAACTGCATTAATATGTTGGGACCAGGTTAGATCCTCAGAGATCTTGACACCCAGGTAGAAACCATTTCTACCACGAAGCATAGTGGTGGCAGCATCATGCTGTAGGGATGCTTCACTGCAGCAGGCTCTGGAAGGCTTGTTAAGGCAGAGTGCAAAATAAATGCAGTAATATACAGGGAAATCTTGGAGGAAAACCCAGGGAGGTCTCCAAGAGAACTGTGACTTGGGAGGTTTTTTTCCCGGCAAGGCAATGGCCCCAAACGAAAGCCAAAGCTACAAAGGATTGGCTTAAAAGCAACAAAGTTAATGCCCTGGAGTAGCCAAGTCCAGGACCTCAAGTCTAGACCTCAATTCAGTTCAGAATTTTTGGCTGGACTTGAAAAGGGCTGTTAACTCATGATCCCCATGCAATCTGACAGAGTTTGATCAGTTTTGTAAAGAAGAATAGAGAAAAATTGTAGTTTCCAGATGTTCAAAGCTGACACACCTATCCACACAGACTCAAGGCTGTAATTGCTGCCACACGTTTATCTACTAAATACTGACTTGAAGAGGATGAATATTTATGCAATCAATTATTTTGTGTTTTATACTTGTAATTAATTTAGATCACTTTGTAGAGATCTGTTTTCACTTTAACACAAAACTCTTTTTCTGTTGATCAGCATAAAAAAACCCAAATTAAATCCACTGTGACTCAATGCTGTAAAACAATAAAACATGAAAGCACATACGTTCTGGGGGGGGGGGGGGGGTGCAGAGCAAAGTGATGATGGCGCTAAACGGTGACTCCTTTGCTTGCATCTTTGGAAACAGCTCTATTTCCATCTTTAATATCTCTGTTCTTCCCCTTTCAGGGTTCTTTTGAAGACCATGACCTGGAGTTGCATGCTGACTATGGTTCTTTGCAGGAATGGGACCCGCTCTTGGGGTTTCACAACTAGCCGTTGCTCGACATGTCACGGACTGAGCCTAAGAGTTTGGCTTGACTTTGGAGGCCTAGGATCTCGGGGTTCTGGAGATGGGCGGATCAAAGGCCGGTGTCATAGCAGGAGACCTGTGTGTTGTCGGGGGAGCCGGAAGATCTACCACTGTGTGCCCAGAGATGGATGTGAAGAAAAAGCATTTCAGGATGTATATTAGATACATTTCTCTACATTAAATGTGCTTTTGAAACCTTTGTATAAACAAATAAACTAAATAGTGTAGAAAGAGGGAAAAAATTACTGAGGTACTGTATGTGGTTCATCGTCTATTCATAAATCTGATGGTGAATGGTAAGAAGTTAGTCCTGAAATTTTGACTGTGTACCTTCAGTTTCTGTACCTCCTCATTGATGGTAGCAAGAGGGCACATCCTGGGTGATGAGGGTCCTTTATGATGGATGCCCTCTTTCTGAGGCATCACCTTTGGAAGGTATTCTTAATGCTGGAGCTGACTGAGTTTACAATATTCTGCAACTTTTTTTGATCATGTGCAATTGTCCCTCCATACCAGAGAGTGATGCAACCAGAATGTTCTCTTCTGTACATCTGTAGAAATTTGGTGACATACAATTCTCCTTAAACTCTAATGAAATATTGCTGCTGTCATGTCTTCTTTGTAATTGCATCAATATGTTGGGCCCAGGGTAGATTTTCAGAGATGTTGACACCCAGGAACTTGAAACTGCTCATCCTTTCTACTTCTGATCCCTTGGTGATAACTGTTGTGTGTTCCCTTGACTTCCCCTTCCTAAAGTCCACAATCAATTCCTTGGTCTTATGTTGACTGCAAGATTGCTGTTGTGACACCACTCAACCAGCTGATCTATCTTGCTCTTGTATAGTTCCTTGTCACCACCTGAAATTCTGCCAACAATAGCTTAGTTGTTGGCAAATTTATAAATGGTGTTTGAGTTGTGTCTAGTCATACAACTGTGGATGTAGAGAGTAAAGCAGAAGACTTATGAGGATGATCTTTGCCATTTCCAAAACTGATGTGTGTGTGAGTGTTCAGTAACACACAGGCAGCTCACAGAGTTCAAAGGAACAAACAGATTGTTTTATGAAGGAATGTTGGATAGGCTACGTTTGTACCTGCTAAAGTTTGGAGGAGAGAGAGAGTGGGCTTGACTGAGATGTGTAAGATGGCAAGGGGTATTAACAGGATCAAGACAGAGGATGACATCACCTTGTTAAATGGCAGAGTAGGTCTGAGGAGCTATTGACCTAACTTTGCCCACATTTCAGTTTTTGTTTGCCTTTGAACACAGAGATGCACTCAGCCACCGCCACATGAGCAGAGGCTCAACTCATAAGCACGCACCTGAAGATTGAGTTCGTGACAGCGCTGAGAGAGCTCATCTCTTGATTCTACCTCATCACACAAGCTGAATCTCTTCAACTAGAAAGAAAGATGGAGATTTTATTTCAGTAACTTCTACACGATTACCTAGTTCACTATCAGATCAAATATACTTGCTGGCTGTACATTCTCTGACTACGTTGGCTGCAGACACAGTAAAGCATTCCACTGTATGTTTCAATGTATATGCAATAAATACAGCTGACCTTTAATCTTTACATACTGGGATTTAGTATTAACACATTGTGCCAAATTATTTAACAGTTTTTGATCACCCTCCCCATATAAACGGCAATCATATAACATTACCACCACTGAATTATTATTATGTACTTAGGAAGATTCCAGGCAAATAATAAACCCTACAAATACCTGGCAGTCCACATCACTGTAGCTGTCATTATGTGCTGGTTCACAAGGGTCCCGGGTCAAAAGCTGGAGAGCAAGGAAAAATGCTGTAATTACAAATCATGCAAAGACAAATATAAAAGATGTTCAATTATCATTACCAACATGGATAGCAACAAGAAAAATAATCAAGAGGGTTATAAGTAGAGAATTATGCTCTCTGACACAGAGTCTGGTACCGTGGCTCAGAAGGAAAGGGAAGGGAAGAGGATACGCTAGGGGATTCCACAGTTAAGAGGAGCAGACAGGAGATTCTGTGGCGGTATGTTGCTGATGACACAAAGGTTGGAGTTGTTGTGGATAGTGTGGAGGGCTGTCAGAGGTTGTGGAGGGACATTGATAGAATGCAAAACTGGGCTGAGAAGTGGCATATGGAGCTCAACCTAGATAAGTGTGAAGTGGTTCATTTTGGTAGGTCAAATATGATGGCAGAATATAGACTCTTGGCAGAGTGGAGGATCAGAGAGATCTTGGGGTCCGAGTCCATAGGACACTCAAGTTGTCACTTTTATTGTCATTTCGACCATAACTGCTGGTACAGTGCATAGTAAAAATGAGACAATGTTTTTCAGGACCATGGTGTTACATGACACAGTACAAAAACTAGACTGAACTACGTTAAAAAAAAACAACACAGAGAAAGCTACACTAGACTACAGACCTACACAGGACTACATAAAGTGCACAAAAACAGTGCAGGCATTACAATAAATAATAAACAGGACAATAGGGCAAGGTGTCAGTCCAGGCTTTGGGTATTGAGGAGTCTGGTAGCTTGGGGGAAGAAACTGTTACATAGTTTGGTCATGAGATCCCGAATGCTTCGGAGCCTCTTCCCAGACAGCAGGAGGGAGAAGAGATTGTATAAGGGGTGCATGGGGTCCTTCATAATGCTGTTTCCTTTGCGGATGCAGCGTGTTGTGTAAATGACACTCAAAGCAGCTGCGCAGGTTGACTCTGTGGTTAAGAAGGCATACAGTGTATTGGCCTTCATCAATCGTGGAATTGAATTTAGGAGCCGAGAGGTATAATGTTGCAGCTATACAGGACCCTGGTCAGACCCCACCTGGCGTACTGTGCTCAGTTCTGGTTGCTTCATTACAGGAAGGATGTGGAAACCATAGAAAGGATGCAGAGGAGATTTACAAGGATGTTGCCTGGATTAGGGAGCATGCCTTATGAGAATAGGTTAAATGAACTCGGCCTTTTCTCCTTGGAGTGATGGAAGATGAGAGGTGACCTGGTAGTGTGTATAAGATGATGAGAGGCATTGATTGTGTGGATAGTCAGAGGCTTTTTCTCAGGGCTGAAGTGGTTGCCACAAGAGGACAGAGGTTTAAGGTGCTGGGGAGTAGGTACAGAGGAGATGTCAGGGTAAGTTTTTAACTCAGAGAGTGGTGAGTGCATGGAATGGGCTGCCAGCAACGGTGGTGGAGGCGGATACAATAGGGTCTTTTAAGAGACTTTTGGATAGGTACATGGAGCTTAGAAAAATAGAAGGCTATGGGTAAACCTAGTATTTTCTAAGGTAGGGACATGTATGGCACAACTTTGTGGGCCGAAGGGTCTGTATTGTGCTGTAGGTTTTCAATGTTTCTATGCCTCCCAGAGATGTCTCAGATTGGGTGCATGGCATTCTAAAGGAGGTGGGTGAGCAAGTATAAGTCATGGTACATATTTGTACCAATGACTTAGGTAGGAAGGGGGAAAGGAAGTCCTGAAGAAAGAATATGGAGAGTTAGGTAGAAAGCTGAAAAGCAGGACCTCCAGGAGTAGAAATCTTTGAATTACTGGCTGTGCCATGTGCCAATGAGGGTACGAATATAATGATTTGGCAAGTGAATGCATGATAGAGGAATTGGTTCAAGGGGCAGGGTTTCAGATTAGGGTTTCACTTTCCCCTAATTGTTCTTTTACCTTAAGCTCTTTAATCAATTTTGGTTCCGTGCAAACACCCAATCCAGAAAAGATGATCGCCTAGTGGGCTCAAGCACCAGCTGATCTAAAAGGCATCTCATAGGTATTCTTCATCCTTACTACTGTTTGGAGGTCTGTATATAACTTCCATCAGGTTACTTGTTGTTCCTTAGCTCTATCCACACCAATTCAACACCTTCTGACCCTATGCCACCTCTTTCTGATGATTTAATTTCACTTTTTACTGATAGAGCCACACCACCCCCTCTGCCTTCCTGCCATCCTATTAAAGATGAGATTTTGGAGTACTTGGAGGGACAGGATAAATTAGGCCAAAGTCAGCATGGTTTCTTTAAGAGAAAATCTTTCCTGACAATTATGTTGGAATTCTTTGAGGAAATATCAGGAAGGATAGACAAAGGAGAGTCAAACAATTTTGCTTACTTGATTTTCAGAAGGCCTTTGATAAAATGCCACACGTAAGGCTGCTTCAGAAGTTAAGAGCCCATGATATTGCAGGAAGGATACTAATATGTTAGTGGTTATTAGTGTCGTGACTGCTTCTTTTCACGATACACATCAATGACTTAGATGACGGAATTGATGGCTTTGTGGCCAGCTTTGCTGATGATACGAAGACAGGTGGAGGAGTAAGTAGTGTTGAGAAAGCAAGGAGTTTACAGAAGTATCTAGACAAATTGGGAGAATGGGCAAGGAAGTGGCAGATGGAATATAGGGCAGGGAAGTTTGGTAGAAGGTAAAAAAAGGTATAGAGTATTTTCTAAATGAGTGAAAATTTAAAAAAAAAGCTATCAAGAGTCCTTGTGCAGGATTCCCTAACTTGCAGGCTGATCAGTAGAAAGGAAAGCAAGTTGTAGGATTCATTTCGAGAAATCTAGAATATGAAAAGCAAGGATGTAACAATGTAACGTTGAAGCTTTATAGGCATTGGTCAAACATGGATGATTGTGCTCAGTTTTGGGCCCCTTGTCTAAGAAAAAATGTGTTGGCATTGGAGAGGGTCAAGAGGAGAAACATGAGAATGTGGTGGTTCAGTCTGAAGTCCGTGGTCTGGTCCGCGGACTCCGGAATCCGGATTTTCCAGCGGTCCCTTGTTGTGGTTGGACTTAACTAGAAACGCCTGAGGCTCATATTGGAACTGGGAATATAAGTGGTCCTGGCATTGAGTGTGGTGGGGTGGGTCATCTTGTCAAGGTACTCATGGCACAGATGGCTGGTGGAAGGCTAGAACGGGCTCTTGCCATCCTTGGGGCTGTGTTGGAGAACCATGGGTTCTGGGAGCCTTGCTGGTAGTAGTTGGAGTGGTCATTGTGGTAGGGATTCAGCTGTTTCCCAGACCAGTTGGGTGGCCGTCAGCCACTCCGAGCTAGGTAGGGATTTGGTTGCTTCCGTAGCCAGACAAGGCTGCTGGCCGTAACAGCTACTGGGAGCTACCCCGATGCAGAGGTGGAACTGTCTGTCGTTCCTTGGTGTTTGTTTCTTCCTGTCCTGGCCCCCGTGGGATAAGTCCAGACGTTTTGCCGTTGCCCTGCGGGGAAATCTGTCATGTCTGGTCTTCGCCTCCATGGCTTAAGTCAGGCCGTTCTGCCGTTGCCCTGTGGGGGGAATCTGTCTTGTCTTGTCTTTGCCTCTGTCAGGTAGATCAGACCGCTCTGCCGTTACCCAATGGATGGTCTTGCCCCACCTTGGTGTGGAGTTATAGATGAATCTCAGCTTGTCGGAGGATGTCCTGGCTCCATGTTGATGTACAGCTCCTAGTCTGCCCCTAGTTGCAGCCTCCGAGTTCCTCCAGCCTCGAACCAAGCCTGCAGCCTCAAACCTCTAGCAAAGCCTCGTCATGTCCTCGCCTGGCTTTGGGGGTCCAAGCCCGAGGCCAGACCCAGGTTCTGGGTCCTTGTTCAGTCTCATGCTCAGAGTCCAAGCCCAGGCTCCTTGTTCCCAGTCCCTCGTCCTGGTCCTGCTTCCCCTGCCTAGACTGCATCCTGTCCTGTCCTTGGGTTCCGTCTCGTCCTGTTTCCGGGACTCGAGTGTCTGTGTCCTGCAGTTGGTTCCTGATTCAGCACCCAACTTATGACAGAGAATGATTGTAGGAATGAAAGGGTTGAAGTAGGAGGAGCATTTGGACCTGTACTTGTTGCAGTTTGGAAGAATGGTGGGGCGGGGGAGGGGGGGGGAAAGAGGAATCTAATTGAAACTATCATATTGTGGCGACCCATTTTCTGCGCAGGCAAACTGGCTCACAAATAGCCAGCGCGCGGGGAGAGACTTTGGTAATGCACCTCTGACGTCATTTCTGCCCAGAGAGGGCAGGCGCTAGGGATTAAATGCCAGCGCTGCGAAATTTTAATAAACTAGTCTCGAAACGCGTGTCGTCTCTAGCTCTGTGTGTAGCACATCGCTACATTGGTGACCCCGACGGTCCAAACAGGATTTGGACCAAAGATGACCGACTATTCATCTGTTCACGCAGTTTCGCTAAAACTGCCGAATTTCTGGACGCTGCGACCACGCATGTGGTTTAGCCAAGCAGAAGCCCAGTTCCAAATTCGGCAGATATTCTCTGATTCCACGCATTACTATCACGTGGTAAGTGCCCTTGACCAGGAGACGGCCGCCCAGGTTGAGGATTTCATACAGTTGCCCCCAAAAAAAGGCGAATATGAAGCATTCAAGGCACTGCTCATTGGGAGCTTTGGCCTCTCACAGCGTGAGCGAGGTGCCCGTCTGCTTCACCTGGACGGTTTGGGAGACAGACTGCCGTCAGCATTGATGAACGAGATGCTGGCCCTGGCTGATGGACACAATCCCTGCCTCATGTTCAAGCAAGTGTACCTAGAGCAAGTGCCTGAGGACATACATCTGCTGCTGGCCGACACAGATTACAGTGACCCCAGGAAGGTGGCGGCCCGGGCAGATGTGCTGTGGAAAGCCAAGAGGGAGAGTGTGGCGTCCGTCAGTCAGATTACTAGGCCACGCGCCCAACAGCAGACCAGACCAGGCCCAGCAGGGCGCACACAACACAGAGGCAAGAGTGAGGAGGACAGTGAACAGTGGTGTTTCTACCACTAGCGGTGGGGCACAGAAGCCCGTCGTTGTCACCCGCCCTGCAAAGGCCAGAGCCAGCTGCCGCTAATGACTACGGCGGCTGGCCGCCAGGACAGCCTCTTGTACGTCTGGGACAAAGAGTCGGGACGCTACTTCTTGGTCGACACCGGAGCAGAAATCAGCGTCTTGCCCCCGACGGGGTATGACACCTGCAACAGGAAGCCAGGACCCACCCTGAGGGCCGCAAACGGCAGCATGATATAGACCTATGGCACCCGCACAGTGCAGCTGCAGTTCGGCGCCAGCCAGTTCACGTGGGACTTCACGTGGCCCAACCACTCCTGGGGGCGGACTTCTTGCGAACTCACAGCCTGCTGGTTGACTTGCAAGGGAAAAGATTGGTATATGCCGAGACTTTCCAGACGTTCTCCCTGGGTGAAGCCAAGTTGCCGGCCCCACACCTGGACTCCATCACGCTGTCGGACAATGAATTCACCAGAATCCTGGCGGACTTCCCATCGATTCTGGCACCGCAGTTCACGGCAGCCATGCCCAGACACGGGGTACAGCACCACATCCTGACCCAGGGACCACCCCTCCAAACCAGAGCACGAAGGCTCCCCCCCAGAAAAGCACCGCCTGTCGAAGGAGGAGTTCAAGAGGATGGAGGAAATGGGGATCGTATGGAGGTCCGACAGCCCATGGGCCTCCCCCTGCACATGGTGCCCAAAGCAGCCGGGGTTTGGAGACCATGCGGCGACTACTGCAGACTGAACGAGGCTACAACTCCAGACCGCTACCCCGTGCCGCACATACAGGACTTTGCAGCAAACCTGCACGGGGCAAGAATCTTTTCCAAAGTAGAGCTCATCCGGGGATACCATCAAATCCTGGTGCACCCTGAAGACATCCCTAAAACAGCACTCATCACCCCGTTTGGCCTGTTCGAGTTCCTTCGAATGCTGTTTGGCCTGAAGAATGCCGCACAGACGTTCCAGTGGCTAATGGATGTGGTGGGACGCGACCTGGACTTTGCGTTCATCTATTTGGACGACATCCTTATAGCCAGCAGTAGGCGCCAGGAGCATCTGTCCCACCTCCGCCAGCTCTACTCCCGCCTGAGTGATTTCGGTTTCATGATCAACCCGACCAAATGCCAGTTCGGTCTCAATACCATCGACTTCCTGGACCACAGGATTACCAAAGACGGGGCAACACCTCTGCCCGCCAAGGTAGATGCGCTTTGCCCGGCCCAATACGGTCAAAGGCCTGCAGGAGTTCGTTGGTGTGATGAACTTCTACCACCGTTTCTTCTCCTCAGCAGCTTGTATCATGCGCCCTTTGTACACCCTGATGTCAGGTAAAGGCAAGGACATTACTTGGGTCAAGGAGACTGCGGCTGCTTTCGTTAAAGCCAAGGAAGCCTTGGCAGATGCCGCGATGCTGGTGCACCCCAGAATGGATGTTCCCACCGCCCTCACGGTGGACGCATCCGACACAGCAGTCGGTGGGGTGCTGGAGCAGCTCATCGAGGGGCGCTGGCAACCCCTAGCGTTCTTCAGCAAGCACCTACAACCACCCGAACTCAAGCACAGTGCTTTTGACCGGGAGCTGTTGGCACTGTATCTGGCAATCCGGCATTTCAGGTACTTTTTAGAAGGCAGGCCGTTCACGTTCATGGACCACAAACCGTTGACCTTTGCGTTTATGAAGGTGTCCGATCTCCAGTCGGCTGGCCAGCAGCGACATCTGTCCTACATCTCCGAGTACATGACGGACATCCAGCATGTCTCGGGAAAGGACAACATCGTGGTGGATGCACTCTCCAGACCAGCTGTCCAGGCCCTGTCCCTGGGGGTGGACTATGCAGCACTGGCGGAGGCGCAGCAGGCAGATGACGAGATGCCCAGCTACAGGACCGCTGTCTCGGGTTTGCAGCTGCAGGATTTTCTCGTGAGAGGACCCTCCTGTGCGACGTGGCTACCGGCCAACCTCGCTCCATCGTCCCAGCAGCCTGGAGGCAGCGGGTTTTCGACTCCATACACGGTTTGGAGCACCCATCTATCAGGACAACCGTCCAGCTGGTCTCTAGCAAGTTCACGTGGCACGGACTTTGCAAGCAGGTCAGTGAATGGGCCAGGATGTACACATAGTGCCAAACAGCCAAGGTGCAGCAGCACACTAAAGCCCCGCCGCAGCAGTTCGAACTCACCCACCGGAGGTTCGACCACATTCATGTGGATATCGTGGGCCCCCCTACCAGTGTCCCAAGGAGCGCGGCACCTCCTAACTACGGTAACCCGGTTCACGAGGTGGCCAGAGGCAGTCCCGCTCACCGACACATCTGTCGATTCCTGCGCCCGAGCACTGATTGCAACCTGGTTAGCACGTTTCGGGGTACTGGCCCACATTCCTCCGACAGAGGCGCTCAGTTCACCTCCAGCCTGTGGTCGGCTATGGCCAGCCTGTTGGGAACGCAGCTACACCACACTACTGCCTACCACTTGCAGTCGAACGGACTAGTGGAGCGTTTCCACCGTCACTTGAAGTCGGCTCTCATGGCCCGCCTGAGAGGAAATAACTGGATGGACAAGCTTCCCTGGGTCCTGCTTGGAATTCGCACCGCACCCAAAGAGGATCTGCACGCCTCATCAGCCGAGTTGGTGTATGGTGCGCCCCTGGCCGTCCCAGGAGAGTTCATACCAGCCCCAAGGGGGCAAGAGGAAGAACCCGAGGCAGTCCTGGACAGACTACGCGGAAGGCTCGGCAACCTGGCCCCTGTACCAACTTCACAGCACGGACGGACCCCGACCTGCAGACCTGTAAGTTTGTGTTTGTACGAAGGGGCAGACACCGGGCACCGCTACAGTGGCCGTACGAGGGGCCGCTCAAGGTGATCAACAACAACGGGTCCACGTACATTCTGGACATTGGGGGGAAAGAGGAGGTTTTCACAGTGGACCGACTCAAACCATGTGGACTTGGCGCAGCCGGTCGAGGTTCAGGCACTGCGGCGCAGAGGCAGACCTCCCAAACAGAAGCTGATCCAGACTGTGGACATTGGGGGGGTATATCGCTGGTTCTGGGGGAGGGGGGCGGGGGTTATGTGGTGACCCACTTTCTGCGCAGGCGAACCGGCTCACAAATAGCCAGCTTTGGTAATGCACCTCTGATGTAATTTCCGCCCGGAGAGGGCAGGCGCTAGGGATTAAATGCCAGTGCCGCGAAGTTTGAATAAACTAGTCTCGAAACGCCTTACTGACTGCGTGTCATCTCTAGGTCTGTATGTAGTACATTGCTACAGTATATTGGAAGGCCTAGATGTGGATGTGGATGTGGATGTGGACGTGGAGAGAGTATTTCCTATAGTGAGTTCAAGATCAGAGGGCTCAGCCTCAGAATAGAGTGGCTTCTATTTCGAACAGAGGAGGAATTTCTTTAGCTAGAGGCTGGTGAATCTGTGGAATTCATTGCCATTGACACCTGTGGAGGCCAAGTCATTAGGCATTTTTAAAGCACAGTATGATAGGTTCTTGATTAATCATGGCAACAACAGCTAAGGTGAGAAGGCAGGAGAATGGGGTTGAGAGGGATAATAAATCAGCCATGATGGAATGGCAGTACAGACTCGATGAGCTCCTATGTCTTAAGTTGAAAGCCTTCCACTTGATAAACCTGATTCTGATATATTGTGGACTGAGAGCGTGAAGGGGGCAGAGGGGAATCATGGCTGGACAAAGGGGAAGGGAGAGGGGAGGAACTGGTAACACCAGTGAGATATTCTGTAATAATCAATAAACCAATTGATTGGAATCAAATGTCCTTGCCTAGTGTCTGAGGGCTGGGTGTGTCTGCACCCACACCAACATCTCCATTTCTGCCACCCATCCCACACATCTAATGCTGCGCTCCACCTTTGCCATTCCCAACATCCTTTGTTTCTGCCAGATATACAAATTTGGCTTCTGTTCATGTTGACAAATACAGTACTGTGTAAAAATCTTATTTTGCATGGTATGTATTGTGATTTTACTGAGGTGTGTTGGCACATGCAACAAAAAACACCAAACAATTATAAAGAATAAAGAAATGTATTAAAAAATAATTATATATAAAAAGTTAATAAAATTTTAGGGTAAAGGATATAGGAAATAAATATGTATAAGTACACAAATACCAGCATGTATTTACAATATATACATTATAAATTGTGGTTTTAAGGTCTACAGTGTAATGCAGTGATGGGGTAATAGATAGAGGAGGATTGGAGTCTAACTAGAGTGGTTGATCAGATACAAGTTTCTTTCAAAATGGTGTAGTTTTTGTTCTGAAGCGCTTTCTAGGCAAACAAGCCTTAAGAGGAGAAATATTTTGTTTGGCTTCACAAAGAGGAGAAATATCCCATTTAGCTTTACAAACAAGTACTAAACTCCATGTACTGGTCACTCAGTTTGTGCAGCCTTGCCACGTGGTTACTGTGTTTCTTATTTGCACATTTGAGAAACCTTAAAAACATAAAAACAAATACTTTCTATCTGAAAATTAATACTACTCTTCACACAACATTTTTGCTGTTCTTTAAAAAAAATTAAGTGTTCTCAGTTTGAAATTTAAGGAAAATTAAATGGGTATCAGCCCAGTATTTGTAATTCTTTTAGAAATATAGCAACTATTAAGATTTATCATAATTTACTAACAAGCTTTTGTAATAAAATTTATGACAGAAGTGCACTGAAATGTTTTGTTTTTAATATGCTCAGAAGTTTCCACTTTCCATAATAATACTTTTCAAAAGACATCTGAAAGCATTTCTCCCGGTACTGTCAGAGATTTTAGTTTAGTTGCAACTGGTACAACTAAATTGGTTTGGAATAAGGAACTGTGCTTTTAACAAAGTTCAAAGTAAATTTATTATCAAAGCATACTTTGAATCTCTGGTAGTGTATGTCACTATATACTACCTGAGATTCATTTTCTTTCAGACATTCACAGTAAAATAAAGAAATAGTATTCAAACAAGGGATAAGATGAAGTTCAGCATATTTTAAGGAAGGAAAAACAAGTCTGTGCCCAGGTGACAAGGCGAGATAATACAGGTACTCAAAGCCTTGCACCAAATAATATACCATCTATTGCAGTAACAAGTTGACCGGAAAACAGAAGAACATGGATGGAAAGAAAATAAAAGAACAAAAGTGTTTGACGTTTGTCTACATGTTCATTGCAAAGTAAATGAAGCAGCAATTTGAAAAATACAATTCAGTATTAAGTCATTTCAAATGACATATCTGCTTACCTCCTGAATGGCTGTCATTACAACATGTTGTACAGACTCCTCAAGTGTCATGATGTGCTGGATGTATTCTGCAAGAGGAAAATACTTTGTTGTAAAGTAACAGCACAGTCATAATATTAAAAACATTGTTTGCCTCAGTTAATTAATTCAAACTGTATCTCAGTCAGAAAAGTTTCAGAAATGATCAGGTTAGCAATTTCCTGCAGCAGAGCATAGAAGTCCCTTTCAAGGACAGGTTTCCAACTCTGGAATTGTCTGGTCACTCTGGGGATTACCAGAGCAGCTGGGATACAAAATGGAATATTACATACCAGCATATATAGCACTCCATTTCTAGGCGGGTAGCTGGGGTGGGGGCAGGGCAAAGGAATTTGCAAATGAGTAATAACGAGAGTAACTATGGGTACAGAAAGACCCTTGTACTGAAGGGTCCCATGGATCTAGGGCAAAGGGGGGTAGCAGCAGAAGATTTAAATGCAATTATTCAAAATAGTTCTGATGAACGGTCTTGGCCCGAAATATCAACTCTTTATTCCTCTCCAGATGCTACCCAACTTGCTGAGTTCCTCCGGCATTTTGTTCCTTTTATTCAAAACAGCGCTGTATTAACCATAGACCAAAATAAAACATGTCACCCTTGAGAATCATGGTCATAAATTGCTCTCAGTCCTTTTCTCAGAATATGCTTCAAATTCTTTTAAAGTAATATTGAATGCTATGGTCCATTAATAACACATTTCATATACAATGTTTTAAATAGCTGCAACAAG
Organism: Hypanus sabinus; assembly: GCF_030144855.1. Taxonomy (NCBI): domain Eukaryota; kingdom Metazoa; phylum Chordata; class Chondrichthyes; order Myliobatiformes; family Dasyatidae; genus Hypanus; species Hypanus sabinus. The sequence goes on along the minus strand of NC_082721.1, from coordinate 56,567,224 downwards.
TTCAAAGACACTTTCCATTAAAAGAACCAGGAGCATCATCACCAAACAATCCAGGACATTGAAAAGAATGATTAAAAAACAAATTTGCTATAATTATCCCACCATGTACTCTGGGATAAGAAAAGATATTCCTGCTGAAGAAGTGACATTTTTCATGTGCAGAAGATCATTTTAAAACACTTAGTGCTAAATGACTGACAGTTTTACTATGCACAAGTGGTTTGATACCACTGAGCTTGTTATCAGACTTCTGTCAGATCCACATCTGAAGTCATAATAGATAGCATAAAATAAACCATAGCAACATGAAAATGCTTGACAATGGTCCATCCAAACATTACAGCCGATAATATCACCCAATACAATGCTGATTCCCTACCTTGCTTTTTCTCACAGCTGACAGCACAGCCCAGCACAAGCTGTAGCATTCGGCCAAGCTCTGCTGTATCCGAGTGCTCTCCTATTAGATTGACCTCTGGCAGATTGTACTCAGAAATCTGGTGTCCCAGCACCTGAACAGGAAAATTCATTCATGAAATTATACAATTTCTGAGCAATAGTTTTAATTCAAGTGAATCTAAAGCTTTACTTCAATCTCAACAGTCAAAGATAATTTTGCAAGGTACATTTCTGAATCATTTTTCTGTAATAATGAGCAGAACTCACAGATTTTACTGCGTTCAATACTCCTCAACATGAGAACACTTGGTAACCAACTTATTTCAATGGTTTACTGTTCTCTTCATCTTTTGACCCAGAAAACCCCTGATATAGGAGCAAAATTAGGCCATTTGGCCCATGAAGTCTGCTCTGCCATTTCATCATGGCAGATCCAAATTTCCTCTCAGTCCCAATCTCCTGCCTCCCCCTCCCCAACCCCATGTCCCCTCATGCTGTGACCTGTCTCAAACATACATAAAGACTTGGCCTCCACAGCTGCATGTGGCAACAAATTCCAGATTCACCCCTCTCTAGCTAAAAAGCTCCTCGTCATCTCCAATTCTAAAAGGACATCCTTCTAATCATTTGCAATTTTCCATTCTTCTGGAACCACTCCTGAATCTAGTGATTCTTGAAAGATCATTAATAATGCCTCCACAATCTCTTCAGTCACCTCTTTCAGAATCCTGGGGTGTACATCATCTGGTTGAGATGACTCATCAATCTTCAAACCTTTCAGTTTCCTAAGAACTTCCTCCTTCGTAAAGGTAACTTCACACACTTTATGACCCCTGACTCCTAGAACTTCCACCATACTGCCAGTGCTTTCCACAGAGAAGACTGATGCAAAAAGCATATTCAGTTTGTCTACCATTTCCATATCTCCCACAACTATTTCTCCAGTGATGTTTTCCTATGGTCCAATATTCACTCTCACCTCTCTTTTACATTTTGTGTATCTAAAGAAGCTTTTGGTATCCACTTTAATATTATTCGCTATCTTACTTTCATATTCCATCTTTACCTTTTTAATGACACATGTAGCTGCCGTCTGTTGGTATTTAAAAGCTTTCTAATCCTCTCACTTCCTACTAAAGTTTGTTCTATTAAATGCTCTCTCTTTGGCTTTTAAGTTAGCTTTGATATCCCTTGTTAGCCATGGTTATGTCATCCTGCCTTTAGAATATTTCTTCCTCTTTGGAACACATATATCCTGTGCCTTCCAAAGTGCTTCCAGAAATTCCCAATCCTCTAACTTCACTCTAATTTTTCCTCTATTATATGCCCCCTCTTTGGCTTTGACTTCTTTGGTAGCCATGATTGTGTCATCTTTCCTTTATAATATTTCTTCCTCTTTGGGATGTATATATCCTGTGCCTTCCAAATTGCTTCCTGAAATTCCAGCCATTGCTGCTCTGCAGTTATCCCTGTCAGTGTTCTTTTCCAGCTAATTCTGGCCAACTCCTTTCTCATGTCTCTGTTACTTCCTTTGCTTCACTGTAATACTGATACCTCTGACTTTAGTTTCTCCTTCTCAAATTTCAGGATGAATTCAATATTACCTGCCCCTAATCATTCTTTTCCCTTAAGCTCTCTAATTATGGTTCATTGCACTACACCCAATCCTGAATAGCTGATCATCTAGTTGGCTCAAACATGAGCTGCTCTAAAAAGCCATCTTGTATGCATTCTAGAAATCCCATACGACCTGATTTTCCCAATCTATCTGCATAATGATATTCCCCATGACTTCTGTTACATTGTCCTTTTGGCATGCATTTTCTATCTCCTGTTGTAACTCGTAGACCACATCCTTACTACTGTTTTTGGGTCTGTATATAACTCCAATCAGGATATTTTTACCCTTGCAGTTCCTTAGCGCTATCCACAACGATTCAACACTTTCCGACCCCATGTCCCCTTTAGCTACCAACATCCATTTGATACAATGTGTATCCTTGGATATTAAACTTCCAGCTATAATCTTCTTTTAACCATGATTCAGTAATGCCTACATCATATTTGCCAATCTGGAACTGTGCCACAAGTTCATTGACCTTATTCCGTATACTGTATTCATTCAAATACAAGATCTTTAATCCTGTATTCACCCTTTTCAATTTTGTCTGTCTGCAACTCATCCATCTGGTTGCAATTTTGCCCTATTATTAGTCTCTCCTTATTAGGAGTCTCATTACACATTGCCTCTGCATCCCAATTACCTCATCTTCAGCACAATTATTCCAGTTCTCACCCCTCCCAAATTAGTTTAAACCTACCCGAACGACTCTAGCTAACCTGCCCACAAGGATATTGGATTTCCTTGAGTTCAGGTATAACCCATCCCTTTTGTACAGGTCATCCCTTCCCCAGAAGAGATCCCAAAGATCCATATATCTGAATCCCTGCTCCCTGAGCCACGCGTTCGCCTGCCAAATCATCCCATTCTTACTCTCACTAACATGTGGCACAGGCAGCAATCCAGAGATTACCCCTCATAGATCAGTAGAGCCCCCACCAGTCTACTCCAATTTGCTTTTAGCTTTCCAACATGGCATATTAGTTTTACTTGTAGTTTTTAAAAAAAACTATTATTAGAGATACAGCACAAAACAGGCCTTTCTAGTCCAACAAGCCAACACAAGCCAATTACACCCATGTGACTAACTAACCTACTAAACCATATGCTTTTGGAATGTGGGAGGAAACCAGAGTACCCAAAGGTTACAGGGAGAACGTACAAACTCCTTACGGAAAGTGGCAAAACTGAACCTGGGTCGCTGGCGCTGTAATAGTGTCACACTAACAACACTACCATGCCGCCCTTCTTTAAAAAAAAACACGAATAGGTAATTGTCAACAATATCATGCTTTTATCATTCAATAGTCATTGGGCAGTAATGAGCAGTCGAAATCCAGGACCATTTTTCCCTTTTCAAACATTGGTCAACAAGGAAGTGCAATCAGGCCATGCAAGTTAAATTAAACAAATCTAGCATAAAGCATCAGGGACGTTCTGATTTTGACCATCTCCATACTTATTAGGCCATTAACAGAATTCAATACAAATCTTCAACAGAAGAAAGGGTACTAATAATGTGTCAGTATTTCTCAAAGAGTTTTTAATTGAATGGGCAGGAAATGACTAGATGATGTAGTTGAGGATTACATATTGGTTGCCATGTCTGAGCCAATACTGTACTCTGAACTTTGAACAGAGCACAGAAGCAATTAAGTGTTAACATGATAACCCGCCTCAATGACTATCACTCAGTAGCACTTACATCCACAGTGATGAAGTGTTTTCAGAGGCTGGTGCTGAAACATATCACCTCCTGCCTGAGAAGTGACTTGGATGCACAACAATTTACCTATCGGTGCAACAGGACCACAGCAGATGCAATTGCACTGGTTCTTCTCTCAGCTCTGGAACATCTGGACAGCACAGATGCATACATCAGGATGCTCTTTATCAACTGTAGCTCAGCATTCAACATCATCATCCCCTCAAAACTAACAAATACACTTCAAGACCTTGGCTTCAATACCTCCTTATCCCATTGGATCCTTGATTTCCTCACTTCCAGACCCCAGCCAGCTTGGATTGGCAACAACACCTCCTCCAAATATCCATCAGCACAGGTGCAGTACAAGACTGTGTGCTTAGCCTCCTACTCTACTAGCTTTACATTTATGGCTGTGTGGCTAAGCACAGCTCCAAAGCCATATTTAAGTTTATTGATGACACAGCTATTGTTGGCCAAATCACTATACAGGGCAACCACTCACTCAATGTCAGCAAGACCAAAGAGCTGATTACACTGGACAACTTTTGGGTATCTCTTCAGGATTTTGGTCTGCAGATCATGAAAATCACTATGATATTTCCCTATTGCACAGCCCTTTCAATTAAGAATTCAAATAAATTAAAATGTTGCCCACAATACAAGCTGCAAGTTTTCTGTGGTGTCCAGGCATGTTTAGGCAGGGCAGGTTTTAGAAAGGCTATAAAAGCATCATGCACACTGTTCCATGCATTGCATTTACTTGTATATTTGTTTGCGTGTGGCATATTTGGTGTACTCATTATAATAAAGTAATTGTATTTTCAGCAGTATTTGTGACAGCAAAATGTCTTGCCCACGTTGCAAAAGCTGCAATACTTTCTGCTATGTTTGTACGAGTACATGCTTAAATATCAAAGATGGAGCACAACTTCTCTTATGATGAAAGCGCAAGAGCTCTACTTTGTGTGTAAAACTAATTACCAAGATAAAGCTTGGGCTCCTTACATTTGTTGTGCAACATGCACTGTTGATCTTAGAGTTTGGCTCAGAGATCAATGATTTCAGAAGGAAACTGAATGTCCATGCACCATTCCCCACAGGGGATCAAAGGTGAAGAAGGTCAGCAAATTTAAATTCCTTAGAATTATCATTTCAGACGACTTGTCCTGAGCCCAGCATGCAAGTGCAATTACGAAAAAAGGACAGCAGTGCTTCTACTTCCTTAGAGGTTTGAGAACATTCAGCATGATAGGATATGTCGTGATGGGAGATTTTAGTTTCCTAAATATTGATTGACATCTCCCTGGCAAGGGGTTTAGATGGAGTGGAGTTTGTTAGGTGTGTTCAGGAAAGTTTTTTTGACACAATATGTAGACACGGCTACAAGACGAGAGGCTTTACTTGATTTGGTATTGGGAAATGAACCTGGTCAGGTGTCAGATCTCTCAGTGCGAGAGCATTTTGAGATAGTGATTACAGTTCTATCCCTTTTACAATAACATTGGAGACAGATAGGAACAGACAAGTTAGAGAAGTGTTTAATTGGTGTAAGGGGAGTTATGAGGCTATCAGGAAGAAAAATGGAAGCTTAAATTGGAAACAGATGTTCTCAGGGAAAAGTACAGAAGAAATGTGGCAAATATTCAGGGGAAATTTGTGTGGAGTTCTGCACAGGTATGTTCTAATGAGACAGGGAAGTTATGGTAGGGTACAGGAACTGTGGTGTACAAAGGCCGTAATAAATCTAGTAATGTTAGAGATCGAGAAGATAATAAGGCTAATAGGAAAGAGCTTAAGAAGGAAATTAGGAGAGTCAGAAGGGGCCATGAGAAGGCCTTGGTGGGCAGGATTAAGGAAAAGTCCAAGGCATTCCACAAATATGTGAAGAGCAAAAGGATATGACGTGAAAGAATTGGACGTATCAAGTGAGACAGTGGGAAAGTGTGTATGGAACTGGAGGAAAGAGCAGAGGTACTTAATGAATACTTCACTTCAGTATTAACTATAGAAAAGGATCTTGGTGATTGTAGTGATGACTTGCAGCAGACTGAAAAGCTTGAGCATGTAGATATTAAGAAAGAGGATGTGCTGGAGCTTTTGGAAAGCATCAAGTTGGATAAGTCACCGGGACCGGATGAGTTGTACCCGAGGCTACTATGGGAGGTGAGGGAGGAGACTGCTGAGCCTGTGGAGATGATCTTTGTATCATCAATGGGGACGGGAGAGGTTCCAGAGGATTGGAGGGTTGTGGATGTTGTTCCTGTATTCAAGAAAAGGAGTAGAGATAGCCCAGGAAATTATAGACCAGTGAGTCTTACCTCAATGGTTGATAAGTTGATAGAGAAGAACCTGAGAGGCAGGATTTATGAACATTTGGAGAGTATAATACGATTAGGAATAGTCAACATGGCTTTGTCAAGGGCAGATCATGCCTTTTGAGCCTGATTGAATTTTTTGAGGATGTGACTAAACACATTGATGAAGGAAGAGCAGTAGATGTAGTGTATATGGATTTCAGCAAGGCATTTGATAAGGTACCCTATGCAAGGCTTATTGATAAAGTAAGGAGGCATGGGATCCAAGGGGACATTGCTTTGTGAATCCAGAACTGGCTTGCCCACAGAAGCAAAGAGTGATTGTAGGCAGGCAATATTCTGCATGGAGGTCAGTCACCAGTGGAGAGCCTCAGGGATCTGTTCTGGGACCCTTACTCTTTGTGATTTTTATAAATGACCTGGTTGAGGAAGTGGAGAGATGGGTTAGTAAGATTGCTGATGACACAAAGGTTGGAGGTATTGTGCATAGTGTGGAGGGCTTTCAGAGGATGTGGAGGGACATTGATAGGATGCAAAACTGGGCTGAGAAGTGGCAGATGGAGTTCAACCCAGATAAGTGTGAGTTGTTTCTTTTTGGTAGGTCAAATATGACGGCAGAATATAGTATTAATAGCAAGACTCTTGGCAGTATGTAGGATCAGAGGGATCTTGGGGTCCGAGTCTATAGGACGCTCAAAGCAGCTGCGCAGGTTGACTCTGTGGTTAAGAAGGCATACAGTGTATTGGCCTTCATCAATCGTGAGTTTGAGTTTAGGAGATGAGAGGTAATGTTGCAGCTATATAGGACCTTGGTCAGACCCCACTTGGACTAGTGAGGTTCTGGTCGCCTCACTACAGGAAGGAAGTGGAAACTATAGAAAGGGTGCAGAGGAGATTTACATGGATATTGCCTGAATTGGGGAGCATCCCTTATGAGAATTGGTTGAGTGAACTCAGCCTTTTCTCCTTGCAGCAATGGAGGATGAGAGGTGACCTGATAGAGGTGTATAAGATGTTGAGAGGCTTTGATCGTGTGGATAGTCAGAGGCTTTTTCCCAGGGCTGATATGGTTGCCACAAGAGGACACAGGTTTAAGGTGCTGGGGAGTAGGTACAGAGGTGATGTCAGGGGTAAGATTTTTACTCAGAGAGTGGAGAGTGCGTGGAATGGGCTCCTGGCAATGGTGGTGGTGTTAGCGGACACGGGTCTTTTAAGAGACTTTTGGATAGGTACATGGAGCTTAGTAAAATAGTAAAATAAGTCTAGTAATTTCTCAAGTAGGGACATGTTTGGCTCAACTTTGTGGGCTGAAGGACCTGTACTATTGCTGTAGGGTTTCTATGTTTCTATGAGATTTAAAACTCTGACAAATTTCTATTGATGTGTGGTGTAGAGTATATTGACTAACTGTATCACAGCCTGGCATGGAAACACCAATGACCTCGAACGGAAAATCCTACAAAAAGTAGTGATCCTACAAAAGTCATCACTGCCATTGAGCACATCAGCATGGAGCGCTGTAGCAGGAGAGCACCATCCATTATCAGGGACCCCAACCATGCTGTTTTCTCACTGCTGCCATCAGGAAGGTGGTACAGGTGCCTCAGGACTCACACCACCAGGTTCAGAAACAGTTATTACCCCTCAACCGTCAGGCTCTTAAAAGTCAACTTCACTTTACCCATCACTGAATTGTTTCCAGAACATATGGACTCACTCTTCATCTCATATTCTCGATATTTATTTCTTTTTAATTAATTATTATTATATCCTTTTTTATCTTTCTTTTTAGATTTGCACAGCTTGTTGTTTCTTGCACACTGTGTGGTGTGATATTTCATTGATTCTTTTAAGGTTATTGGCTTCAGTGCGTATGCTTGCAAGAAAATGAATCTTAGGATTGTATAAGGTGGTATATAGGTACTTTAATAATAAATTTACTTTGAACTTTGAACATTCATTGGAATTTAATCCCAACTTGTCTGTCTCAGAAGGGCGAGTTGAGTCATGACGTCAAGACAATGGGAACCTTCTTTTGCTGACTGCCTTCTCAGTTGGTAGCACGTGGCCACTAAGGAAATGTTTAAATGGGTGCCAATGATAGTGTAGCACTTAGCGCAAACTTATCATAGCAGAAATGGAGTTTGGAGCTTAATTCAAAAATCATCTGTAAGGAGTGCGTATGCCCTGTGGATTTTCTCCAGGTGCTGTGCTTTTCTCCCATATTACAAAGATGTACCTGTTGGTAGGTTAATTGGTTACTATAGGTTGTCCCGCGATTAGTCTCGGGTTAAGCCAGGGGTTGCTGAGCTGTGTGGCTCCAATACTACGCTGTATTTCCATAAGTAAACAAACAACAGGCCCTTGATCCTCTTCCAATCATTCAGCGTGCTTGTGGGATGGCATGATGGCGCAGCAGTAAGCACAATGCTTTACAGCTCAAGCTGTAAGATTGGGGTTCGATTTCCACTGCTGTCTGTAAGCAGTTTGTACGTTCTCTGGGTACTCTGGTTTCCTCCCACATTCTAAAGACGATGGATTAGGTTTTAGTGAGTTGTGGCATGCTATGTAGGTACCAGAAGCATGGAGACAACGTAAGCTATAAGCTTATATTCTATGATAATTGTGGGCTGCTCAGCACAATCTTCACTGATTTGATCTGATGCAAAGCTATGCATTTCACTGTACATTTCGATGTAGATGAGACAAACGAAGGTAGTATTTTATCTTTATTCATTATATATCTGTTTATTAAATCACAGAAAGGTAAAACATAGAAGTGAGCCCTTACAGCTCCCTCTGACATGAGCTTAATGCTGTCATGATGCCCACTTTCACTACTCCTATTTGCCCATGTTTGACTTGGCATGGTATTACTCCTTAATATCAACTTTCATACAATGGAGATTGTTTAATATTCTAGAGATGTTCACCACAAAGCAGCTATAATATAGACCTCCAAATTAAAATGCCCACTGATATTGAGACACCGTGAGGATAGGCACTGTGATTAAAAATCAAATTCTTTCTTAATAGATGGCACAGGATATATACCAGCAGTCACAGTGTAAACACAAAAATGGTGGAGAATCTCAGCAGGTCAGTCAGCATCTATGAAGGGGAATAAATAACTGATATTTCAGGGTGACGGGCTTCAGCTCAAAACAGCGACTGTTTATTCCCTTCCACAGATGCTCTAGAGACTTCTGAGTTCCTCCAGCATTTTATGTCTCTTTGGATTTTCAGCATCTGCAAAATATCATGTTTATACATTGCATACTATCTTCACAAAGTCTAAATGCATCCAAAATCTTCCTGATAAGTAAATAAATCTTACAAGACACACACAATCTGTAACCACAGGATTTTACAGGCCTCTGAAGCATTGCCTTGAAACATCCAGCTATACAGTGCAATGATACAAATTTCAAGTTACTTTCCATACTCTTAAGATAAGGGTTTGGAAGTACTTACATCATGGTAATACTCCAAAATACTCTGAAGGATTTTCTTCAAGTTGCTAACCTGTATTGTAAGAGATTTAAACAGTTAGAATCTCTCACAAACATTAACAGGAAGGATGAAGAACTGATCTTACTACAAAATGACTGAACTGAAGCCAAGGTTCAAAAAAATTATATCAAGACTTTTGACTGGAGAAAGAAATCTCAATGCTACTCCACTGTGGAAAAAGTCAAGATATTCTTTATTGCCTTTCCAACATCATATTTATTGGAGCGTGGTTTCAGTGCAGTCACCCAACTTTCTTTCAACACTGTGAAACAGACTTCAAATTACTGAATGGGGGGGGATTTGACACACCTGAGTGACTTCCAGCCTGATGTTGAGAAACTGATATGACTGCAGCAAGCCCAGCCATCTCATCGAAAGGTGAAAAACAATTAAGTAGTGAACAGTCAGACAACCAAAGTATCCTCTAACATTGTTGATAAAAATTGTTTTATTATAATTAGGGAAATAATTTTATTTGTAGCTTTCAATAGATTTAAATAATGTTGTAATTATTTGTCACTGCTTTGAATTTGCAGTTCCTATTTTCTTTTACTGTGCATTGTAAATCAAAATTCTTTATAGTTTTCATGTAATGTGCAGAAAGGGAATGGGGAATGCTAGGAATGTGGTCTGGGATCTGAGGAGTGGTAACCCAAAAATGTTTGGAAACCACTGATTTTGATCAACTGGAATTCCTCTCAGATGGTGTAACTGCAGTACCACCTCTATACTGTGATATGGTGCATTACAAATGGGTAAATACCAAGAGCTCATTTCAAGAGAACAGAAATTGTCTTACAAGATTTTAATTTGCATAATGATTGGAAGACAAGGGTATGACAGAAAAGGTATTTGTGGAATCTGATAGGGGTTGTTTCTTATAACAGTATCTTATAGAACCTGTATGGGAACAGGTTAATTTAGATTGAGCCATGAATAATGAGAAAGGATTAATAAGAGATCTTGTGGTTAAAAATTCCTTCACAGGCAATGACCACAATATTATTGATGCAGTTTGAGGGTGAACAACACAGTATCAAGAACACCATCGTCATCTTAAATAAGGCCAATTGACATAATTCATAGGTGGAGTTATTTAAGATGGACTGATCAGTTGATGAACAGGGTCAGATCTTCAAACAGCTGGTCTATAGACTCAACAGGAATTTTTCCCAATTAGAAAGAGAGATTCCACGAGAAAGAGGCACAAATTATAGTTAACAAAGTGAGTCAAGGATAATGTTAAACTGGAAAATAGGGCATTAAGTAGGCTTGGGAAGTTTTAGGATCAGTTATCAAAATATTAAGGAATGAATAAAATTGATTTTGAGACAAAAGTAGCATGTAATATCAAATCTAATAGAGTTTCCATATAATTTGCAGCGTATGTAATTAGGAAGAAGTGGCTAAGGCAAGTGTGGGGTCTCAGAATGAGGTTCGTGAATTAATAACAGGAAACAAAGAAATGGCAGATGTAATATATACATTTGCTTCAGCTATCATCACAGCAAACACCGCAAATACCATCTCTACACTGCATAAATGGGAGATAACTATGGTTAATAACCCTCGGATAACAGATAGGCTAACTTTAAATAGCAAGGACCATTTAGGAAAACCAAACAGAATAAAAACTAATAAATACGAGTTTATGCAGAGTAAATCATGTTTGAAAAATTTGCTTAAATTCTTTGAGGATGTGACAGGGAGAGTTGACAGAGGGGAACCTATAGATGGAGTATATTCAGATTTCCAAAAAGGCATTTGACAAGATGCCACATAGGAAGCTGGTGAACAAACTAAGGGCCCAAGTAATTGGGGACAAGTGTGGTAGAATGGTTTGAAAACCGACTACCTCATAGAAAACAGAGAATCTGAATAAATGGGCCCTTCCCAAGCTGGAGAGATGTAACTAGTGGAGTGTCCCAGGGATCAGTTCTTGGTCCACAGTTGTTTACCGTTTACATTAATAACCCAGAGGAGGGAACAAAACATAAGGCCATAAGACATGGCAGCAGAATTAGGCCATCCAGACCATTGAGTCTGCTCTGGCATTCCACCATGGCTGATCCCGGATCCCATTCAACCCCGTACACCTCCCTTCTTGTCATATCCTTTGATGACCTGACTGATCAGGAAGCTTATCAACTTCCACCTTAAATAGACCCACAGACTTGGCCTCCACCACAGTCTGTGGCAGAGCATTCCACAGATTCATCCGACAAGGCTTAAAAAAGTCCTCCTTACCTCTGATCTAAAAGGTCACTCCTCAATTTTGAGGCTGTGCCTTGTAGTTCTGGATAACCCTACCATAGGAAACACTTTCTCCACATCCACTCAATCTAGTCCTTTCAACGTTCCGAAGGTTTCAATGAGATCCCCTGCACTCTTCTAAATTTCAGTGAGTATAGGCCCAAAGCTGCCAAATGCTCATGATATGTTAACTCATTCATTCCCAAAATCATCTTCGTGAATCTCCTCTGGATTCTCTCCAATGACACCTCCTTTCTGAGATATGGGTCCCAAAACTGTTGACAATACTGTAAGTGCGGCCTGACCTATGTTTTATAAAGCTTCAGCATTATCTCCTTGCTTTCGTATTCCATTCTCCTTGAAATAAATGCCAACATTGCATTGCCTTCTTTACCTGACTCAACCTGTAACCTTCTGAGAGTCTTGCATGAGGACTCCCAAGTTGCTCCGCGCCTCTGCTGTTTAAGTCTTCTCCACATTTAGATCATAATCCGCACTACTGTTCCTTTCACCAAAATGTATCATCATACATTTCCCAACACTCTATTCTATCTGCAATTTTTTTTGCCAATTCTTCCAACTTGTTTAAGTCCTGCTGCAATCGCATTGCTTCCTCAGCACTACCTACCCCTCCACCTATCTTCATATCATCCACAAACTTTGCCACAAAACCATCAATTCCATTATCGAAATCATTGACAAACAATGTGAAAAGTAGTGGTCCCAATACTGACCCTGAGGAATACCACTAATCACTGGCAGCCAACCAGAAAAGGCCCTTTATTTCCACTTGCTGACTCCTGGCTGTCAGCAATTCCCCTATCTAATATCTTTCCTGTAATGCCATAGGATTTTATCTTGTTAAGCAATCTCATGTGTGGCACCTTATCAAATACCTTCTGAAAATCCAAGTTAATGACATCTGCCTCTCCTATGTCCACCCTGCTTGTTACTTCCTCGAAGAACTCTAAAAGATTTCCCTTTACAGAATCCATGCTAAGTTATTCTTTCATTAGAGTCCAAGTACCCTTTTTTGTTGCCTTTCTCCCTTCTTAGAGTGACATTTGCAATCTTCCAGTCTGCCAGGACTAAGTGATTCTTGAAAGATCATGACCAATGCACAAGTTACTGCTTCAGCAACCTTTCTCAGGACTCGGATGTAGACCCTCTGGTCCAGCTGACATATACGGCTAGTGTCTTTCACAGTGAAGACTGATGCAAAATACCCATTAAGTTCATCTTCCAGTTCTTTGTTCCCCATTACTGCATCACCACTATCATTTTCCAGTAGTCCAATATCAATTCTCACCTCCTTTTTACTCTTTGTATATCTGGAAAAACTTCTTGTGCCCTGCTTTATTTTATAGGCTAGTTTGCCCTCATATTTCATCATTACTGTTTCTATAGCTTTGGACTTTTAAAGCATCCCAATCATCCAACTTCCCACTCACTTTTGCTGCCTTTTCTGCCCTTTCCTTGGCTTTTATGCAGTGCTTAACTTCGTTTGTCAGCCATAGTTGCTTAACCCTGTCATTTGAAAACTTTTTTCCTCTGTGGGACATAGCTATCCTGAACTACTCCCAGAAACTTCAGACATCTCTTCTCTGCCATCATCCCTGTCAGTATCCTCTTCCAATCCACATGGGCAAGATCCTCTCATATTTTATATATACTTTACTTTATTGTCACCAAACAATTGATACTAGAGCGTACAATCATCACAGCAATATTTGATTCTGCACTTTGTGCTCCCTGAAGTACAAATAGAAGTAAATAAAATAAAAATTTAAATTATAAATCATAATTAGAAAATAGAAAAGGGAAAGTAAGGTAGTGCAAGAAAGGTCCGGGTATTTGGAAGGTACGGCCCAGATCCGTTCCGCAGTCTTATCACAGTTGGAAAGAAGCTGTTCCCAAATCTGGCTGTACGAATCTTCAGGCCCCTGAACATTCTCCCGGAGGGAAGAGGGACAAAAAGTGTGTTGGCTGGGTGGGTCATATCCTTGATTATCCTGGCAGCACTGCTCCAACAGCGTGTGGTGTAAAGTGAGTCCAAGGATGTTAGATTGGTTTGTGTGATGTGCTGGGCTATGTTCACGATTTTCTGCAGCTTCTTCTGGTCTTGGACAGGACAACTTCCATACCAGGTTGTGATGCACCCTACAAGAATGCTTTCTACGGTGCACCTATAAAAATTAGTGAGGGTTTTAGGGGACAGGCCAAATTTCTTCAGGTTTCTCAGGAAGTAAAGGCGCTGGCGGGCCTTCTTGGCAGTGGACTCTGCTTGGTTAGACCAAGTCAGGTCATTTGTGATATTCACCCCAAGGAACTTAAAGCTTTTGACCTGTTCCACTTGCACACCACCGATGTAGATTGGTGCGTGCAGTCCACTACTCCTTCTGAAGTCAACAACCAATTCCTTCGTCTTGCTGACGTTGAGGGATAGGTTATTGTCTTCGCACCATGCCACCAGGTTCTTAATTTCCTCTCTGTACTCAGACTCATCATTACCCAAGATACGACCTACAATTGTGGTGTCATCAGCAAACTTATATATTGAGTTCAATGGAAACTTGGCTACACAATCATGGGTGCACAGTGAGCACAGCAAGGGGCTGAGTACACAGCCCTGTGGGGCACCGGTGCTCAGAGTGATTGTAGAGGAGAGCTTGTCCCTATTTTTACAGCCTGGGTCCTGTCTGTGAGGAAGTTGAAGATCCAGCTGCAGATCTGAGCGCTAAGACCCAGGTTCCGGAGCTTAGGAATCAATTTATTTGATATGATGGTATTAAAGGCAGAGCTGTAGTCAATGAAAAGGAGCCTTACATATGAGTCTTTATTCTCCAGGTGTTCTAAGGAGTGACCCATTGCTCCGGTAGGCGAATTGCAAAGCATCGAGGTTGACCGGTAGGCAATGGTTGATATGTGTCATAACCAATCGCTCGAAGCACTTCAGATCAATTGATGTCAGAACCACAGGTCGATAGTCATTCAGGCATGCCACCTTGCTTTTCTTCAGCACCGGGATTATTGTTGCCTTCTTAAAACACGAGGGGATCTTAGACTAAAGCAGGGAGCAGTTGAAGATGTCAGCAAACACTCCAGCTAGCTCGCTTGCACAGGCCTGGAGTACCCGTCCTGGGACGCAATCTGGGCCCGTCGCCTTCCTTGGATTTATCTTCAGGAAGGCTCTTCTAACATCTTCCTCGGTGATGATGAATCTCAATGCCACCAGGTCCGGTTCATCTGGAGGGGGTGGAATGCTCCTCTTCTTTTCAAATCTTGCATAGAATATGTTAAGTTCGTCAGGAAGAGAAGCCCTACAGTTATTGATATTCCCAGCCTTTTCTTTGCACCCAGTGATCTCATTTAGACCCTGCCATAGTCTATTGGCATCCCTCTGGTTAGCCTGGGCTTCCAACTTGGCTCGATATTGCCTCTTGGCGTCCTTAATGGCTTTCCGGAGTTCATGCCTGGATTCCATGTAGCGACTGGTATCTCCGGACGTAAAAGCCGCAGCTCTAGCCTTCAAAAGAGACTGGACCTCATAATTCATCCAAGTTTTCCGGTTCAGGAATACCCGGATCGTCTTGCAAGACACAATGCACTCTGTGCATTTCCAGATAAAGTCCGTGACAGCTGAGGCATACTCATTGAGGTTAGCTGCCAAGTCCTTGAATACTAACCAGTCCAATGATTCAAAGCAGTCACGGAGAACCTCATCCGTTTCCCCTGTCCAGCGCGACACCACTTTTGACACCGTGACCTCCCGCTTCAGTTTCTGTTTGTAAGCCGGGAGGAGAAGTACGGCTTGAAGGTCCGATTTTCCGGAGTGAGGTCATTGGACGGAACAGTAGGCATCCTTTACTGCTGTGTAGTAGTGGTAAGGTATATTTGGGCCTCCAGTGGAGCAGGAGACATGTTGGTATAACTTTGGCAGTGCTTTTCTGAGGTTGGCCTGGTTAAAGTCCCCGGCTGTAATGAGCAAAGCCTCCGGATACCTGGTCTCAAGTTCACTGATGTTGGCACACAGTGTATTCACAGCCCACTCCACGTCCACCTGGGGGGGGAATGTAGACTGCTGTCAGTATGACCGAGGTGAATTCCCGTGGCAGATAGTAGGGACGACATTTCACCAACAGATGTTCCAGGTCCGGGCTGCAGGAGCTTGTCAGTGCCACTGTATCCAAGCACCACATGGTATTGATCAGTAAGCAGACACCACCTCCCTTTGTCTTGCCCGAAGACGCTGTGCGGTCCATCCGATGGATCGAAAATCCCTCTGGTCAGATGGCACAGTCGGGGGTAGCAGGGGAGAGCCAGTTCTCTGTGAAAAAGAATACACAGCAGTTCTCCATCTCCCGGCAGTAGGTGAGTCTCCCTTTAAGATCATCCACCTTGTTCTCTATGGCTTGCACATTAGCTAGTAGGATGGTGGGCAGAGGGACCCTAAAGCCCCTCTGCTTCAATCTGACCAGCAGCTCAGCTCTTTTCCCACGCTTCCTCAGTAAATAGTGCATCTTTCCAGGTTTCCATCTCTGAGATTGGTGGATGCTGTCATCGCTGTCAGTATCCTTCTCCAATCCACATGGGCAAGCTCCTTTCTCATGCCTCTGTAATTCCCTTTATTCCCTTGCAATACTGATTTATGTGACTTATGCTTCTCCCTCTCAAATTGCAGTATGAATTTAATCAAATTATGATCACTGCCTCCTAAGGGTTCCTTTATATTAAGTTTCCTAATAAGATCTGGGTTATTACAGAACACCCAATCGAAGATATCTTTTCCCTGAGTAGGCTCAAGCACAAGCTGATGTAAAAAGCCACCTCATAGCCATTCAACAAATTCTCTTTCTTGCGATCCAACACCAACCTGATTTTCCCAATCCCCATGCATATTAAAGTCCCCCATGACAATTGCGTTGTTACCCTTATTACACGCCTTTTCCAGCTCCCTTTACAATCTCAACCCCACATCTTGGGTACTATTTGGAGGCCTATATGTGATTCCCATAATGATTTTTTAAACTTTTGCAGTTTCTTAACCACCCATGAAGATTCAACATTCTTTGACCCTTTAAGTTCAATTCCATTTCTTGCCAACAGAACCACGAAAGTGCCTATGCCTTCCTGTCTGTCCTTTCCATACAAAGTATATCCTTTAATGTTAAGCTCTCAACTATGGCCTTCTTTCAGCCAAAACTCAGTGATGCCCGCGTCATACCGACCAATCTCTAATTGGCCCATGAGTTTGTCCACCTTTTTCCAAATGCTATGTGCATTCATCTACAGCACCTTCAGTCTTCCATTCTTCGTCCTTTTGAATTTTACCTTCGTGGTAATATAACTCTTTGCCCTGTCTTGCTAATCATGGGCTTGTTCTTCCTTAGTTCCATGTTACATCCATCATCTACTTGTAAACCTGCTGGCTCATCCTAAGCTCCATCATCCTGGTTCCCATCCTCTTGTCATATTTGTTTCAAACATTCCCAACACTCTGGTAAACCTGCCTGTACCTAGTTTACCGAAAATACAAAAAGGAGTGGGCGAGGACAAGTTATTCTATAATGGGACAGGAGCAAGCAATTCAGTGAAATCTGGAAGGTGGTGTTTAATGTGGGGACTGTGAGGTCATCTGCTTCAGTAACAGGAATCAGAAGGCAGGTTATTATCTAAATGGAGAGAGACTGCAAGTGAGTGAAATTCAGAGAGATCCAGGTATTCTAGAACATGAATCACAAAACGTTAGCAGACAGGTCCAAAAATTAGCTAAAAAGTAAACAGCATGATGGTCTTTTCAGAAAAGGGGCTGGAGTTTAAGAATAAGGAGATTTTATTCCAGTTGTATAGGCTGTTGGTGAGGCCACACCTGGAGTACAGAACACACTTACCTAAGAAAGGATAGAGTGGGATTGGAGGCAGCCTGAAGGAGATTATTCTGAGTAATTCTTGGGATGAGAGGATTGCTCTATCACATTTGCGTCGGTATCCGACAAACTGGGTCTGTGCTCCTTGGAGGTAGAAGAATAAGGGCTGACATTAAAAAAAACCAACTAAGTTCTTAAGGGGGTTAGCAGGCAAGTGTTGTGATATCTTCACTGTTGAGAGATTTATGATCAAGTGGACATACTGTAGGTACAATATAATAGGATTGTCATTTAAAATTGAGGTGCAAAGAGACTCCTTTCCTAAAATGGCAGTGAATCTCTAGAATTCTCTACCCAATGGTGGTGGAAATCACATCATTAGGTGCAATTTAAGTGCAGATGTATAAATATTTGAAAGACCGAGGAATTGCGGGCTTGGGGAATTGCAACAGAGGAGAGGAGGTGAAGCCAATGTGGATCAACCACTATCATACCGAATTGCAGGGGAAATTGAGGGCCCACGAATCATAGAGACATTATTAAATGGAAAAAAAGTGCAGATAAGATTGAAGAAAATGCTGCTTGGACTCGAGATATATAACATTACGAGGGTATAGATCGGGTGATGGCGCAGTCTTTTTCCCAAGGAAGGGCACAGGTCTAAGGTGACTTAAAAGGGACCTAAGGGGTAACCTCTTCATGTGAGTGATGTGTATATGGAATGAACTGCCAGAGAAAGTGGTTGAGGAAGGCACAATACCAACATTTAAAAGAACATTCAGACAAGTACACAAGTAAGAAGGGTTTAGAGGGAAAAGATTCAAACACAGGCAAATGGGACAGTCTGGGTCGGTAAATGGCCTGTTATTCTATGGCCATAGCCTATTTTCATTGTATTTTGTGTGTAGTGAACAGCAGACAAACCCCAAAATACATGCTTATCCATTTTCTTTTTCCCACTATGAAAGAACAAAATCATTCTTATTTCACCACTATACCTTCAGCCTCCAGTCACTGATGTCTTCCTTAATACGACCTAACCAGGCCTCATTAAACCAGGAGGGATCACTAAAGGAAAGAAACACAGCAACTGAAAACAGTGTGAAATAGTTAAAGACATGAGCAAGTAAAGCACATTGTTGTTTGCTTATAATCAATTATAAATATTCAACTCTGAAATATTCTACTAACATGCTACATTCCTAAACCATGTTCATAAAAAAATAAATCCACTAAATACACCGTAGTCTGCCAAGCGTGACATTACACACGTTGTAATCTGCCACATGTCATTACACATGGTGTTAAGGAAACTGATCTCATTTCTTGACTGGTTGCAGCCTAAGGCTGACATTCTTGTTAGAAAACAGTTTTAAAATGGTTACTTTACATTGTCATCACTTGTGCGAAGTATCAACACTGGAAGCAGAGACAGTTTCACAGCTTTTAAAAATAACACTAAAATTAATATTTTAGACTTTAAGACACATGAGGAGAATTAGGCCATTCAACCCATTGAGTCTGCTCATCATTTGATCATGGCTGATTTATTACCTCTCTCAAACCCATTCTCCTGCCTTTTTCCCGTAACCTTTGACGCCTTTACCAATGAGGAACCTATCAACCTCCACTTTAAATCTCCAATGACTTGGCAATGAATTCCAGATTTGTTTTGGTAATGGAATTACGTCAGGTATAACTGATGCTCAGCAAAATGCACCTGTCAAACCTCAGTAAAGTGAACCGCTGTTATGGCTCTGGATATTCTCTATCACTCAGGCGGAGAAGGAAGATGTTCATCTCACTAGTATAACGTACTGCCCTCCAAACCTGCAGAACAGCACCTCCAGACAATGGACTTCAATGGTCCTTTGATGACAACACTACTTTAAGATGTGATAATCTGTATCATTAAAACAAGTCAAAAGATCTGATTCTATTATTGTACTGCATTTGGTGACATTCTTTTGCATTAAAGAAATATACATCTATTGACACAACAATTCACTGCTTGGAATATGGGCATTTCTGGCACAGCCAGCATTTATTTCTCTTATAACTATCCCTGAGAAATTGTTGGTGATCTGTTTCTGGAATCATCCCTCTGATGAACACACTCCCAGTTGGGCATGAAGTTCCTGTCTTTAGAACCAACAATAAAAGAATGCAGACACACATTATCTCCAACTCAGTTGACTTCATGGTCTACAGTGAAATCTGCAGGAAGTGGCAGTTTCCATTAAGGGTTTTCATTATAAATTCTGCTGTGTACAATTACAGTTATCCACGTTAAACTAATTACACCCTTTCAATAGTAGAAGAACTAGTGCCAGGAGCTGGCATGGATGCTTCTACTTCAAATTAGGTATAAATATGGTGAATTATGCAGGAAAATGTACTTCATATACCAGGATGCAATTATTCACTTTCCTCTAACCCTACATACACGGCATCCGTACAAGGTTACATATGAAAAATTGTGAGTAGCACACACAAAATGCTGGAGGAACCCAGCGGATCAGGCAGCTGAGTTCCCCTACGGAGGGGAATAAACAATTGATGTTTCAGGTGGAAAGGACTTTCATCAGGATGGGAAAGAAAGGGGGAAGAAATCCTTCTTTCTTTTCAGTTTTGATGAAGGATCTCAGCTTGAATAATCAACTGTTTATTCATCTACAGGTGCGTCTAACCTGCCAAGTTCCTCCAGGAGTTTGTGTGTGTTACTCTAGATTCCCAGCATCTGTGGAATCTCTTGTGCGTATGAAAAATAATTTCAGGTCTGTATAGTTTGACAAGCTATAGTCATGTAGAGTGAAGATTCTGCTATCAATCAGACAGTGACTACAATGCTGCAGGATAGATTGACTTTATGCAGAGTTTTCTGGGGATTCACAAGCCTACAGTCTGTTTCCTGTGCTCTTTAAGTAGCCTATAATCATGTACTGTACATTCTGCCCCACCTCCAACTTATTGGCTGACAGTGCTGTCAACATTGCACTTAAACTTTTAAATTTTCATGATACAGCTGCTATAGCTATATCTTAAGTGTTACCAGATTGTAAAACAGGTTGGGCCAAAAAAAAAAACAGGAATGCAAGAAGAATCTGGTGGGTGAGGTAACATCCCTGGAGAGAGAAACCGTTGATGACTCTTCGTCAGAACTGTAGTGTTGTATATTTCCAGCAACAGCCAACGTAAGCACCTCATCTTCCATATGGAAATGCTGCAGCCCTCAGGGTCCAAGGCTGAATTTAACCATTTCAGACAATAGACTTTTCCTCTCTCTCCAGTGATGTAGCTGGATATTTCAGTTTACATTCTTTTCTTTCTTCTTTTCTTCTGTCTCTAACCTGTGTTCAGAGTAGTAAGTACAGGTTTGTATCCCATCACAATTTTTCCCTCCAATGTCTCCACCCGTTCTCCTTTCTGCAATTTAATATATGCTCAGTTTCTAGCGTCTCCAGTTTTGATGACAGTTTGTTGATATGATGTGTTGACTATTTCTTTCTTATGCATGCTGCCTGATGATGACTTCTACCACTTCTGCCTTTGGTTGAAGTTTTAACCATTATTACACCCTAGTAACTAGTTGTCAAGTGACTGAACCAGAATTAAACCATATGCAAGAACACTGCTCATCAGTGATTCTCACTCTCACATTAACTGTGACGTAACTAAAACCTAACGTACATATGATTAAGAACCTGGGCAATTGCAACTCCGCTGGTCAGATGTTCCTTGGTGGCACAAGGCGATGGCACACGGAACGTCTGGAGCTAGGATAAGAAAGAAGTACAAGGTTACATAAAATAAATCTTTATAATTCCTCTATTACCACAGACATGCTAATGAGGTTGTTGCTTTGAACAGCAGGAATAACCAACACCAGCACTCTCCAGACAGCAGTAGTAATTTATAGCAGCACCCACTGGACACCAGGAGTAACCAACGCCAGCACTCTCCAGACAGCACCACAAGCCTCTATCAATTGCTTTGAAGCAGAATACTAACCACTGCAAAACACTTTATGAATTCATAAACTTAGAATGTTTGTGCTGCATACCAGAACAGAGTGGCATTCCTTCTGAAAACTTTCTAGACAATAATAAATATACTAAACTCCCCATGACAGCATGGTTTCCTCCCACATTCCAAAGATGCACAGGTCAGTAAGGGTTAGTAAGTTACGGACGTGATATGTTGGTGCCCGAAGCGCGGGAACCAATGCAGGCTGTAAACTTGCACATTCCAGGAATCTGTTGGTCCTTGAAACAAATAATGAATTCCTGCATGTTTTGATGTAGCAATGTACATGTGACAATTAAAACTAATTTAAGGCAATAAAACTGTTACAACATAACTTCATAAGCAGAATGAACATTCAAAATACTGTATAAGTCAAAGAAAAACAAGCTAGATTGTCAACCAACTTTCAACAGTGATCTTACTATTCATTGGACACAGATTCACCCTACTATCATTAGGCTGACTTTAAAAGAAATCTGCTTAAATATGGATTCAGTGGAAATCCCGGCTCCAAATCATTAACCAGAGGTGGGATTATTTCATAACGACCTTTTTCTCTGAAAGAGGCAAATGGGAGAATGTCAATGCATCTCCCTTTGAAGCTCGACCCTCACCTAGATCACAATGCAAGGGACCCTAATCCCACCACCACCCCTCAGGCAGATAGGAGATGGAAGGACCCGGATTACTGGAGAAAAGGAGCCGCAGCAATGATCTCATGGCTAGGTACAGCACTATGGGCCGAACAGCCCTCTCCAGCTTCTAACCCCTATCACAGCTCCGCAGGCGTGGGACGGAGAGTAGTATTGAGGGGAGGGGGAGGTAGCAGAGGATAGGGGATGGAGAGTGTGAACTTGACGGCAGTAGGGCCAGGGAGGTGACGGGGTTCAGACGGAGGCGGGGGGAACAGAACGTTCCGGCCCTCGGCAGGTGGAGGTTACGGGCGCAATGGGGATACAAGTTGTGGCATCCTCTAACTCGGCACAGAACGGGGCTGAACCCCCCCAAAAAAATCCGTTACCCCCTCCTACCCAACACTTACCCATAATAACAGACTGTCGCAAAGCTCCGTTTTATCCAGGCTCATTTTCACCTCCCACCGTTTCCGCGCTTCGTTCATCCGCTGCCCGCCGGGCTTCCGTAACAACAGTCACATGGCCCGTAGTCCCTCCCCCTCCCTTTCCTGTTGCGCCTGCGCCTCTGCTCACACCCGGGCTCCCGCCCCTCCTCTACAAGCCGTCACGGCTGACCAGCTGGGGCCTTCGCGCCATTCCGCGCCTGCGCATATCCTCAGGCGTTTAGGCGCCCGCGCCGATCGCTCGCCTGCGACCCCCCCCCCACCCCCCGTGGAGGTGAGTCGGGTGGGGGTGGTGGGGTCGAAGGTTCTGGACACCGGGGGTAGACGGGGGACCGAAATGGAGTTGTCGGGATCTGGGGGGGAGGGGCGAAAGGTGATGTTATCGGGGTGGTGGAGGGAAGAGGAATGGGATGTTGTAGACCCTGGGAGAGGAGGTCTACTGTCCGGGTGCAGAAAAAACGGGTCTCGGGTTTAGAAATGTGGTGGTACGGCAGGGAGGAAGGAGAGGCCTGAGGAATACCCGGTCTGGTTCTGGCCGCTTCTCCCCTACCTACCCCCCCCCAACAAAAAATTGGAGGCGGCGGCTGTGGCTGTCCACTCCCGCCTCTCAGCCCTGCACTCACTCACTTCCCCTAGAGTCGCGCAGGCCGCTACCCATGTCCCTCGCAGCCTTCCCTCTCTTCGTCCGCCCAAATAACAGGGGCCTTCCCCCATCCTGGCCTCCGCCCTCCGCTAGACAGC